>NC_060141.1:513019003-513327395 GCF_021461385.2 Schistocerca piceifrons
CGAGGTGACACCCCTTCATTTTTTTCTAATCGTGACTACTCAAATGGAACATTGGCAGCCTTCAGTTCAATAAAGAGGATTTATGGTTGCTCTTACAATCACAGCGTCCACTTGATCTCTGCCTTCAGGAAACGAAATTGTGTTCTCGGATCGTTTTAAGCTCTCGCATTTCTTCCCAGTACATTTTGACCTTCCGCTCTGATGTTGGCATTCTATCTCATGGGGGAGTCATGCTGCTCAAACAGGGTGACACTCACAGTCAACCCATCATTCTGACTACCTGTCTTAAAGCTATTGCAGTTCACCTTTCCTTTCCTCACTTAACCTTTTTTCCTTTGTACAGTTTATATCCATCCGTTATTAGACGTCAGCCATCTCACCCTTTTCTGCTGCTCGGTGACTCTAATGCGCACCATCCCCTATGGTGTTCTCCCAGAACGTATCCGAGAGGCCTCTTAGCTGACCTTCCTAATCAGCTTAACCTCTTCTGTCTTTACACAGGAGGACCCATATTCCTGTCAGGCTCCTCGAACACGTGTTCCCATTTGGACCTATTCTTCTGCATTGCCCAGCTTTCACAGCATCTAAGTGGTCCCTTCTCTCTGACAAATACTCAAGTGACCATTTCCCGCACACCCAAGGCTTTACTCATCTCTGGCAACCTTCAGTGAACAAGATTCCCCAGTCGTGATGACCAGGTGGAATATCTCAAAAACATTATCCTTACCGCTGCAGAACATTCCATTCCTCGCACTTCCTTGGTGGACTGAGGCAGGGCGTAACGCAATTCGCCCGCGGAGAGAAGCCCTCCGCACTTTTGTCATCCTAAGATGGCAAATTGCATTCATTATAAACAGATGCGTGCACAGTGTAGTCGCGTTTTTGGATAGCAGAAAAGCTAGCTGGATTTCATTCACTAGTTGTTTTAACAGTTCCGCTCCCGTCGTATGTGCCAACCTCCAACAGCTCTCTGGGACAAAGATCCATTCCCCAATTTCCGGCCTGACAGTAGCAGACGTCGTCATTGTGGACTCTGTTGCTATCTCCAACACCCTGGGCCACCATTTTGTGGAGATTTCGAGCTACTCTCACAATCACCCTGCCTTCCTCCATCGGAAACGAGCAGAGGTGGCTCGAGTGATAACCTTCTCTTCTCAGAATGGTGAATACTACAATGCTGCCTTTATTATGAGGGAGCTAGATCTTGCTCTAACTTCATCCTGATCCTCCACCCCAGGGCTACACGCTGTTAACATTCAGATGTTGCAGCACCTTTCTCCTGCAGGTAAACAATTTCTGCTTAATACATACAACTGCATGTAGGCAGATGACACGTTTCCCAGTCACTGGCATGAAGCCAGTGTCATACCCTTACCTACGCCCAGTAAGGACGAACACCTTCCTCCTAGCCACTGCCCCATTTCTCTCACCAACTATGTTTACAAGTGATGGAACGTATGATTCTTGCCCGGCTGGTATGGTGGCGTGAGTCCTAACATTTACCAACCACTGCACAGTGTGGATTTCGAGCTCGCTGTTTTGCAGTTAACCATCTTGTCACTTTGTCCATCCTTGACACGAATGGTTTTCTGCGCAAATCCCACACTGTGGTAGAGTTTTTCAATTTGGAGAAAGCCTGCGATACCTGCTGGAGGACTGGTATCCTCCGTACTCCCTATACATGGGGCTTCCATGGCCACCTGCCCTGTTTCCTCCAGGAATTTCTAAAAAGACTGAGTTTTCAAGGTATATGTGTGTTCTGCCTTGTTGGACACCTTTATCCAGGAAAATGGTGTGCCTGAGGATTCCGTCCTTAGCATTGTCCTCTTTGCCGTCTCCATTAACCCTATAATGGCCTCTCCCCCACCGTGCATCACTGGCTCCCTTTTCGTTGACTATTTTGCCATCTCTTGCAGCTCTCCAAGGACCTCTCTCATTGAGCAGTGTCTTCAGTGGTGTCTTGATCATCTTTACTCACGGAGCCTCAAAAATGTCTTTCGTTTTTCACTGAAAAAATTGTTTGTGTGAATTTCTGGTGGCAAAATTGGTTTCTTCCACCTTCTGTACATGATGGGCCTGTTGCTCTTCCGTTTCTTGAAACTAAAATTCCTGGGGCTCGTGCTAGATAGGAAACTTTCTGGGTCTTCCTGGCGATCCCTCAGTGTCCTGTGTGTTCTCAATGGTACTTTATGGAGTGCAGATTGAACCACAATCCTCCATTTGTACCAGTCCCTTGTCTGTTTGAAACTAGACTATGAATATTTTTTTTATGCATCTGCATGTATATTCCTCTTATGCCGTCTCGATACTATCCACCACCGTGGCATCTATTTGGCCACTTACGCCTTTTACACTAGCCTGATTGAGAGTCTGCATGCAGAAGCTACCAGACTACCACTGTCATACTGCCGTGACTTTCTCCTCAGTAGATATGCATGCTGTTTGCCTGCCATGAATGGCCATCCATCCTATGCCTCCTCCTTTGATGACTCATTTGATCACCAGTATGGGGTGTGTCCATCTTCTCTCTTGCCTCCTGGAATTCTCTTTTGGCTCTCGCTCCGGGGGCTTAATTTCATGCTCCCTGCAACTTTCCCGGTGGGTGTGAACCCTTCACCACCTTGGCTTTGTGCAGTGGCCTGTGTTCACCTTGGCCTTCATCCGCTTCCTATGGACACTACTCTAGCTTCTCTCTATTGCCTTCAGTTCCACGACCTTTGCACGGGACTCTGTGATAGTAGTATTGTGTACAGTGATGGCTCTCGAACTGACCGTGGCGTCAGGTGTGCCTTCATCATTGGCATAAACGTTTTTCAGTGTTGGTTTACGGAACACTGCTCAGTATTTATAGCAGAACTCTTCGCCCTGTGAGACTGATGTGACCAGGAACCAACAAACACAACAGTGGTGTTTGTGGGTTCCTGGTCACATCAGTCTCACAGGAAATGAGGCTGCAGTCCTTGTATCTCAGCCTGCTAGTTCTTGCATTCCTTCGGATGATCTCTGTATCGCCGTCTGTCAGCAGGTGGTGTCACTTTGATATCACCACTGGCCGTCTTTTTATGGGAATAAGCTTCAGGTTGTTAAGCCTCTCCTGGCAGCTTGGGCAACCTCCTCTCGGCCCTCTCGCCGCGAGGTCATTTTAACTAGGTTGGATATTGGACACTGCCATTTTAGCCTTTGCCATTGGTTAAGTGGTGGGAGTGGATCCAAGCCGATTGGGATTGATGTGTAGTCATTTTTAACTCCTGTTTGTCTTCATGTTTTACAGTTTTGACATGGGTGCGTATTACCCTAGTTATTTGTGTGCCCTAAAGAATGGGGTGGAGGGTCAGATAGTAAAAGCCTTAGATTTGAATATAGTTCGTCTGATTAAAAAGGGATGGTCACAATGATGTTTTAAGCCCTTTTACAAACATTCATGAGCCACCTTAACTGAGCAGTGACAAAACAGTGAAATATTAAACAGACCAGGAAATGGTTTGTGATATTAAATGGAAAAATGTTAAGAATATGATTCCACAGAATAATAATGTGATGTACAACCAAAGGCTTATTCGTGTATTCAATTCTCACAAATATTTATTGCGAATAGTGACCTCAAATTGGTTGTTACTGAGCATGATACAGAGATACAAGAAGCCAAAACAATTAATTTTGCAGTGCATTCATAGGCAGTAACAGATGTGAACTAAAGTCATGAAGCTGTGCATCAAATCACTTAAACAACATTGAAGTCTTGATGTTCAACCAGTGTGTGTAAATCTTTATACAGTAATGAATTCACCACGGTTCAAATAGTCACTCGCTATTGCCCAGAGTTCTAAAATATTTCTTAAGCCCTGAACCAGTGCACATTGAAATATTTGTAAGTCCCGAATAACTCTCGGGCACAAGTGAATCATTGGCTGCACAAAACCTTATGAAAAACAACCTCACAGCCCAAGAGACAAAGACTAAATACTTCTGCATTCTGCTCTGCCTGGTTGTTTAAAAACTTGCTGGTGTAATCCACTGCCTTACTCGTCACAACAACTCTCAACTTTACCACCACTCAAGAGATTACACACATTATAGCATTTATCTATTTTAAATACGTACAACACATATTCTTGGTTTATTAACAACCTCACCTCACATTATTCATTTGTAAACATAGCAAAATAACAGGCTTTATTCATGTTTATATGCCACAAACAGAACTGCAGGATACCAAGTAAACTTGACAACTTATTCAGAGTTATTCTGCTGTCCTATGTTAATCAGTGACAATCTTAGATACATAAGCTACCAAAATCGTGTTAAAAATATAAGGATTGATAGTATTATGGCACAATCGCTTCATGCTATTGATACCCACTTGTTTAGGCATCCTTGTATGGATTACTCGATAGATAATTTATAACTATTTATGTATTTGCTTAACAGTAATTGGAAATATGGCCATTGCCTAGGAGACGTCAAGATATACATTACTATGTGTCACACACACTTATTGCGCATGTGTATCACTTGTTAAGAACTTCACACAAAAATTTTTAGTATAAATGTTAATAAAAATTTTAAAAATATAGTAAAAATTTTAGTGAGCTTGTCTCTCTACTGTGAATTCGATGCTATCATTAGATTATTTGTATCATGCATGGAACTGTTTTCAATGAATATTTTAATAACCAGGTAGTCTGCTTCTATGTTCAGTACGTACAGCCACCTGAAAATCTTTCTAAAATTTGTTTGTCACCCTAGCCAACTTCATCCTTGCCCTTAACTACTTCACTTTCGAATGACAGACGTACAGACAAATCATGGTATCAGCTACAGAAACCAGGATGGCTCTGCCCTACGCTAATCGTTCCATGGACTGCATGGCCATTTCTCAGTACCCTGAAGCTGGTCCCCCTGGTTCTGTACAAATGTATTTCTTAGATCTGTGATCACAGTGAAGCAGAACTCCTCCGCTCCTGCAATGACTTAACTCCTTTCCAGGTCCAAAGCCTCTTCATTGACATTGATCTTTATTTCACAGAAGCCCAAATCCAAACCACGTTCCATATAATACCAACCAGTTTAGCAGTACCTACACTTGGACAGCTGTCACCTCTTCCATACCAAATGTTCTCTTCACTAAAGCATGGGCATCTGCAGGAAACAAATCTGACCCACCACTGAATCCCTCGACACCTTCACCAACTTCCTCTCAGTCTTTGCCTTTCTGCAACTGCCCCATAGATTTTATTCACAATCAGATCTTCCATGCAGTATTCTCAACTCCCTCTAAGCTCAGCTTCCAAAAACCTCAGCAGCTTTCCACTTATTATGTACTCCCAGCCAGGCCTTGAATGTCTAAATACTTTAATTTGGTTTTTAACAGCAGTCTTAGCTCACTATTTGCCCACACTGAAACAAGGTTTATTGTGCGGTTTCACTCTTTACGATTCTAGTAAAGCCAACCAGTATCCTTAAAGAGTAATAAGAGATCCTTTACTAGTTCTTTAACAGAAAGATTTCTTCAGGACATGATGAACGAAACATTCTGTGTCTTCAGATCTCCAATGTTTCATCACCCTCACCACACAGCCTACACACAACCTTACACATAGGGGCTTATTTTTCTACGCTCATTGTGTGTAGGTGTCTCATAAAGTTCCTCGCCCGTCATTAGGCCTACCATGAGTTTACACTATCTCTTGTTCAAGCCCAGTCTTACAAAACTCCCAATGCAACATGGCATTGAACGTCATTAACTTGCATGTTTCTGTTTTTGGATCATAGTCCAATATCCTACATGCTGTATTTCTGATCCAGTTTTGTAGTTTTGATTTAACCATCACTTTAGCGATGGTTAGGAGAGATTCCACTCCAATAAATGGATTTGTTGCACCTGTCCTGGCCATCCTGTTAGCTTGTTCATGGCCACTGATTCCTGAGTGATGGACAGTATGTTTGAGATTGGATGTGGTGAGTTGATTTTAGACAAGAACACGTGTAAGATGACAAAAACACCATAATCAACACCTCAATGAATTTGAATGAGGTCATGTAATAGGGCTACAAGAAGCTTCTGCGATATTGCAGAAAGACTTGGCAGGAATGTAGCCACTGTACATGATTGCTGGCAGCGGTGTCACAAGAATGTATGCTCAAGAAGGCTGGGCACCAGACAACCACATGGCACTACCGAGAGGGAAGACCATTGTGTTTGCTGTATTGCTCGGGCACACGATACTGCATCTGCAGCAGCAATTTGAGTAGCAGTTGGCACCACAGTGACACAGTGAACTAGCACTACCGAGAGGGAAGACCACTATGTTCTATGTATTGCCCGGGCACAAGATACTGCCTGCATCTGCAGCAGCAATTTGAGCAGCAGTTGGCACCCCAGTGACACAGAGAACTGTGACATATCAGTTACTTCAAGTACAGCTCCGAGTCATTCGCCCTGTAGCACACATTCCGCTGACCCAAAACCATTGCCATTTGTGACTTGAATTGTCTCAAGTGAGAGCTCATTGGAGTGTTAAGTTTTGTGTTGAAAGCTGGTTCTGCCAGTGATGGCCATGGTTTGGTTAGGAGGAGGCCAGTAGAGGGCTTGAAACCAACCCGTCTGTGATCTAGACTCACTGTACCTACACCTAGGATGTGATAAGGACTCTTGTGGTTATTCCATGCACCCTGGCTGCAAAATTGTACATCAATCTGGTGATTCAACCTGTTCTGCCATTCATGAACAGCACTGCAGCAGGTGTTCAACAGGACAGTACTCACCGACATACTGCTGTTGTAATCCGACATAGTCTGCGTAGTGTCAACATTTTGCCTTGGCCTGCTCAATCCCCAGATCTGTCTCAAATCGAGCACATATGGGACATCATCGGACGACGACTCCAGCATCGGCATTAACTACTCCCGCATTGACTGACCAAATTCAAAAGGCATGGAAATCCATCCCACCAACTGGCATCTGGCAACTGCACAACACAATGCATGCACATTTGCGTGATTGCATTCTACATTTTGGCAGTTACACTGGTTAATAATGTATCAGCATTTCACATGTGCAGTAGCTTATCTCACACTTACATTAACCTTTGATCTTGCATTATTAATTGCGTAAATCACTTAAATATGTTACCCAGACAAATGTATTCCTGAAATTTTGTTACTTTGTTTATTATTTTTTGGTGCTTTAATTTTTTACCTGTCATTATGCATTCTTTATGCGAGGGGTCAATAATAGTTTCGCATCCAGGGCTACCCCTAGATGCTTCACAATCTCCATTACAGGTAGAGTTTCATAGAGAAGCTAAGATTCCAGTGCATGTCCTGTATGTTATTCCTTGTAAATTGTATTACAAAGATTACGATTGCTCCTTAGATGCTGTGTCATGCACTAATTTAACACTATGTTCAATACACATTGTTCCATAGTTCTAACAGTACTAGCAGATTTGCCAAGTATTACTGTGACTAAGTTGTCCGCATATCCTTGACAAAAGCAGCATTTAGCATTCAGCTCTTAAACGAGTTCATTCACCAGTAGGTTACATAGTCGAGGGGACAAAACCCTCCCTCATTGACACCCTCTGGTAGTGTTGATCACCATTTTTTCATTCGTTACGGTAGTTTCAACATTCCTTCTGGTCAGCATGGCCCTACTCCGCTTACATATGGTGGTCTCAGTGCCATGCTCTTCTTCAGCTCTATGGATTTGAAGATCATATTGCTAGATATTCAAAAAGATACAGAAAGCAACTTTCTGAAAGTTTTGTGGTCCCCCCCCCCCCAAAAAAAAAAACCTTGAACCTGGTTCCCAGCAATGCGGGCCCCTGCCTTCCGTAGCTATAAGGGATATTACAGGAACCGTAGAGACTGTAATCGAATGTCAGGTGGAGTTTGCGTTTATGTCCTAAACTCGGTCTGTAGTGAACATGTGCCCCTTCAAACCCTTATTGAAGCTGTGGCTGTCAGAATAAGGACAATGCAGGAAATAACGGACTGCTATGTATATCTTCCTCCAGATGGTTCAGGACCCGTGAAAGTATTAGCTGCACTGATTGATCAACTCCCTAAACCTTTCCCACTTCCAGGAGATTTTAATGCCCATAACCCCTTGTGGGGTGGTACCATGCTTACTGGCCGAGGCAGAGATGTCGAAACTTTACTGTTGCAATTCGACCTCTGCCTCTTAAATGCTGGGGACGCCACACATTTCATTGTGGCTCATGGTAGTTACTCGGCCATCGATTTATCAATTTGCAGCCCAGGACTTCTCCCATCTATCCACTGGAGAGCACATGACGAGCTGTGTGGTAGTGACCACTTCGCCGTCTTCCTGTCACTGCCCCAGCGTCAGGCACACAAACGCCTGCCCAGATGGGCTTTGAACACAGCGGACTGGGGAACTTTCACCTCTGCTGTCACTGCTGAATCTCCCCCACATGGTAACATCGATGTGATGGTTGAGCAGGTGACTAGCACAATTGTTTCCACAGCATAAAACGTGATCCCTCGCTCTTTAGGGTGCCCGAGGCATAAGGCAGTCCCTTGGTGGTCGCTGGAAGTTGCGGAAGCAATTAAGGAACGTTGGCGAGCTCTACAGTGGCATAAGCGGCACCCTTCCCTGGAGCACCTCATAGCCTTTAAATGGCTCCGTGCCCGTGTTCGCTACCTTATCAAACAACAGGAGGAGGAGTGTTGGGAGAGGTTTGTCTCCACCATTGGGTGCCACACGTGACCTTCCCAAGTCGGGGCAAAGATGAAACTTCTTTTCGTGTACCAGGCGCCAACAGCTGTCCCCGGTGTTACCATAAATGGCGAGTTATGTACCACTGCAAACATGATTGCTGAGCACTTTGCTCGAGCCTCTGCATCAGAGAAGTACCCCGCAGCCTTTCGCACACTCAATCGGTGTCTGGAAGGGAAAGTTCTCTCATTCACTACATGCTGCAGTGAATCCTATAATGCCCCGTTTACAGAGTGGGAGCTCCTCATAGCCCTTGCTCATTGCCCCGACACAGCTCCTGGGCCTGATCGCATCCACAGCCAGATGATTAAACATCTCTAATCTGACTACAAGCGACATCTTCTCGTCATCTTCATCCGAATCTGGTGCGATGGCGTCTTTCCATCACAATGGTGGGAGAGCACCATCATTCCGATGGTCAAACCCGGTAAAAACCCGCTTCATGTGGATAGCTATCGGCCCATCAGCCTCACCGACGTTCTTTGTAAGCTGCTGGAATGTATGGTACGTCGGCAGTTGGGTTGGGTCCTCATGCCACGTGGCTCGCTGGCTCCATGTGAGGGCAGCTTCTGCCCGGGTCGCTCAACCACTGATAATGTTGTGTCCATTGAGTCTGCCATCTGAACAGCCTTTTCCAGACGTCAACACCTGATTGCTGTCTTTCTTGACTTGCGTAAAGCATACGACACAACTTGGCGACATCATAGCCTTGCCACATTATATGAGTGGGGTCTCTGGGGACCACTCCCAATTTTTATCCAAAACTTCCTGTCGCTCCATACTTTCCATGTCCAAGTTGGTAACTCCCATAGTTCCATCCATATCCAGGAGAATGGAGTCCCGCAGGGCTCTGTATTGAGTGTACCTCTATTTTTAGTGGTCATTAACGGTCTAGCAGCAGCTGTTGGGCCCTCCGTCTCACCTTCTCTGTATGCAGATGACTTCTGCATTTCTAACTGCTGCTCCAGTACTGCTGTTGCTGAACGGCACCTCCAGGGAGCCATCCACAAGGCTCAGTCATGGGCTCTAGCCCACGGCTTCCAGTTTTCAGCCGCAAAGTTGTGTGTCATGCACTTCTGTCGGTGTCGTACCAATCACCTGGAACCCACACTTTACCTTAATGACAATCTTCTCACTGTAATTGAAACATATCAATTCCTAGGACTGGTTTTCGACGCTCGATTGACTTGGCTCCCTCATCTTCGTCAGCTTAAGCAGAAGTGCTGGCAGCACCTTAATGCCCTCCGTTGCCTGAGCAACACCAATTGGGGTGCAGATCACTGTATGCTGCTGCAGCTCTACAGAGCCCTTGTCCAATCCCGAATTGACTATGGGAGTGTGGTTTATGGTTTGGCAGCGCCTTCAGCATTTCGTTACTCGACCCTGTGCACCACTGTGGGGTTTGATTAGCGACAGGAGCTTTCAGAATGAGTCCAGTGACCAGTGTACTGGTGGAGGCTGGTGTCCCTCCACTGCAGATCAGACGTGCGCAGCTGCTCAACAATTACACCACACACATTCATAGATCCCCTGAGCATCCGAATTACCGTCTCCTTTTCCCGCCCGCGGCAGTCCATTTCCCGCATCGGCGGCCCAGATCGGGGTTAACGATTGTGGTTTGCGTGCGGTCCCTTCTCTCCGAACTGGAGTCCTTCCCTTTACCACCTGTACTTGGGGTCCGTTCACGTACGCCTCCATCGTGGCTTCGTCTGGATCTTTTTCATGGCCCTAAGGACTCCATTAACCCCACCTCTCTCCGCTATCACTTCCTCTTGAATGTTGACGTGTTCCGGGGCTCTGAAGTGGTGTACACCGACGGCTCAATGGCTGATGGTCATGTATGCTTTTGCATATGTTCATGGAGGATATGTTGAGCAGCAGTCCTTGCCAGTTGGCTGCAGTGTTTTCACTGCAGAGGTTGTGGTCATATCTCGTGCTCTTGAGTGCATCCACTCATGCCCTGGCGAGTCATTTCTCGTGTGTACTGACTCATTGAACAGCGTACAAGCTATCAACCAGTGCTACCCTCGCCACCCTCTGGTAGCGTCCATTCAGGAGTCCATCTATGCCCTGGAACAGTCCCGCCGTTCAGTGGTGTTTGTGTGGATCCCAGGACACATCGGAATCCCCTGGCAACCGACATGCTGGCCAAACAGGAGACGCCAAAACCGCTTCTGGAGATAGGCATCTCCGAAGCTGACCTGCATTCTGTCTTACACCACAGGGTTTTCCAGCTTTGGGAGACGGAATGGCATAACAGCACGCACAGCAAACTGTGTGTCATTAAGGAGACTGTGAATGTGTGGAAGTCTTCCATGCAGGCCTCTCGCATGGAATCAGTTGTCTTCTGCCGACTCTGCATTGGCCATACATGGCTATCGCATGGTTACCTACTCTGTCGTGAGGACCCACCTCAGTGTCGCTGTGGCTCCCAAATGACAGTCATCCACCTCTTGCTGGACTGCCCACTTTTTGCCACTCTGTGGTAGACTTTTAACTTTCCCAGCACCCTGCCTTCGGTGTTGGGCGACAATGCCTCCACAGCAGCTTTAGTTTTGCTTTTTAACTGTGAGAGTGGGTTTTATACGTCTAAGTTTTAGCGCATGTCCTTTGTCCCTCCATGTCCTCCACCATAGTGCTTTTAGGGTGAAGGTTTTAATGTGTTGCAGAGTGGCTGGCTTTCCCTTTTTATTCTCTTGGTTGACCAGCCACTATAATCTGGTTTTATGTTTTACTCCCTTCTGTTTCTAGCATCTGTTGTTTTCTTGTCATCTTTTGTTTCTTTTAGTGTTTTTTGCCTTCCATTCGTTCTTGTGGATTTTCCTTTCTTTCCGTTTTGTGTTATATATTTCGTCCGTTGTATTCTCACCCTTGTGGCATTGTTTTATTAGGAACAAGGGAACGATGACCTCGTAGTTTGGTCCCTTCTCCTGCCTTTAAACCAACCTGCCTATAAGAACCCAAGGTACACTTTCAGGGCTTGGCAATCTGGTACACCCTTCAGATTGATTACCCTCCAATCCTCTGCTGAGACATTACAGTTCTGTGCCCCCTATCACCTACTCCAGCCATACCTGTGGAAGATACTACAATATCAAACCAAGAGCAACCAATGGAACCACTTGCGTTGTTTATCAGCTAACTAGTGCCAGTTGAAAAGCATTTCATGTAGATGTACCATCACTAAATTGAATGAGTACGTAAGTAGGCTAGTAACTCTACACCTTGGGGAATACCCAG
Organism: Schistocerca piceifrons; assembly: GCF_021461385.2. NCBI lineage: Eukaryota > Metazoa > Arthropoda > Insecta > Orthoptera > Acrididae > Schistocerca > Schistocerca piceifrons. The sequence continues at coordinate 513,030,987 of NC_060141.1, forward strand.
TTCGCCGTTGCTAAACATGCTCTTGAGGATGACGCAGGGGACCTGAGCGCTTGCTATAACACACTGGTTTTGGGATCCTCTATCATGATACTAGTTTCCTTGAACTTCAGAGATGAGAACTTGTCCTCCAGCACATCCTTCCATCCCGACACCCTTCTGGACTTTATCTCATCACCCTGTGTTCCATCATCCACCTAGGTGCCCCACAGTTCTTTTTTGTGGGTACAAACGTGGCGCACAGGGGACCCCAGGCTATTGCTGTCTTTCCACTCTCCTGGGCTGCATCCCTTCCCCATATCTACTCCTTCCCATCCTAGCTCTTGCCCCCCCCTCCCCCCCTCCTCCACCACCACCACCCTCCTCCTTGCTCAGTGTTCCCCTTTATGACGATCTGATTATTCCCTCATTTCTGCTATACCTTCTTGATCTTGTGTTCTATTTTTCCACTCTGTTTTTTCAGCTTGTTGTCTCCCTTGGGTTTGATCTCCGTTTCTAAATTTTGTTTCCCAAGTGTGAGCTATGTTGTTTTGTGGCATTGGGAATCCCAGCAACGACTGCTGTGCCAGGTGGCTCTTGCCATGGCTAGGTGGCTGTCACAGGGTGAGTCCCTGATTGGATTGTGTGGTACCAGGTTGTACAGTCTGCACATGAAGCATACTATGGTCGATACTTCTGGATACTCTTCCTCGGCTGTTTCTTCAAAAAGGAACAGTTATCTCTCTGCTTCTACTTTTGCATCCTTGGCCCTGGCCACCTCCCTGGGATAACAGCCAGGCCTGTTGGCTTGGGGTGAAACCATTTCCTCGTTACTTGGTTTGTTCCAGGACAGGCGATAAGTCTTTTGCAATTTACCAAACTACTTTTTTTTCTTAACATATCAAATATAATTTTGGTGAAATTAACTCGCTCAGTAAGATACCATATGGTTCCTTACTGAGTAAAACCTGTTCTACCAGACATTTGACTTATCTTTGTATTTGAGAGCACTTAGGAGACACCCCAGAGGACATAAGTCCTCACCAGTCATTTAATATGATGGCGTGAGAGTGTTCATTTCGTCCAGAGAGGTCCTAAGGATAATCGCGTTGATACCGGCACTTGCATCCTGACTCTGGAGTGAGAATACCCTTCTTGAAAAAGTGAAAGTTATGGTTTACTGCTGTGACATGAAGCCCTTATATCACCACCCACACGCTGCTTGTAGCACTTTATTGCAGTCCCCCCTCCCCCCAAATCTGCATAAAACTCATGATACCACATGGCACCATCATATCCTTGTTACCTTAATGAGTGAGGCCTCCGTGGTCTGCTCCCAGTTTTTATCTGGAAGAGAATGGGGTTCCACTCACTTCTGTTTTGATTGTACGACAATCAAAACTTTCTATCAGTAGTCTTATGGTGGCTGCAGGACCTACGGTGACCCCATCTTTGTATGTTGATGATTTTTGCACTTATTTTGTGTGTCCACAATGAACTTTGCTGAATGCAGTCTGCAGGGAGCAATAGACCACGTGCAGTCTTAAGCTCTCACTCGTGGGTTCCATTTTTCGGCTGCCAAGACCTGCGTTTTGCTGTTTTTGTTGTCACTATACAGTACATCCCCATCCAAATCTGTAGCTTTATGGCCAGTCCCTCAATGTGGTGGACTCGGATCGTTTTTGGAGAGTGATCTCTGATGCCTGGTTGACATGGCTTCTTCCCTTCTATGGCAACTAAAGTTGGTGCACTGGTCATACCTCAGTGCTCTTCGATGCCTCAGCAATACCAACTGGGATCTGGTCTGCTCTACTGATACAGCTCAACACAGCGTTGGTGTAGTCCTGTCTAGATTATTGGTATCATTGTTGACATTACAGATGCTCTACCTGATACACCATTGTGGTGTAAAACTGGCAACTGGTTCTTCTGGACTAGCCTCATGATCACCTTCCTAGCAGAGGGATATGTTCAACGATTATGGGCTCTGCATCAACAACAGTTGATCACTTTTGTGTTACACATCTGCTGTCCCTGGAGCATCTGAACTACAGTTTCCTCTTTCCATATATGGAGATCCACCTCCTGCAGTGGCAGCCCAGGTCTAGTTATCACCATCTGCATCTGGTCGGTCTCTCTCTCTCTCTCTCTCTCTCTCTCTCTCTCTCTCTCTCTCTCTCTCTCTCTCTCCTGACCCCCAGCTCTCCCCTCTACTAATTTTCTTTGGGCCCACTCGCGTACACCTCTGGGTGGTGCACCCCCATCCACAGCACTGTCTCGACTTGTCACAGGTTCCGAAAGACTCGGCTTATCCTGAAGCCTGAAGCTCTCCACCATCAGTTCTTCTCTATTCTTGACATATTTTGGGGTTCAGAAGTAGCTTATACTCATGGCTTTATGGTTGCTGATGTTTCTGGCATCTCTGGTGCTCTTTACCCCATCTGTTCCTGCACCATGAGTCCTTCCTCTTGTGTAGTGACTCTTTGAGCAGTTTACAAGATATCAGCCAGTTTTACCCCACCATCCCTTGGTCCTGACTGTCCATGGTTCCTCGTCCTCAATGTGGAAGCTCAGTGGTCTTTCTGTGGACCCCAGGTCACATTTGGTTCCTGGGGAATTAACTTGCTGACAGGCTGGCCGAATTGACAATTGCCAAGCCACCTATTGAGATCAGTATTCTGGAATCAGACTTTTGAACAGTATTACACTGGAAAGTTCTAAGGATTTGGAATACAGAATGGCATACTCTGACTTTGCCGAACAAACTACAGGTAACAAACGAAAGCACAAATTTGTGGAGATCCTCCGTGCAAGCCTCTCGCAAGGAGTACATTGTCCTTCGCCAGCTGTGCATTGTCTTACTTGGCTGACTCATAGTCATCTCCTCCATAGCAAGGAGCCACCCCACTGTTGTTTTAGCGCCCATTTGATGGTGGTCCACATCTTGCTGGACTGTCCTCACCTAGCCGCCCTGTGTTGGACTTACAGTTAATCTTCCTGACTTGCTACCCTTGGTGTTAGCAGATGATGCCTCAGTGGCTGACACCTGATTTTATGTTTTATTCATGAAGAAAGTTTTTTACCACTCTCTATAAGGGAGGCATCTCAGTGTTGGCAGCCCAATGATACATTGGCAGGATGCCCTGTTGCCTCCTCTGCTCCAAATGGCAGCAGCTGTCTGGGCTTGCTGGTCCGACCAAGGCCCCACCCCACACGCTCTTTTACTCTTCTTCCCCCTTCTCACATGTTTTGTTTGACTTGGTGTCCTTCCTCTGTTTTCCTGTGCTCCTCGCACCCTGTTCATGTTGTTAGGGTTTTGGGTATTGGTGGGTGGGGTGCCTCTGGTGAGTGGTGGTGGGGTTATGTTCCCCCTTGCATTTTCTGCCTTTAGGGACTTCTCTCTGCTCTCTGGACGGGACATCTTGCCGCCCCCCCCCTCCCCCCTCCTTGTCTTTATTCCTTTCTCTAGGCTTTGTTGACCTGTGGTAAACCTTGGATTTCATACACTAGGCCCTGATTTGCTGTTCCAGGTAAGGAGAGGGGACTGATGAGCTTGTAGTTTGGTCCCATTGATCATTAAACCAACCAACCTGTTTCATTACTGCTCTTGTGCATTTTTCTTCCCCTTAATCTGTCTTTACTTCCCACTCCATTCTTGTAATCTTTGGGCTGAAGCTAGCACAGAGCTTATCTATGCTCTATCTCTGACCACCTCTCTCCAACACCTCCATTTTGTGTACCCTCGACCTCATTGCTGGTGGGTACATCTGCTCCTGAGGTATGAGTGACCTGCTCTTCCTTTTTAACCTTCCCCCCCCCCCCCCCTCCCCTCCCGATGGAATAACTATTAGTTCTAAAAAGCTAGGATGTGTATCACTTTCACATGTGTGTATTGACCGTGCTACACGTTTCACCTCTTGATGATAAGAAGTGGCCAGAAATTGTCTCATAATAAATTAAACAAAGCATTGTTATACATTATTTAAATTGAAATAAAATTATTAAATAAGCCTTCACTTCAGATGCACCTCCTGTAGTTAATAATATTTGAAAAGAATAATATTTAATTAACAATAGCAACAATTCTACACATTAAAGATTTATAAATGAATTAGGCCAATCTAAATCTAGTGAGTCGCCACTTGTTTGTTACCACGGTGGAATGCAAACCTACCTAGTGGTAAAGGAAAGCTCTTTTCTCTAATGAAGGTCTAGCGTGCACACTGAGGAACTTTTTTCTGGTACATTATCTCAACAGTCACAAGGACTCGTGAGGGCTGTAAATGCAAATGAAGCAGCTCTTGGCAGCTTGCAGTGTGTGGCACTGTAGGAACCTTGGTGATGTATCATCTACTACGATAAAGAACTGACACTCGCACTCATTACCTCCATTCCAGTTACGGGGAGAGGTTCCCCAGTAGGGAGAAGTGAAGTGCTGAACCAAGCTGTTTCTTGAAGAAAGCCTCAAGTTCACAAGCAAATCACATTGCTACATTTTAGTACAGTTACAAGCTTCCTCCTTCTGTGCTGTTGGTGGAACTTGCAGCAATTCCCTGTGTGGTTTTCCATTAGCACCTCAGCATTTGGCTGTCTTGTAGTGGAAGCTAGGGCCTGACATAGACAATATTGACGTCACCAGTTGCCGTTACCATCCACCAATTCCCTAATCATCCAAATTATGAGATACTTATTCATGCCAGTTGACACAGTGGGCTTCCAAATTGGTATTAGTTAAGAAATTCTTTTTAGGGACTTTCACCTCCCTCCTCTCAATTGTACACTTTGGACAACCGTATGTGTTCACTCCCTGGTGTGTACCCATACCACAGGTCCAGTTAGAGGTATTCCAGGGACCTGAAATATTTGCTGTCACTATAATTTTCCAATATAGATTTGTCTCAGTTCTCCGCCGAACTCCGGAAATGACTGCGGAGAAGCCCTTGGATGTTAGCGCGCCAGGTACATACAGTCTGCAGCCGCCGAGCTCTGCTCCAGTTCACCACCAGCAATGGAGGGTGAAGCTTTGACAATGCAAGCCACTCGTGCTGGCGAAACGCCAGTAAAATAATCAGACAAACGTCAGCTGAAAAACCAGAGACAGAAGCAAATAGGCAGTTTGTCAACAAGTGGCCATGAAAGCCTTAAAAATTTTGTGTAACTCATAATGTTCGAACACAGTATATGTTCCAAAATACTACTGGAAAACTGTGTTTTAACTCTGCTTTAATGGCACTGTAATCAGTAACACTACCATTGCTATCAGGCAGTGAAGGTATTCTCTTGCCGCTGGTGTACTTTACATACAACTAGTGAGTTTGTGCACCATCTACCTCATTGTTGTTATGGGTTAACTTTTTAAATGAGCACTGTAATCAAAGAAATACATCTTATAGTCTGTATTGCAGAAATATTCCTGGGGATAGTTTATTTTCACTCCGCTCAGTACTCAGTTATGTTCAGTTCATGTAAGATCATCCTTAGTAGTCCAGCAACAACTCACCACACCGAAAGAGCCTGAGAAGCAAGGATGTTGTTTTCTTTTTTTTATGTCAAAACTGAAATTTATGGAAATTGAAACAAGAGTGAGGCAAAGCAGTTCCATGCTTCCAAAACTATTCACAGCAGGTCTGGAAGTGGTCTCCAGACCTATAACCTCAGAGCACAATAAGTCAGTATATGGTGAAGGAACTCATCTGATCCATCTCCATTTTACTTGTGAAGTTGTGTATTTGCCTCTTGTGCAGGTATCTTGTATAATGAATGAGGAAACTTACTGTATGAAGCTTGGAAATAGTTTTGAAAATCCATTATCATAAGAATAAAATAATTTGTAATTATCGTGCTGAAAATGGACAAAATTAGCAACAAGGCACATAACCAGGTGTTGCTTTTGTGTTTAGAGTAGATGAGGCCTGTAACTGGATGGACAGAAAAAGAAATAACCAGAAGACTACTAATGGCTTGGAGTTGTTTTGGTAAAATAGTTTTAAAAACTAAGCTACCAAAATTTTAAAATGTAAAATACACAAATTGCATGTACTAGTTTTTACATATAGCACTGAAACATGGGCCTCTTATGTAAAAACCATTCAAAAACTGAGAGCTGTGATGAGATGCATATTGGGAATTAGGAGGATAAATAGGATAACAAAGAAAATGAATCCAGAAACAAACTGGAGTGCACGATGTGATTATAATCACAGCGAAAATGGAAGAGGGCAGGTAGTTATGCAAATGGATGGTAGATGGACCAAGGGAGTTCTTTGCTGGATTCCAAGAGATAAGAAAAGTCTGAGATGACGAACTAAATGTGATTGTTGAGATGACAACATTTGCAAATTGATTTGTGGCAAGATTTTAAATGTGATTTTTTTAACACTTGAATTCATCGCTTACTGTGTTTAAAAAATACGCAAAATGTCAACAGCAGATGGATATGAGGGGAATAATCCTGAATGTAAGCTAGAAATTGATAAAGTGAACATTAAGCTACCACTGCTTTGGATGGAGAAGCCAGACATCTGTTTTTGTCAAGCTGTAGTGCAATTTCGATAGCTGTTATAGGTACAGAGCAACTAAATTTAACTATTTGCTTACTCAGCTGGAGACAAAATCTGTTGAAAATATATGGGATCAAGTTAAAAGTGATGAGAACAAAAATATTCTCTTGTGAAAAACGAATTTTGACTGTATTTAAGGAAAGTGAAGACCAAAAACTTAAAAATTTCTTGAGTGGTTTAGAACCGGATGATAAGAAGCTTAGCCTGTTATTAAGACAAATGCGGGGCTGTGCCGGTACTGATGTGTAGGACAAGATCTTAAAAACATTGTGGGTTGACAAACTTCCTAGTAGCATTCAAAATATTTTGGTTATATCTGACAAAACAGTGGATAAGACTGCTCAAATGGCAGATCATATGGTTGAAATGCACTTTGTTGGGAGGTTGACATTGCATCAGTTCAGTCCATTTCATCAACATCCCCATCCATGTCAGTTTACAAGAGCTCCTTTTAAGAATTGAAGAATTGGAAACTGAGATTAAGATGCTCTGAAAGCCAAGTAGCAATGATTGCACAGTAGAAGTAGAAACAGAACAAAATTCAATAAAAATGGTAAATATTGCTATTATCATTTTAAGTTTGGCACATGTCTATAAGCCTGAAAAAATGTGGTCAGGCTTGTCAGCGGCCAAATAAGCAAAACTAGAAGGTTTAGACACAACAGCGGCTGAGTGTTCTACCCCAGTACCTGCAGTGAGCTGCCGATATTGCTTACTTGTTAAAGATTGAAATGGTGGAAGGTACTTTCTGGTAGGTAGTGAAGCAGATGTGTGTGTTACACCAGCTTCAAAAGACTAGAAAGTTAAATCCTCAGACTTGAATCTGCAAATAGGTCAGAGATAAAAACTTGTGGTACAAAGCTGTTAGCCATTGATTCAGCACTCAAACACAATGTTAAATGGCTCTCTGTTGTAACAGATGTATCAAAAGATGTGTTGGAGGTTGATTTCCTTCATCATTACTTGATGGTCTCAAAAATAAAAAGTTGATAGATAACATCACCTTATTAAACACTTCAGCAGAAAATATCTTCCACCATTTTGATATTTAACAAATGGGCAATATTGGCAACTTAGTATGAGTACTGGGGTAGAACACTCAGCTGGTGGTGTATCTACCCTTTCTAGTTTTGCTTATTTGGCCACTGACAAGGCTGAACATATTTTTCAGGCTTACATCCATGTGCCAAATTTAAAAAATGGCAATAGCAATATTTACTGTTCTTGTCACATTTTGCTCTGCTTCTACTTCTACTGTCGACGGTAAAAAGTCGGTAAGCTCACTCTGTGCAAGATGCCTGTTTTCGAAACTTAGGGCTCTATCACATGCGGACACCATGGCAGGTCTGCTTCCGCTCTGCTGGCAGCGCCCAGGTCTGGCTGTATGAGATGCCTGCAAAGATGCCAGAAAAGTACCTTCAGTATCCACTGAGTAGAAGAGCTGGTAGCTTTGTGTGCAAGTTCAAAGTAAAAAGGGAATGTAGAAAAACACATTCTGAGTACATCCCTTCATTGCTGGTTGTGACATAAACGAGTTGTTTTACATGCTGTATAATGATTTAACAAATTACAGTGCTACATTTTCCAATTTCTTGAGTGTGTCGGTACATTCTTTTGACAAGTTAGTGGAGATCTCCCGAGTTTAACTGACGAAAAAGGGCACTGTTTTAATGAACGTAATCTCGCCAGAGAAAATAGATTTTTGTGACCTGTCTAATCGGTAGGTAATTATTTGTTGTCTGCAGTGATATTTACCATTTTAGTTTTAACTGTAAAGTATATATAGAATTTTTTTTTCATTTTTGTTTGTAAAGTCTGTTATTATAAACTGAAATTCACTTTACAAATATTTTAGACAAAATGTAGGAAACTTGTCTCATTTCTTTACATATCTTCTCTCAAAATACTTCTAGTGTGTCTGATGTTTTGGACCCTTTAGCATCACTTTCTGCGGCAGGAGATGTATCTGTGCTATTTCGATCTGGAATTAGGTTCTTCCATAGCCCCATAGTAAAATGTGCTTTGTCTGGTAGGAACTTCTTGTGATTGAAGTGGAGCATCAGGAACAGCCTATGAGGAAATTGAGGATCAATAATTTCCAAAAGCTCCAGCCAGTTGGAAACCTGAAGGTGCATTATTATAAGTAGTGTAAACATGATTATAACGTGGAGGGGCTTGGCCTTTGAACAGGGCTTCATTTGTGATGCTCATAATTCCAAAAACAGTTTTTCCGAGTTCGCATTTTGAGTAGTCCTCAGATAGTGTCCCAAGTAGCTGATCTTATCCGAATCTCGCAGATAAGATTTGGTTTAAAAACTGTCCATAGCACTCACATGGGCAAATAACTAGGTACGGATGTGCGGCATGTAGCACTAGGCAGGTCTGCTGGCATCCTAGTGCAGGAGTGGCCATAAGCAGGTGTGTGTTTAACTGGCAGTGCTGCCAGGCCTGCCAGCAGAACGGCATGATAGCCACTCTGCCTACAGGGCTGCCACACGCAGGTAGGTGCCATGTGTGGGAGGCTCCATTGTGTCCCAAGCTTCCGTCTGGCATCTGCCAGCAGAGCTGCTGTGGCATCCCAGTGCGATAGGGCCCTTTAGGAGAAATTTCCTGAACTAACAAAGCCATACATACCAAAGGTGTTGAAGCACGTAGTGCAGCATTACATCACTACGTCTAGTGGTCCACCGGTGTACAGTAAGGCTCATAGATTGGACCTACATAAATTGCAAATTGCAAAAAAGTATTTCAGTTTCTGTTAAATAATGCTATTATACATCCATCACAAGCGCTATGGGCTAGTCCACTAAACCTTGTTAAGAAACCAAATGGCCAGTGGCGAGTTTGGAGAGATCGTCACCATCTGAATGACTGGACACTGTCAGACTGCTATCCAGTTCCACGAGTTGTTGATGTAAATTTCATGCTTCAAAAGGAAAAAAAGATATCCTCAAAGATTAACCTACTGAAAGAGTTTTACCAAATTCCATTAGCCAATGATTAATAAACAAAAATTGGCTATTATTGTACCTTTTGTCTTTATGCATTTAATTATATGCCCTTCGGACTTCATAATGTACCTAGCACATTTCAGAGGTTTATACGTGAAGTTTTAAGAGAATTAGATTTCTGCTTCCCGTATTTGGATGATATTTTGATAGCATCAGAATGTCCAGAGCAACATGTTGAGCAACTAAATTCACCCATTAAACAGATGAATTAGCATAGTTTTGTAATAGATATTGGAAACTCAGTATTTGGTGTAAAAGGTCTAACATTCTCGGGATATTTAGCTACACCTGCAGGAATGAAGCCAGATCCAGAAAGGGTAGCAACAGTAACGAACTACAAAAGATCAGAAGGAGGCACTGCTCATATGAAGTTAAGGTGATTTATTTTGAACTTCGAGCATTATTACAGATCATCAATTTCTGCTGTCGATGTTCGAAACATGCTGCTGAAAACCAAGCTTTGCTGAATTATTTACTTAAAAGGTACAATTAAAAATCGCCAAAGGCATTTTTTGCCACAAATGCAAATATTTTGCAAATACAACACTTTTGACATTCCCCGGTTCATGTAATCAACCCACGTTATTTGTGGATGCATCAGATTTTGCATTAGGTACTGCACAGCAACATTGGTGAGATACAGTGGAGGACAATGTGAATTTTTCCCCAAAAAAGTTCACAATGACACTAAGTAGTATTCCACATATGACAGAGAGCTGCTTAGTATATACATGGCTGTCGAATATGTCAGACGACGACGTATCTCCATTTGTCGATGGTATTTTAATTCAAGTGATGTATGATGACTGGACTGTAGTTGATCGACGACGACGACCAACTACAGTCCAGTCATCATACATCACTTGAATCAAAATACCATCGACAAATGGAGATACAAATTACTCGCCCTTATATTCCTGAAGCCTGTAGGTATACTGTTTACTAACACCATCGCACTTTATGTGTATCAGTACAAAAAAAGGATGTCCAAAATTAGATGAAAACATGTACTGATTGTCAGAAAAACAAAGTATCACAACCTGTTAAAAGTGCTATTAGGAAACTTTCGCAGTAGTGATGAACGCTTCAAAATAAATTACCTTGACTTCATATGAGCAGTGCCTCCTGATGGTGTAACAAGCATCAATATAGTTACATATTGGCTAGATGTAGTATTTGTTAGGGACATAAAAGTCGAAGCAGTGGTGAGGGCATTTTTAAATTGAGTAACTGGATTGGGAATGCCATACCAAGTATTGACTGACGATGGAAAACAGTTAACTTTGAGCTAGTCTAAGCACTATCAAAAATATGTGGTTGCAATCAAACCAAACTACAGCATATCACCCTCAATCAAATGGAAAAATTGAAAGATTTTATTAAACACTTAAAGCAGTGATCCGTGCTATTGCAACTGCTAAATGGACTCAAATAATACTTTTAATCCTTTTCAGTCTTCAGTGCTCCATTAGAGAGAACACTAATGCTACAGCTGCAGAAATAGTTTACAGCCCACCCATCAGGATACCAGGTGATTTTTCTCTTTCCCCCCTCCCCCCCCCAAGAGTATGGCACAGTAAGGGATGCAGACTTACTCAAATTGTGTCACAACTGAAACAGTATATGAATCATCTAAAACCTGTACAATATCCCCACAGAGCAAAAGAGACAGCATTCATACATACGGGCTTTAGCAACTCAGCGTACGTTTTTGTAAGGACTGATCAAGTGAAAAGGCACTAGAGCCTCCATATGAAGTGATTGAAAGGACCCCAAAGTTTTTTTTTACTTAAAGTGAAAGACCAGATAAAGAGTATCTTCATACCTGATGAACAAGAATAATAAGCACCATAAAGACATTTGAGTGGAATTGTCAGCGCAGGTCCAACAAGAAGAGTCTAGAGATGGGTAAAAAAAAAAAATGTGGTCATTAAATTCAATTTCCAACGATTAGTTGAAATCATAAACTGACTTCACTACTGAGAAGGGGGTGATATGCAAACACGACAAAGTACTTTTTCATTTGTATGTGTTTGTGAAGTGTGTGCCTTGATAATGTTGACATAGTAGCGTTATTATTCTTTGGACTTTAACAAAAAAGAAGGTTGTTTCTCCATGGTTATTTCAATCAAAGTTTCATTGTGTGCAAAATAAGAAAATAAAATAAATGGAAAAATCTAAAGTGAGTCACTTACTGAACATAGTGTGCAATATATGCTTGAATATAACCTAAAGACCATAATCCAGTGAAAACTCTAATGGTGCCCTTAATCAAGTAGTCGATGGCAAATAGCTAATCATCGTGATGTATGCATACAATAATGCTCATATTTTGCTTTATATAACCATTTTAAATTACCAGCTTTTGAAACATTTAAGTGTTCATTATTTATTTAGTTGACTGTCACTGTTGCTTATAATTCTTAGTGGTGCTAGTTTAGAATGATTTCATCAATTTTCAATTTATTGCTTGCATTTCTAATATTTTACTGCAAAATAATTACACTGGAACATTCGAAAGACCAGGTCACACAGGTAAACTTAACAAATATTCAGTGCGTACATCTGGTAAAGTTCAGTGGTTTAGGAAAGTGACCTAAGAATTTTTTGTATCAATGTGATCTTTGGAGAGAGTTTTTTTGCCTGCTACTTGCAACTTCTGTTGTGTCCTGCCTATTCATCCTATGGGGTGTCTAGGAAACCTGCTTTCCTGCTTTCTTAGATCACTAGAAGACTATTCAGGCAAAGTGTACCAATGAATTTTTATTACAGTAAAATAAATAACAAGAACTTAACTTTGAGAATTTACGTTGGTGTGTCGCAAGCAATGGGTGACAGACAAAATAAGAAAATCTCTTCAGTATACAAAACTCCTAATACAAGTGAAACAATACAGTTTCTAAGTCGCTGCTGTAGAGCTTGTAGTATGGTCAGTCTTCAACTGAGCCGTGGCCAGGCGGCATGGCGCACGTGTTCTCTTCATCTAGAGGCCACTACTGTCTTGGTGTCATCCTAGAGAGGGCTGGTCAGCGTACTATTGGCTGACATCTTCTTCACAGCCCTCTCTGCGCTACCCTTCCTGACCGTCATGCCAGCACTTGACTTTTATGCTGGAACAACTTCTTTCACCCCTGGCAATGTTTGGTAATGTGATGAATGCAAGAGTTCCATCTTGCTTTGGAGTCAATATTAAATTGTAGATCCCATATAAATATCTGGGTAAATCATTTCATTGGCTGGAAAAACTTCAATGGAGATATGCCTAGTAAAGCACTCGGGTATTCAAACCTGCCTTTGGGCCATGTAGTACTCTTATCAGCAGGCCACTCAGTATGTAGCATTCATTAAATAAAATAAATGCATGATAGCAGATAGAGATTTTTAACAGCTTTTTGGATTTATTTTATTGTAGGTGAATAGTTACAAGTAGTTAACCTTCCATGGAGGTAATTGCTAGAAGTTGGTAAAATAATATCTTTGGAAGTGTGAACACAAGCTGCTCTTACACAGGGATACCTCATATGAAGCAACTCCTACTTCCTCCAGACACTGCGACAAGCGTCAAGTGGACATTCTTGGTACGCACACTCACACTGTGAAGTTGCAGTGTGTGAAGTGGATAATTTTTTATAAGACGAGGACCCTTACTACAATGTGTTTTTTATTTCATTTAATGAATGCCACAAACTGAGTGACGTCAGAATGATGATGAGAGCCTTGCCTCGTGAAACGCACAATTGAATTGTATCGAGTCCTATTTTAAAGTAATTGAAAGCATAATTACTGATAAATTATCTTTGTGTAAGTACACCTGTAAGATCATATGTTAATCCATTGTGTTGTAGTACTTCTTTTATAAATTTATTATTAGCTGATTAAATGTAAATGATTTTAATTATTTGATTACATTTTCAGATGATGGTGATGCAATTCTTACAGCTGAAAATACTGATGATTCAAATCAAGGAGGTGGAGATAAACCAGGATACCCATTGAGAGAGCAGGATCGTTTCTTACCAATTGCAAACATTGCAAAAATTATGAAAAGAGGAATACCAGAACCAGGAAAGATTGCTAAAGATGCAAGAGAATGTGTGCAGGAGTGTGTTTCAGAATTTATAAGTTTTATTACGAGTGAAGCAAGCGATCGTTGTCACATGGAGAAAAGAAAGACTATTAATGGTGAAGATATACTATTTGCAATGACCACTTTAGGATTTGATAATTATGTTGAACCTCTGAAACTGTATCTGCAGAAATATAGAGAGGTAACATTTTTATTAGTATCTCTGATTAAATTAGATGTACTCTTTTTCATTTCAACATAAAGATACCAATAAACTGCAGTTTGTCTGCATTTGCTGATTGTCAAAGTGTAAATTGTAAATTAATTTTGTTGCATTATTACACATTTGTTTAGAGCAAACAGAATGTGTCATCAGTTTTGTGACACAGGAAAACTAAAGTGATGTTGTAAAGGACACACACAGTAATATTGCCTGATACTGCATTTATTATTTTTAAAAGTGATAACCAAAGTATGGTACATTGATAAAAGTTAGTAAGAACACTTCTCAAAATTATTACTTAAAAAAAAATCTGTTTTTGACCCAGATAGCTGTCAGCCCCCCCACCACCACAACCACAGCAAGATTCTTAAGTTTAGAAACGAGGGGAGACATAATGACATAACTGACGCTTTCTGGTGTAAATAGCTCAGTTGGTAGAGCATTTTTTCCAGCCCCAGCCCAAAACACTGTTTCCATGTGCTGGAATTTAAATTTTATCCTGAATGACTTGAATCTGCACATTATCTCTATTTGTAAGTGGCGTTTTTGGACTGTCTTTAGTTTCTTTTTTTATGATGAAAAAGAAATAGGACTAGAAAGTATAACAGACAACACACACTGAAAACCTTCTGAAAATCTGAAATATGTGTATTGCCTGTTATATTTTCTAGTCATATTTCTTTTTCATCATAAAAAATAAACTAGTAAGACAGTCCAAAAATGCCATTTACAAATAGTCAATCTGGAACCTTGCCTTGTGCAGCTAGTGCTCTACCGACTGAGCTATTTACACCAGACACTGTGTGTGCTCATAGCATCAGTTCTGTCATTATTTCTCCCCTAGTTTCCAAACTTAAAGAATCTTGCTGGGGGCCTGACAGCTATCTGGAACCAATCATAAACATCTGTCATTTAGTCATTTTGACTTTCATAAAAAACTAAAATATTCTTGGTGCTAGATTTAGCAAGTGAAAGTGATGTGAACACATTACAATGGTTTCATAATTACTGCTCAAAATAAACAGTGAATAGTGTGTAGCATTGTCGTGGAAGTAATATTCATTGTTCATCAGAGTAGTCATAGATACACAACCAGGCAGCACTATTCGATAAGGAGGTGGTACATAATGTACCATACTTCCTCAGTTATGAAGAGAGGTAATTGTTTGTGAGAACCCCGAACATAGGGGTCAGAGTTGTGACGGGGATCAAACTTTTACTTTCCATGGAGCTGTGCTGCCTGGAGAGGTACAGCTGTTTTAGTTATAGAAAACTCATGTATCATTGCTTATCTTCATCAGAAAATTCATAGAAGAAACTTCATTCATAAGTCTCATATTTAGAAACATTGTTGAAATGATTTTAATAGAGACATATGATGTGTTCAATTATCAGATGTCTTTGTGAACATCAGTAACTTATTTACACACTTCGGTTCAATAAATACAATTTCTTTTTTAATATTTTTTTTTAGCAAAAGACAACTCATTTAATTTTCCTCCATGACCATTAAGAACATGCTTGAATTGTCAAACTGTTTTGACACTTTAATTAATATTGTCATTTGTGCCAAAGTCTTCTCTTCGTGATGTCTATTTTACATAAATTATTAAATAATTTCTTTCAGTGTTTTCTGCATTGTCAGACAATTTTAGTTTCAAAAGTGAATATGAGTACAACTAATTTTAAACTCTCTTAGTGATGAAGAAATATTATCTCAAATTAATTTTAGTCTTACTCCAACAAAATTAATTTTATTTTTCAAAGTGTTGGGAAATCTCTTTTATATTTTTCATTTCCAAACCATCTTTTGTTGCAAAAAAATATTTAAAAGTACATAAAACAATATTGTGAAAAGGATAGTTGCTGCTCACCATATAGTGGAAATGCGAAGTCGCAGCCAGACAAAATGAAAAGACTTCAGAAAGTGAGCTTTTGGCCAATAAGGCCTTTGTCGAAAATGGACAACATACGCACGTCAGCCAGACACACTGTGTGCGTGCATGTGGGACTAAAAGCTCACTGAGTCTCTTTGTTGTGCCTGTCTGTGAATTAGCATCTCCACTATATGGTAAGTAGCAACTAACCTTTTTCATAATATTGTTACATTCCATTCTGGATTTTCCATTGTTCGATAAGTACATGAAATGTATTTGTGGTTGCGAATATGAACAACCATCATCTGTATACTGTTCATATTCACAACTGTGAATATATTTCACGTATTTCGTAAAGGCTGTCATCGCTGAAGTGCCTGTCGCTTCAGACGTGCATGCCTGTCTGAAAGAAGTTTGCATTGTAGTCTGGAAAAACTTGCGCACTGTAATGTCATATTGTATCATATATGTAAACATCATTGCCAGTGAGACACCTAAGGTTCCTTCCTTCAACACATTCACCAACATAGATTGCAATTTCAGATAATCTTTTGGCTAACTGCACTCTTTATTCTGTAAACTTAATTTTAACTCCCTTAAGCAAATTTGTTAAAATGATCTCCCTGTACCACACATTAGGCTCTTCACAGTATGCAAATGAATACGATCACACTATGTATGATCTCTGACCGAGAATTCAGGATGGTATAAAACCCCAATGTGTTGCAGTCAGAGTATCTAAAAAGGTTAGGCATGTTGTCTGAGAGGGTCATAATTCGCTTTCTTGAGAACCCTTTCTTCACAGTTTATATTATTCTACAAAGAATCCACTATGCTTGTTGGGGCACTATTGTGAACAAGTTGTGAACGACTATAAGCCAGGCATGTTTGCTGCACTACATGTCCTCTTAAGAACATGAAGGCCAGGGAAGCAACAATAGCCATTGTTCTTTTGAAGATGGCATGCACACCCCTAACAGTACATGGCTGGGCATTTTCATGTTGAAATTTATCCTGTTGAAATGGCTGAAGGACAGGCAATATGTCAACTTCTAAAATTTTCCTGATGTTACAGCCATTGTTCAAATTTACTTCAGAGCCTAGGTGTCTAATTTCATGTTGTGAAATAAACACACTGTGGACACAGTTGACCATGCCACTCAGGCAGTGTACTACTTTCACCCATGTAATGGCTGTACGCAGCATGATGTAACGTCACTTAGTGCTGAACAGTGAAAGTGAGGATGCAAAAGGACTATCATTCTTATAGAAAGTAAAAATGTAGTAACAGCATTTAGGGACCGTAAATGATGGGTGGTATAGTTCATAAATCTTCCACACTGCTTGGATCTAAATGATTATAAAAAGTGTCATTCTAACCTTTCAAAACATCCAATTTATTTGCCTGAGAAAGTGTATACAAACATACAAAACAATATTTGGGAGGCAGTACATACGAATTTTTTTTACTTTATTTGTTAAGCTGCTTCTGTCTAAGTGTTAAATAATGTGTAGAACTGTTATTGTCCATGAGCAGAGCTGATTTATTTTCTCCAACTGTTGAAACAGTTTTAAGAAAACTTTGGTATTTTCTATTTACATTATCTATGCACAGTGTAGGCTGTTTCTTTCTTCATGTGTTTTAAAACTTAAGGGTTTTTTTCCCATTCTTGTGGGAGAATGTTCATACGAAGAATGTTGCAGTGTCTCACAAAATAATGAAGCAAACTGTTAAACAAAGATCAAGAAAATAAAAATCCATTACTATAAGACGAGTGAGCATGAGTTAGTAGACTCCAGTGTTAGCAGTTGACACTATTGCCCCGCAGTTCAGCCTATGTTCACTCTACACATACTCTTGATTTTAGAATTCTACAGTTACTCAGCCAGCTGAACATTGTTGTTGCATACCCACTCCCACCACAAGTAGTCGGTTCAGAAAAAACATTGTTTGTGTAAAACTGGCTTTAGAACAACATCCTTGTATGTAATTCAGAGAAGCTTGTATTGGGGTGTGGCTGGGGAGGGGATGGAAACAGGTTTGGAAACCAGATTACAAGGATTAATGTGATATCAAGCGTGACAAGCCAACATCTGGGTGAAAATGACATGGGAACAGTGGAGAGGTAATGAAGAAAATAGTTGATATCATTGATTTTATAAATGAGGCCGCTGTTAATGCATTGGTTTCAGTCAAGTAGCACCATGATTGATTACATAGGGGCACAGTAACCAGCTGCAATGGGGCGTCTAGGGTGGCTAGGTGATACGGAATATGGACGTATGGGTAGTAGGGGCATAGAGGGAGATTGATTGAGGAGACATTATCGGGCTTGGGTGTAGCGATTTGTGTAGTAATTAGTGGTTATGTTGGTTTTCTGGGATGTAATCAGTGTGTTAGGGCTTATACACTATATGATCAAAAGTATCCGGACACCTGGCTGAAAATAACTTAAAAGTTCATGGCGCCCTCCGTCGGTAATGCTGGAATTTAATATGGTGTTCGCCCTCCCTTACCCTTCATGACAGCTTCCACTCTCAGAGGCATACGTTCAGTCAGGTGCTGGATGGTTCCTTGGGGAATGGCAGCCCATTCGTCACAGAGTGCTGCACTGAGGAGAGGTGTCGATGTTGGTCGGTGAGGTCTGGCATGAAGTCGGCATTCCAAAACATCCAAAAGGTGTTCTATAGGATGCAGGTCAGGACTCTGATCAGGCCAGTCCATCACAAGGATGTTATTGTCATGTAACCACTCTGCCACAGGCCGTGCATTATGAACAGGTGCTCAATAGTGTTGAAAGATGCAGCCGCCACCCCCAAATTGCTCTTCAACAGTGGGAAGCAAGAAGGTGCTTAAACATCAATGTAGGTCTGTACACGTTTGAAGTCCGTGAGTTCCGCGGAGCACCCCATTCTGATCTCTCACAATGTCTCATGACTACTGAGGTCACTGGTATGGAGTACCTGGCAGTAGTTGGCAGCATAATGCACCTAATATGAAAAAGTATGTTTATAGTGCTGTCCGGATACTTTCGGTCACATAGTGTAGGTGAAAGAGTCAGACTGCTGGCATCTTCTTTGTCAGGTAATCACTGCATTTCATCATGAAAATATCCCAGTAGATAGACTGTGAGGATGATCAAAACAGGTACATTTTAAGGTTGTGTATGACTGTCCTTTCTTTTAGTTAGAGGACTATGTCCTTGAGAAAGGAAGATGACATCTGGAAGTAATTCTGGGATGATAACCAGAGGGTGGTTGGGTGGAAGTGGGGGAGGGTCATAATTGGATGGAGATATAGTCTGGAAGAGAGAGAATTCAATGTTACTTTTCTCAGTTTTGGTGGGAGGGATAGTTGGCAACAAAATCTTTTCATTATAGTAATCTTTGACCAGTCCAACATTAGTGACTTTTGATGTGCAACTAAAGATGGGGCCATAGGAAAGGACTGATGTTCCATGAGGTTGAGGTTATTAGTGCATTTGTATTTATATAATCATGACCACCATTTAACTGTCCATGTGAATGTTGGATATTGTCCAACACACGATTGAATGGATATTGTCTGTGACCAAGAGCAGAGTTGACCACAGTGTGACAGGACTTGTTGCTGACCATAACATGCTCAATTCCATTGCCTGCCTTCACAGCCCATGCTGTTGTGCATCTCTCTGCCTCCCCCCCCCCCCCCCCCAAAAAAAAGGTAATTAATTAATTACGGCCACCAACTGTTACACCATAAATGCACAACAAACTTTCGTAAAGTCTGTAATGTTTACTTGCTGTTTCTTGGTTAGGAAGTTTTCACAGACGAAGGGGATGTTCTAGTGTGAATTAAGGCAACCTCTTCAAGCCAGTATTGCACAGTTACATAAATAGATCACTTATAGAATTATAAAAATAATAAAAGGTGATTCAAAAAGAATACCACAACTTTAGGAATTTAAAACTCTGCAACGACAAAAGACAGAGCTAAGCACTATCTGTCGGCGAATTAAGGGAGCTATAAAGTTTCATTTAGTTGTACATTTGTTCGCTTGAGGCACTGTTGACTAGGCGTCAGCGGCAGTTGATGCTAAGATGGCGACCGCTCAACAGAAAGCTTTTTGTGTTATTGAGTACGGCAGAAGTGAATCGACGACAGTTGTTCAGCGTGCATTTCGAACGAAGTATGGTGTTAAACCTCCTGATAGGTGGTGAATTAAACGTTGGTATAAACAGTTTACAGAGAATGGGTGTTTGTGCAAAGGGAAAAGTTCTGGACGGCCTCCAAGAAGCCCTGATCTTACCCCTGCAATTTTTTCTTATGGGGTTATGTTAAGGATATGGTGTTTCGGCCACCTCTCCCAGCCACCATTGATGATTTGAAACGAGAAATAACAGCAGCTATCCAAACTGTTACGCCTGATATGCTACAGAGAGTGTGGAACGAGTTGGAGTATCGGGTTGATATTGCTCGAGTGTCTGGAGGGCGCCATATTGAACATCTCTGAACATGTTTTTGAGTGAAAAAAAACCTTTTTAAATACTCTTTGTAATGATGTATAACAGAAGGTTATATTATGTTTCTTTCATTAAATACACATTTTTAAAGTTGTGGTATTCTTTTTGAATCACCCTGTATATATAATAGGGGGAAATATTCCATGTGGGAAAAATATATATAAAAAGCAAATATGCTGTAACTTACCAAACGTGAAAGCGCTGGTAGATAGACAGAATAAAAAACATACAAACACAAAATTCAAGCTTTAGCAACCCAAGGTTGCTTCATCAGGTAAGAGGGAAAGACGAAAGGATGTGGGTTTTAAGGGAGAGGGTAAGGAGTTATTCCAAACCCGGGAGCAGAAAGACTTACCTTAGGGGGAAAAAGGACAGGTGTATACTTTATATGTGCGGGTGCGTGCACGCGTGCGTGCGTATACCCGTCCTTTTTTTCCCCCCTAACGTAAGTCTTTCCACTCCCGGGATTGGAATGAATCCTTTCCCTCTCCTTTAAAACCCACATCCTTTCGTCTTTCCCTTTCCTTCCCTCTTTCCTGACGAAGCAACCTTGGGTTGCGAGAACTTGAAATTTGTGTGTGTGTGTGTGTGTTTTTTTTATTGTCTATCTACCCGCGCTTTCATGTTTGGTAAATTACAGCATCTTTGTTTTTATAATAAAAATGTGAAAATATCAAGTATAAACTCTTTTGTGGAAACTGAAAAGTGTGAACTCTCAAAATTTGTGTAGTGTCAAAAAATATTTTACTGTATACTCCCATTGTTGACAGAAGTAATTACATTTTATAGCTTCATTAATATTGTACAGATTCTGTATACACCCTAAATGAAATTTTTTGAGTAATTGGTAGTCGGTGGATTTTTTTGTTATTTCTGCTGAGATTAGCATCCAAATGTGTGTCTATTTTAAGTAAGTATAATGTTTTTTGTAGACTAATAATTTCAATCTGTCAAACCAGCTTTTAGTACCAATGCTGCATGTGCACAACCATACCTTTCTTGAAAGACACATGCAGAAAGCACTTCCTTACTACATCCATTTTCAGACAGTATTGTTACTTGTTCACTTTTGGAGCAGTTGTAAGCAGATAAATTACATGCATCATCATTAAAGATCTGTGTTAGTGTGTTGCCCCTCTGCAACTCACTCTTTTACTTCGGTGTGTGTTGCATGTGATTTCTCCAGCTTCCCCTAAGATAGCTTTGCCAGTATTACATTGCTGTACTGTAACCTTGTTGTCTTTTCCTTCATTTTTCACCCTCCATCCCTTCTTTCCTCACCCTTCCACCCCTCCTTGCTTATCTCGCCCATTCCACCCAACACAGCTTCTCACCCCTCACTCTGTATGCAGTACAAGGAGAATTTAGGTAGTGGTTATGGGTATGCCTGAATAAAGTAGCGCGCACACACACATAAAGAAACCATTTTCAAAGCAGGATGGCCTGTATGTAGTGAAATGTTTCTCATTATTTGTGCCAAATCGAGCACTCTCATATCCTGTTATGTAACCCTTAATTATAGATAAAGTACAGTGGATGAATTCTTCTAGGTTTACACTTCTTATCAAACATGTTCTTAATTACTTACTGCTGATACACTGCTGTACATACCCTCAAAGCCAAAATTCATTCTGTTCATTCATGTTGCAGATTATAGATCCATACCGTACTATTTTACTACTTCTTTCAGTAAATCTGTCCTTGAATAGGTATCAGCTGGATGACCTCCATTTATGTCCTAAGCCTACTTCTTCATATTCTTGTAACTTCTTCCTCTCTCCACAACTGTTCGCATTCCAAACCTAATTCTACTGCTCCCTCATTTCCCTACATGGTTCTCTGTAGAAGACAATTCCTAAGTAATGTGTGTCCCATCCAAGAAGTTTTTGTCTTCTTTATCATCCTCTTGAATTTTCTCTCCTCTCTGACTCTCTCCAGCACCTCATTTCTCATTCTATTGGTCCATTTCACTTTCTCTGTAACAACATTTCAAAACTTTCTAAATATTTTTGTTCTTTCTGTGTGACTGTCCACATTTTGGAACCATAAGACATCACACTCAATACAAAATGTTTATCTAACCTCTTTCTAAGTAAATGGGGATACTTCTGGCTGTTAACAAACCTTTCACTCTCCCTAAAACTTTCTTTCCCATTGACATTCGGCATCTCGCTTCCTGTGTACAAGTTCCACTGGAACTTGTCAAGCTTTCCAAATACTGGAATGACTGAACCTCTTCTAATACCATCTGGGGTACACTAATTATGTTACCTTTTCTGATTCCCATTGCTTTGGTCTTGCCAATGGTCAATTTCATTCCAAACTCTTCACCCACACTTAACAATATTCTCCTTCATTGTGAGAAGCTCTACCTCCGTTTCTGCTAGCACAGTCATGTTATCAGCATACTTGATGGTTTTTATTCTCTCTCCTTTCACTCCAAGTCCTTTTGGTTTTTCCAAGGCCTTATTGAATAGCTTTTCAGCACATATATCGAAAAGTGCTGGTGACATACAACCACCCTGACTCACGTCTTTTCAGTTTCATCTTATACTCGAACTACCATTTTCTGCCCCATAAAGGGTTACTTTATCAAACTGCTATCCTTCCAATCTATCTTTTCAACAGCAGAGCCTAGTCAGTTTTGTCAAATGCATATTCCCAGTCAACGAAACAAATTTACATTGTAAGACACCAAATTGCACCTCTGGACCCTGTTTCTTTTCTAACTCTGAACTGATATTCTCCTCTATTTTCCTTTCTATTCCTCTCAACACTGTTCTGGTCACAGCCCTGATAGCAAGGCATAGAAAACTAATTGTCCTATATAGTCTTTACATTAATTGCCATTTGATCTCTTTGTTGAGGGAAACATTACCGTCTTACGGTGATATTGAAGCTAGATACCTGTGCCATATATTCTACTGACCAGATTTGTAATTCCAGTTATAGTATCATTCCCAAAGGCATCCAGCCCCGTGGATGGTATTTGATCGCAGTCCATTGCTTTTCATTCCTTGAGATCCTGGATCATTTTAATCACTTTGTCCGTTATTGGTCTCCAGTGATTTTGGTCACATTCTTGTTCATCCTCTAGGACTAATCCTTCATGCTGAGCACATAGAATCAAATAGACATTCTGCGTATGTCTTCAGTACATGTTTGTTTTTGTCAGTATTCATTGTTACCTTTTCCCACTTGGTTAGCATTCCTTGTTTACTTATTTTTCCATTGTTATACACTTTGCAACTCTGTACCTTTCATCTATTTTTCCTCGAAAATGGTTCTGTTTGCTCAAATTGCTTTTTCATCCAGTCTTCTGTTACTTTGTCAGTAGTCCTCCGCAGATCGTTGTTCAGTTTCCTATATTGTCATTTTCCTTCTTCTGAATAGTCATTTTCCATTTTCTCTGTTCATCCATTTTATTCAATACATACTATGTGATCCATTTCTTTTTATTCCTCCTTTCTTCCACTTTTTCAAATTCTTTCTCTAAAGTTTTCTACATTGACTCTCTGCTAGTAACCCACTCTTCGGATATATCCAGGCTTAGTCTCACTATTCTCAATCTGTCTCCCATACTATGTGTAAAAGGCTTGGCATCTTCGTTCTTCAGTTTTGCCAGGTTCCACTTATTTACAAGTTGTCTCTTTTTAACATGTTTTGACCTAGTTATTGTGTCTGTTACAAGCAAGTTGTGATTTGTATTGGCATCTGCTCTTGTAGAAGTTATAGATGTACTGACGCTGTTTTTAAATCTTTGATTGGTTAAAAAGTAATCCTTCTGGTAGCTGGGTCTATAAACATTGCTTTTTCATGTATACAGTATTTTTTATGATTCATGACCACATGTTGGCAATCCAAAAGCCAAGACTCTCTGACCCTGTCACTTTGTCTTCCCTTTAATTCCTTTGTCCTAGTCCATAATCTCCAACATCCTTTCCATGCCTACATATCCCCTATTTGCTATTCCAGTCTCCCATTATCACTGTTCTTATTTCATCTTTTCTATTTTTCTTCCTATACAATAATCTTACTGCTCCTTCTCCTTTGTGGTCTCCTCCCTTGTAATTCACCTTACTCTCTCCTTCTCCTTCCCATCACACTTTACAGTGTCCTAAAATGCTGCTATATCTCTTCATTTCCTTCTTCACATCTTCCAGTTTACCGTTCTCATTCATTGTTATATTATGGGCTCCAATCCTCAGTCCAGGAATTTGTCTTCTTGTTTAATCTCTTAGCACACTTTTCCTGGGATAATGCCCATCTGGAGGTCAGATTGTGGACACATTACTCCAGAATATTCCTTCTCAGGAACAGCTATTCCTTAAAGTGTTTTGTCCAGTGGGGCTAGAGATACCACAACAGTCTTTAATGTGGTGGTTTTCCTGTGCCTTCCACCCCCTATACTGTAGACCTTCAATAGATTCTTCCACGTTCAGAAGTGAATTTTCATTTCAAGGGCATGAGGCTTTTGGAACATGGTGGAGGGGAACCACTTATACTGGTGGTCACTTTGTGTATCGTCACAGTTGATAATGATGCCTGGGGATACAGTAACCCATTAAGTTAATTAGAGAAGGTGCTGATATATGATGCATTGCTATAGGCAGATGACACAGTGCTCATCAAAGTGCTACCACAACTGAAAATGTGCATAGCATGGTGGTAGTGGTGGAAAGAATTACTACTTTTTTACATGCGTTGTTAAGGAGAAGCTGATTTGTATGCTTCCCCATAAGCCTGACATTATCAGTTTTTATTTAGAAGGGCTGATTTACTACTAACTACTACTACTACTACGTGATCAGGCCCAGTGGACTGCACGCATCTACAAGTTTCCTCCTCCACTGTATTCTGTCCATTGCTGCTATCCACCGTCCGTTCACATATGTTGACACTTGGTTTAAATCTTCATGGAGTCCATCCCTCCAACACTTCTTGTGTCTCTCTGGAGGTCTCTTTCCTGTATGTGTGAAATCCAGGAGCTTCCGAGGCCCTCTGTGAGCCTCCATCCGGGCCACATGGCCGACCCACTGCATTCGTTTGTCTTTACCAGCACCCCAACATAGCAGGAACTGTTATAGTTCCTCAAGCTCTTGGTTGTATTTGATCCTCCATTCCCTGTATTTGCATCCAGAACTGGACTGAAGATCTCCCGAAGCACTTTTCTCTCAAAAACAAGGAGCTTATGGAAGTCCTGTTTCCGTATACTAGAGATATCTGGACCAAAGCAGTTGTGCTAAGGTCGGTTTCCTGCTTCACATGAAGAGTTCTCAGTCAAAAGTGCCCCTAGGTATTTGAATTCTTGCACTCACTTGTAGGACTGGTCCCCCAACCTGCAGTGATTGTAGATGATCAGCAGTCTGATAATGACCACACGTCATAACGAGGCACTCTGTCTTAGCTTCGTTTATGTTTAGCCCAAATTTGCTGGCAGCCTCCTTTAGTGCTTTGGTCATTTGCTCCTACTCCTCTTCCGACCTAGAGAGTAAAAAGATGTTGTCTGCATAGGCTATGTATGCCAGTCTCTTTCCTTTGATTTCAATCCCTTCGTTCTCTTGGAAGGTCTCGCGTATGATCTTCTCGGGGGCAAAGTTAAACAGAATAGGGGCAACCCATCTCCTTGCCTTAGTCCTGTCACAGTTTTAACCTCCTCAGTTACGCGATTTCCCATCTTCACCTTTGCACGTGTTTTGTTCAGACAGATCTTTATCAGATTGATGAGTTTCTCTGCTATGCCAAACTCCCTTAAACAGTTGAGCAGGCTCTTGCGATGTATAAAGTCATAGGCCCTCTTAAAATCAACGAATAAAATATGCGCATCTTTACCATATTCACCCAGTTTCTCAGTGAGCTGCTGGAGATTAAAGATGTGATCTACTGTTGACCGTCCTGGCCGGAAACTTCCTTGGACTCGCCAATCACCGATTCTGCCACTGGCTGAATTCTGTGTATGAGGCAATTGGACAGCATCTTATAGCAGACGTTAAGCAGTATGATTCCTCGATAGTTGTCACATTTCAGTTTGTCGCTCTTCTTATGTATTGGACAAATCAGAGCTGTTTTCCATTCTCCTGGTAGTTCTTCTTTGGTCCATATTGCCTGTATCAGTCGGTGTATTTTTTCTGCAAGTTTCTCTCCTCCTGCCAGGATCATTTCAGCCTGTATTCCATCTTCACCTGTACTCTTATTCTGTTTAAGGTGTCTGATTATGGTTTTTATCTCATCCAGGGTAGGTGGGGGATAGTCTGCATCGGCTGTAATTGGGTAGTGGAAATCAAACTGCAGTTCGGGTTCATCACAGTTTAGCAGCTGTCGAAAGTACTCTTTCCATCTCTCAGCTATGTCCCTATCGTTCATCAGGATCTTAACATGGGAATCTTCGACAAATTTCTGCTTGGCCTGGTGACCTTTGCAGAGTTACTTCACCTTCATAAACATTTCCATAGTCTTTTGTCCTCTGAAGTCTGTTTCTGCTTCAATGATGATATCCCTTATGTATTTCCTCTTTCCTCTTCTCAGAATTGCTTGTATAGTCTTTTGGACCACCTCAAATTGTGCTTTGCCCTGTGCCGGATTTGTTCCCTTTAGCCACTTGCTCCTGGCTTCCTTTCCCCTTACCAGGGCATCTGCACATTCCTTTCCAAACCAGTTCTTCTTGCCCACTGGGTTTCCCATGAGTGTTTCCTTTGCTGTATCCCTAACTGAGCTCTGGATGTTTCCCCACAACCCTAGAGCCTCACATTGTGTGGGTATACTTTACCATCCACACAAAAGCAAGCTACGCCTGTGAACCTTGCCTTTAGCAGATAGTCGCGGTCATCGTAGATGCGACTCAGTATTTTGTTGCAAATGCTTTGCATTTTGGCCTGTAGTCAGACTGGAGTGCATGCAGCAGTTGCACCTTGTAGGTGTGAAGCTTCAGTCTCTTGTTGGCACCCTGTGCACTGTGGGAGGCAGTAGCTCCAACTGTTGAGAGGCTTGCTGGATTGATGTACTTAGGCTCCAGATAAACTCCTGTTGCACATTCCACGTTCTTTGAACCGTACATAGTTCTATAACCTTCAGATGGTTGGATGTAATGGTGGTGTGCTTCTGTAACATGTCCAGAAATTCTGCTGGACCTAAGTGTTGGATTTGATCTCTATCAACCATTCCCACATTCTGCTATCTGCTGAGGGTGGCTGTTTTTGTCAGTAACCAATTGCAAAATAAATAAAAAAGAAATATCTTAAAGTGTGGGTGAACATTACACTGCAGACTGCACCTTTCTACCAATCTCCATTTCTTAAATATATGTAATAAAACTTGTAAAGATCAGTTTGGATCACCCTGTATTTCTGTTGCCTATTTGTGAGTTGTTGCCTCATTTGAAACTCTCATCCACCTTTTCCAAGATTCCATCTTCTGAATGTCCTACCTTTCTGTGTTTCTTTTTAAAAAAAATCTGCAGTTCACAACCTTTTAAACAAAGTGTCTGTTGGCTTCCATTCATTTTGGAATAACCATATAATTGATTGCTGCTTCTACAGTTACATCCAAATTTCTTCTCCCTTGGCACTGTTGTTCACTGGTTTTGCATTTTACCAGTTGAACTTTTATGCATTTTCTTTATACATGCATACGCTAGAACTTCGGTCAAATCATGTGGGATCCACAGTGGACAGACATTTTTTTTTACAACTAAATGTTTATGCAGAATAAAACTTCGTTGACATGCCTAAGAATGCCTCTATCTCACTGTTAGATCCTCTTCAGTCGTGTTGCACACAGCATCACTGTTTTTTGGAACAACTAGTTTTGTTCAACCTTCATGAAATTCGTTTCCAATGGAAGTGTGGCCACAATAAAATTCTGAAAACGAATTTCACGTAGCCTTTTCTAAAAATCATGATATAGAAGTTTAAGAAAGTGGTTAGAGGCATTGTCGGTTAATGCTTTTAAGAAAATCATCAAAAGTCGTCCAACAAAAACCTTCACATGTAATTTGCGGTTTTTGCAACTTTGCTTCTGTAAATATTCATTGCAAACAAATTACCTGTCTAATTTCTGAGCTGCAGTGTATAACTCAGATGACAAATTTTAAAACAATAATATAGTACCTTAGTAGTTCCATCTATGGTTGTTTCTAGAAACTTAATATCCATACCCAGTGTAAATTCAGAATGTTTAGTCTCTTTTATTTCAATTTGTTTGTCCTGTCTGCTCATAAGGTAACTAGTTGCAGTTAAAGATATCAAAATGTTGTCAACTGTTTATGTATGTTACTCTTTGTTTCATCTTTAATAGATACATATTCCCAACTTGGTGCAATTGCTAGTCAGTGATTTAATCTTTTACTGGTTGTATATTTACAACATACAGATAATTATATCATTAATTCTGCAATCAGTGTGATTTTTAACTTTTCTTTTATCTTCAAGAAATATGGATTTAGGGAATTCTACATTTGCTATAAAAAGTTTGCCAACTTTTGGTCTTTGTTTCAGGCTACCAAGGTAGACAAGCCACTAGTAGCAGAAATGTATGAAGAAATGCCTGATGAAACATTTGGTAAGTGTTTTTCTTTCTTCCTTTTTTATTTTGTGTAGAGAGAGAGAGAGAGTGAGTGAGTGAGTGAGTGAGAGTTCTGCATTAGTGAATGGATTTCTTGTTGATGCCATACTATGTGGTTAGAAACTGCTGTAGCTGAAGCATTAATTGGAAATAGTTGTAAACTGGAATTGTACTGCTAATAAAAGGAGACAGAAGTAAAGGAAAAAAAACATAAAATAAAACAATGATTTGCAAACATTCACGTTGTAAGAGGACATAAGAGTATGAGACTTCATGGCAGATTAAAACTGTGTGTCGGACCAAGACTCAAACTCAGGAGTCAGTAAGTTTCATATCAGCACACTCTCTGCTGCATAGTAAAAATTTCATTCTGGGCTTAAGAGTATGTTCTCCATAACGCATTCAGACCTGGACTCTGTAATACCACAGTCTAACATATGCAGTCACGACACTTACTGCAGTGAAAGTTGATGGTTAGATAAATGCTGTTGCCTCTAGTGGCAAGAAAGCTGGCCATAAGAACATTTGGTTTTTATTTTTTCTGCTTAATTAACAAAGTAGTTATTATATTTTTGTATTCCAAGCACTAGTAAATTAACAAGGGACATGAATAATTTTGAAATAGTTGTACAAACTGCCGGATCTTAGTGATTGTGATGTGAACTAAAATTTTTCATGTGGAAATACATTTATATACAGGTATAATTGCAGCTTACTTTGCCGAAAGCAAGAGAATATAAATAAATATTTCGTGCATGGAAAGCATAAGTGCAGTACCCACATCTGCTTGCTTGCTACTCTGATAATGTGAACATTGCCCCTCCACCAGCTATATGCATGCAGGAGAGACAGAACAGTCATCAGATTTATCTAGTCAGAGGGTGTATCAGGTGGTGACATTATCGGGGCTTTCAGTACAGTGTTCTGGTGTACAGTAGTGTGTATTGTGGAAGGAAGACACCTAAAATGGCTGACAGTGTTGCGCACTGAGGAGCAGCCTGATGTCCATTGACCTCCACTGCTGACAAGAATAATAAATAATCAGGGGAGGTTGTTTTTCTGAACTGGATGTACCTCTTAATTTATTTGTGAAAAGTGTAGTTGTTAAGTCTAAGAATGGTGGGTACCAAGGAACCTAACCATAAAGCACAACTACAAATGCATTAATATCTGCCAATGATTGCCCAATCACTGCAATGCTATAGTGAAGCATTTGTAATTGTAACTAGAGGTGAAGTGTTTCCATCCCTATGAGACAGAATCACACCACTGGAGTAGCAGTGGAAAACAGTGTGTCTGACTAAAAGAGGTGGTCCCCAATAGGGCAACTGACTTTTTGAAAAAATCGTTGTGGTTATGTTGTTCAAGGTCCCAGATATCACACCCTTCAGCCATTCACCATAGTAGGCCCTTGTTTGCAATTTCTCATGATACTCTACAGCTTTAAAAAAGCATTATTATACAGACTCATTGTGTAGTGTAGTGGTTAAGGTAGTCATCACATGCAAAATGTAGCGAGTCTGAATGTTGAGGTGCTCTGAAAATTTTTATTTTTAAATCTTTATTGAAATGACATTGATCATTATTTTTGTTCAATTACTTGGTTTAAATGTACTTTTTTAATTTCTGTTCCTTTGCCACATCATTTTAATTACCACATTAACTTTTTCATTCGCTTTCTTCCTCTTTTTCTTTCGCCATTTGGAATCTTTGCTCATGTGATTATAATTATATTTATCCATAAACTTCGATTTAATTTCTTCCATTTTATCATCTTACATTTTTCTCTTGGTTATGGTATTAATTATTTTTACTCCTCATTTTGCTTGAATTTGTTTTACTTATAAACTCTTCTTTCATTTGCATCATCTGAATTTTTTTGGCCATAGCACATTAAAGATTTGTTTTAAATGTTTGTATTAAGATTATCATCTAAAAAGCTTTGAATCTTGTTAAAAAGAAATGTACATCTTATAATGAAAAATACAATTTTTTACACCATTGCACAGTCAATGTAGATTGTTTTGTCCTTTGTTTTTTAACCAATAGATCAAATTTTCAAATGTTTAAATATTATGATAGATAAGTATATACACTCCTGGAAATTGAAATAAGAACATCGTGAATTCATTGTCCCAGGAAGGGGAAACTTTATTGACACATTCCTGGGGTCAGATACATCACATGATCACACTGACAGAACCACAGGCACATAGACACAGGCAACAGAGCATGCACAATGTCGGCACTAGTACAGTGTATATCCACCTTTCGCAGCAATGCAGGCTGCTATTCTCCCATGGAGACGATCGTAGAGATGCTGGATGTAGTCCTGTGGAACGGCTTGCCATGCCATTTCCACCTGGCGCCTCAGTTGGACCAGCGTTCGTGCTGGACGTGCAGACCGCGTGAGACGACGCTTCATCCAGTCCCAAACATGCTCAATGGGGGACAGATCCGGAGATCTTGCTGGTCAGGGTAGTTGACTTACACCTTCTAGAGCACGTTGGGTGGCACGGGATACATGCGGACGTGCATTGTCCTGTTGGAACAGCAAGTTCCCTTGCCGGTCTAGGAATGGTAGAACGATGGGTTCGATGACGGTTTGGATGTACCGTGCACTATTCAGTGTCCCCTCGACGATCAGCAGTGGTGTACGGCCAGTGTAGGAGATCGCTCCCCACACCATGATGCCGGGTGTTGGCCCTGTGTGCCTCGGTCGTATGCAGTCCTGATTGTGGCGCTCACCTGCACGGCGCCAAACACGCATACGACCATCATTGGCACCAAGGCAGAAGCGACTCTCATCGCTGAAGACGACACGTCTCCATTCGTCCCTCCATTCACGCCTGTCGCGACACCACTGGAGGCGGGCTGCACGATGTTGGGGCGTGAGCGGAAGACGGTCTAACGGTGTGCGGGACCGTAGCCCAGCTTCATGGAGACGGTTGTGAATGGTCCTCGCCGATACCCCAGGAGCAACAGTGTCCCTAATTTGCTGGGAAGTGGCGGTGCGGTCCCCTACGGCACTGCGTAGGATCCTACGGTCTTGGCGTGCATCCGTGCGTCGCTGCGGTCCGGTCCCAGGTCGACGGGCACGTGCACCTTCCGCCGACCACTGGCGACAACATCGATGTACTGTGGAGACCTCACGCCCCACGTGTTGAGCAATTCGGCGGTACGTCCACCCGGCCTCCCGCATGCCCACTATACGCCCTCGCTCAAAGTCCGTCAACTGCACATACGGTTCACGTCCACGCTGTCGCGGCATGCTACCAGTGTTAAAGACTGCGACGGAGCTCCGTATGCCACGGCAAACTGGCTGACACTGACGGCGGAGGTGCACAAATGCTGCGCAGCTAGCGCCATTCGACGGCCAACACCGCGGTTCCTGGTGTGTCCGCTGTGCCGTGCGTGTGATCATTGCTTGTATAGCCCTCTCGCAGTGTCCGGAGCAAGTATGGTGGGTCTGACACACCGGTGTCAATGTGTTCTTTTTTCCATTTCCAGGAGTGTATAATTAAATTCACATGCACAAAGATTGCAAGTGGAAAAAGGAGGATAGAAAGGAAATATGAGAGCAATTGAAAAAGTTAATACAGTGATTAAGATGGGACAAAGGAATAGAAATTTAAAAAATGACCAAAGACATTTCAATACAGATTTAAAATCAAATTTTTAACCTTCTAAGGTAATCTGAACCCATAACCTATTGCAGTTGGGAACTCTACCTTAACCATTACTCTATGCAACCAGTCTGCATAAACTGCTTCTTTTAAGGCTGTAAAGAATCTCTCGAAATTCAGAAGCATTGTTAGTATGTCATAATGATTTGGAAATGGTCTACATAAAAACAGTTTATCAGCAAAGGCATGTACGCATGCTTAGTTCATGGGATTGGAGCTTTAGAAGTATTAATATATTCAAACTTAGAGTAAGACCAGAACGATGGAGTCATAGAGGTGTTACTACTTTTGCAAAATTTAGAAATATCTTCTCCCAAAATTTTAACAAAGTCATCAGATGCTCAGTGATGAGTGATGTCTGTGTTATAAGAAAGCGAATGACTGACTCAAAGGTAGAAAGCTAGGTTTGTAATCAGTGAATGT
Organism: Schistocerca piceifrons; assembly: GCF_021461385.2. Taxonomy (NCBI): domain Eukaryota; kingdom Metazoa; phylum Arthropoda; class Insecta; order Orthoptera; family Acrididae; genus Schistocerca; species Schistocerca piceifrons. The sequence continues at coordinate 513,063,871 of NC_060141.1, forward strand.
GTGCAGTTAGGTTTGAAGAAAAGATGAGTCCAAGGGACTGAATGTAGGGAGAGACTGTATTTAACAGCAATGGAGGATACACTGCTGAAGGCTGCTCGTCATGCCAAAGGGAACAATAGATAATGGATGACATAATAAAAGGATTTAGGAAACTATGAATAGGATGTAACATTACAATATGCGCAGAAAAAAGAGTGTTTGCTCTCACTTTAGTAGCTCTACTACAGTAACATTATTGGTGACTAACTTGCAGTTCACTGAGTATAAATTTAATGTTATTTAGACCATAAAATTCATGCTTTTAAAGATAGCTAGTCTTTTGGTTAACAAATTGGTAGATTAAGTAGATTGGCTGCAGAGGTATAGACAGTAGCTTAACATTTGTTTCCATTAAATGGAGTAGAAAGATTAGTGTTCTTTGCTAAGTGTGATTTATATGCTTTTAACAATAGGAGCACAAGTTTCGTTGTGTACTATTGGAAGTCGTTAACCATAAAGCTCCTGCAACTTTTTATTCACCTTTACCATATGCAAACAAGGAAAAAAAAATCTGTTTGATGGCAAATCTCTCTTCCAAATTATGGCTTTTATCATTCATTTGTATACAGTGTGGAAGAAACTACATAGAACTTTCTGTTTCAGGTACACAGACCTTACAAGGTAACATCATTACATCTGAGCAAAATGGAGCTGGAGAAACAGTGATATACACATATCCTGAACAGATCCAACAATTTCAACTCCCATAAAGTATATTTGGCATCAGATAAAATCTGTAAAAACAGATAATAAGCCTGTTGATATTTGTGAAGCCTTTTTAAGAAGGCAGACTTATATACTCCATTGTAAGGAATTTGAGAGTTGCTAAGGAAAAGCTACTTGTATTATATTGTAATAAGTGTAATAATGGATTTATATAATGATTTTAAATAAAATTTCATTGTATTTTTAATTACAAAGAAATGTTCCACTTTATTTCATTGTTTGGTATAGAAGGTCAAATTTGTGTTTATTAATAACCTTTTCTATCTTGCCTTTATGTGCATTGTTATTTACCAGAATGTATTTTTGTAGTAAGGGAATCACAATAATGCATTTAATTAAAAATTAAAAATATCATATAGTTCTTATTAATAGTTGCTAAGGTTATATAATTCCATGTGCCCCGTTTGTTCCTCTTTAACCTAAGCATGGTGACAGTGAAAAGTTCCTCTCATCCATAGTGCTATTATGGTATAAACTATACTGTATCAGAACAGTCTCCTCAGCAGACAACCCAAAAGACAAATTTATCAGTTTCATGTAAATATGTAAAAAAGTTTTTAAGAATTTAAGTAGCGGAATAATTTATAATTTTCAAATGTGCCACTCTTCTAAAGCCAGGGAATATTATTGATAGCTTGGCAATTAATAGACACCTTGTCACATTTTTGTGGGTATGTATTGAGTGCTGTTCTGTAATAAACAGAAGTCAATCTGGAGACCAATCAGTCTTGATCCTATAAAAAGTTTTGTTTTATTTTGTTATAATGGATCAGATTGAGTAAGATTGTCATGTTACTTATACCATTGTATATTTAAACAATGGAAAATCCAGAACAGAATAATGACAGTATTATATTATTTCAATTATTTATGTGCTAAAATTGAAAACTAAAACTGTATTAGTGTAAGGGTTAAATACTGGCACTGGAGTTGAGGCACTGGAGTTGAGGCACTGGAGTTGAGGCACTGGAGTTGAGGCACTGGAGTTGAGGCACTGGAGTTGAGGCACTGGAGTTGAGGCACTGGAGTTGAGGCACTGGAGTTGAGGCACTGGAGTTGAGGCACTGGAGTTGAGGCACTGGAGTTGAGGCACTGGAGTTGAGGCACTGGAGTTGAGGCACTGGAGTTGAGGCACTGGAGTTGAGGCACTGGAGTTGAGGCACTGGAGTTGAGGCACTGGAGTTGAGGCACTGGAGTTGAGGCACTGGAGTTGAGGCACTGGAGTTGAGGCACTGGAGTTGAGGCACTGGAGTTGAGGCACTGGAGTTGAGGCACTGGAGTTGAGGCACTGGAGTTGAGGCACTGGAGTTGAGGCACTGGAGTTGAGGCACTGGAGTTGAGGCACTGGAGTTGAGGCACTGGAGTTGAGGCACTGGAGTTGAGGCACTGGAGTTGAGGCACTGGAGTTGAGGCACTGGAGTTGAGGCACTGGAGTTGAGGCACTGGAGTTGAGGCACTGGAGTTGAGGCACTGGAGTTGAGGCACTGGAGTTGAGGCACTGGAGTTGAGGCACTGGAGTTGAGGCACTGGAGTTGAGGCACTGGAGTTGAGGCACTGGAGTTGAGGCACTGGAGTTGAGGCACTGGAGTTGAGGCACTGGAGTTGAGGCACTGGAGTTGAGGCACTGGAGTTGAGGCACTGGAGTTGAGGCACTGGAGTTGAGGCACTGGAGTTGAGGCACTGGAGTTGAGGCACTGGAGTTGAGGCACTGGAGTTGAGGCACTGGAGTTGAGGCACTGGAGTTGAGGCACTGGAGTTGAGGCACTGGAGTTGAGGCACTGGAGTTGAGGCACTGGAGTTGAGGCACTGGAGTTGAGGCACTGGAGTTGAGGCACTGGAGTTGAGGCACTGGAGTTGAGGCACTGGAGTTGAGGCACTGGAGTTGAGGCACTGGAGTTGAGGCACTGGAGTTGAGGCACTGGAGTTGAGGCACTGGAGTTGAGGCACTGGAGTTGAGGCACTGGAGTTGAGGCACTGGAGTTGAGGCACTGGAGTTGAGGCACTGGAGTTGAGGCACTGGAGTTGAGGCACTGGAGTTGAGGCACTGGAGTTGAGGCACTGGAGTTGAGGCACTGGAGTTGAGGCACTGGAGTTGAGGCACTGGAGTTGAGGCACTGGAGTTGAGGCACTGGAGTTGAGGCACTGGAGTTGAGGCACTGGAGTTGAGGCACTGGAGTTGAGGCACTGGAGTTGAGGCACTGGAGTTGAGGCACTGGAGTTGAGGCACTGGAGTTGAGGCACTGGAGTTGAGGCACTGGAGTTGAGGCACTGGAGTTGAGGCACTGGAGTTGAGGCACTGGAGTTGAGGCACTGGAGTTGAGGCACTGGAGTTGAGGCACTGGAGTTGAGGCACTGGAGTTGAGGCACTGGAGTTGAGGCACTGGAGTTGAGGCACTGGAGTTGAGGCACTGGAGTTGAGGCACTGGAGTTGAGGCACTGGAGTTGAGGCACTGGAGTTGAGGCACTGGAGTTGAGGCACTGGAGTTGAGGCACTGGAGTTGAGGCACTGGAGTTGAGGCACTGGAGTTGAGGCACTGGAGTTGAGGCACTGGAGTTGAGGCACTGGAGTTGAGGCACTGGAGTTGAGGCACTGGAGTTGAGGCACTGGAGTTGAGGCACTGGAGTTGAGGCACTGGAGTTGAGGCACTGGAGTTGAGGCACTGGAGTTGAGGCACTGGAGTTGAGGCACTGGAGTTGAGGCACTGGAGTTGAGGCACTGGAGTTGAGGCACTGGAGTTGAGGCACTGGAGTTGAGGCACTGGAGTTGAGGCACTGGAGTTGAGGCACTGGAGTTGAGGCACTGGAGTTGAGGCACTGGAGTTGAGGCACTGGAGTTGAGGCACTGGAGTTGAGGCACTGGAGTTGAGGCACTGGAGTTGAGGCACTGGAGTTGAGGCACTGGAGTTGAGGCACTGGAGTTGAGGCACTGGAGTTGAGGCACTGGAGTTGAGGCACTGGAGTTGAGGCACTGGAGTTGAGGCACTGGAGTTGAGGCACTGGAGTTGAGGCACTGGAGTTGAGGCACTGGAGTTGAGGCACTGGAGTTGAGGCACTGGAGTTGAGGCACTGGAGTTGAGGCACTGGAGTTGAGGCACTGGAGTTGAGGCACTGGAGTTGAGGCACTGGAGTTGAGGCACTGGAGTTGAGGCACTGGAGTTGAGGCACTGGAGTTGAGGCACTGGAGTTGAGGCACTGGAGTTGAGGCACTGGAGTTGAGGCACTGGAGTTGAGGCACTGGAGTTGAGGCACTGGAGTTGAGGCACTGGAGTTGAGGCACTGGAGTTGAGGCACTGGAGTTGAGGCACTGGAGTTGAGGCACTGGAGTTGAGGCGATCCGCAGTGTGCCCTGCCACTGTTTGGTGATGGTCATTTCTTGTGGTGGACAAGTTGGTGGTCAGGCCCACATAAAACACTGTCCAGAACTGAAAATGGACTAGGTGTATGACATGGCTACTTTCACAGGTTGATACTTCTTTCACAGGGTGCCCTGTGTGTGATAGGGTAAGATATGCCTGTGGCAGGACAGATGTAGAATGTACTGGGTGAATGAGTCATATGTGTCTTGAACATTGAACTTCCACAGGGGTGTGTAACACAGGGTTGGGGAGCAGATGCAGCAAAAGGTTGGACTAAGAGTTTGATACACTGCGTGGTGGTGGAGGAATACAACTTGCGAGTTGTGGGTAAGATGTTCCTCATTTCTGGACTTCAGTGACCAAAATCATGGCAAAGGTTATGGTTACGTTGTTCCAGTATGGGGTTATATTTTGAGGATGATGGATGCTCCTTAGCAGCTAATTACAGGGATGATCGGATAGTTAGGATCACATGTGGATAAGGCATGGGAATTTCATTGGAGGGGGGATCTTTTGGTACAGCTTGTCAGTTAGGGCCATAGTAGGACTTTCAGCATACTGGGCAAGGGGTTGCTCTTCAGTGAAGATTCACCATGCACAGGTGACATCTATATGGGAGAAGCATTTTGTAGAGGAATAGATGGCTCTGAAAATGCAAGTGCTGTTGTTGGTTATTGGATTTGATAAGGACAGGTTTTTATGGCGTCAGAAAGGTCGCAGGTCGGGCTGAGGAGAACCAGCTAATATGGGTGGGAGATAAGCGATAATTCAGAAGAAAAATGAAGTTTGCACTTCTGGACCACATCTTCTATTAGGTCATCTACATGCTCGCCAATGCCCGAAGTCGAGGAAAAGCTTTAGACACTGCAGAGCTGACTGAGGCAGCCTAGCAGACCAGGCAGGGACTAAGGCAAGCATGCAACAATCATCTACTAAACTAGACTGAATTGAACATTCTGAAGAACTTCCAAGATGTGAAGAGATCAAGTTTGTGTGGGTATTGCTGAATGGACGTTTCTCATGAGTGGTTAAATTTAGAGCCAAAAAAATAGTGATGCTTTCCATGTAATTCATTGTGTGAAGGTGAAAAATCAATGCATCTTGTGTACTGTCCATTCTGTCTGACAACATGCTCCTGTGAAGACCTATTATTTGTGTGCCAAGTGCAGTCGATGTAGCCAATTTCTGGTGAAAAATGATATAGATATATAAATGTATATTCTGTCTTTCTGCTATTGTTTATTCTCAATCTGATTTGTTTTGTTCTTATACTTTCCACTGTGTGCTTAGTATTCTGTTTTATGTTAGGAGTATGTTGTTTTGTCTTTTATGATGCTTATGACACCTTAATTTTTTTTATGTTGTTTGTGTCCTCAATGAACCTGAATCACACAGGGTGTTTGAGATTTTGAGTGACTCGGACAGTTTGCTCTCGACAGTCCATTAACACCTGAACATAGGCAGATGGCCTGCGGGTGCTTTAGGCCATGTCGGATTTGTTTGAGTATCTATCCATCAGAGGAGAAGTTGCTCATTCTCCTGAATTAGGTAAAGCTATCACTTCCAAGCACAAGATACTTAAATCCCAGGTGTGTCCACCCCCTATTCCTTTCTTCTATTCAGGTTTCCTTTATTTGTTGTAGGGGAAAGCGAGGCTTAACTGTTTCCACCATAAATTGCTTGACGGCAATCTTCCCATAATTTCTCAAAGCACTTTGACTGAGTCAATGTTTAAAATTCACTGATACATTACTTTCGTTATATGTGTGTGCCTAACTGACCAGGTAATTTTAATTGTTAACATTTGACCACATTGATCAGACAAACCACTGATTAACAGTTTTACATGTAAATCATTGCAGCTTGTTGGATCTAAAAACAATTTACAAGTAGCTGTTGCACTATGCCCTTCAAATCTTGTAGGGAATTTATCATTAATATATTTAAAATAAGGACACAGTGATTACAGATGTCTTAAATCAGCACTGTATTGACAGTAAATTTCCGTTAAATTCTCCACAAACAATGATTCTCCAGTTAAGTCTGCATTATTATACAAAAGCTGTTTCTATATGCTTCATGAAGCATAAGATTCGTCCTGGGTGGCCTGTAAACTGTTCCATAAGTAAGTGTGTTTTCTGATTACTGATAGAATTTTTTTTCTGTTAATGGTGAACTTTCCATGCTAGATGTAATGTGTTAGTATCCTTACAAAACACTGATGCAAACCATCTTAGAGTCTTGATCAGGTGTGTGGAAACAAAAAAAACTGTAAGACTAGCAGGAGAGAATGGACATACACATAGATGTCCAAGTAGCAGAATGGTATCGTAGAAAAGCTGAAAAACTAGAATTGGCCAACACTTGAACAGAGATGTAAATTATATGATGAAAACCTACTCCTGAAGTTTCAAGAACCAGTAATAAATGATCCGTCTAGGAATATATTACAGACCAATACCCATTGCTTCCATACGGAATGCAAAACAAGATTAGACCAATTGCTGCGTGCACAAAGAGGTTTAAGCAGTCTTTCTTCCCAGGCTCCATGAACAAAAGGAATAGGAAAAAACACTAGTGTCACAACAGGAAATAACTTCTGCAATGCCCTTCAAGTGGTTTGAGTAGTATGAATATACACTCCTGGAAATGGAAAAAAGAACACATTGACACCGGTGTGTCAGACCCACCATACTTGCTCCGGACACTGCGAGAGGGCTGTACAAGCAATGATCACACGCACGGCACAGCGGACACACCAGGAACCGCGGTGTTGGCCGTCGAATGGCGCTAGCTGCGCAGCATTTGTGCACCGCCGCCGTCAGTGTCAGCCAGTTTGCCGTGGCATACGGAGCTCCATCGCAGTCTTTAACACTGGTAGCATGCCGCGACAGCGTGGACGTGAACCGTATGTGCAGTTGACGGACTTTGAGCGAGGGCGTATAGTGAGCATGCGGGAGGCCGGGTGGACGTACCGCCGAATTGCTCAACACGTGGGGCGTGAGGTCTCAACAGTACATCGATGTTGTCGCCAGTGGTCGGCGGAAGGTGCACGTGCCCGTCGACCTGGGACCGGACCGCAGCGACGCACGGATGCACGCCAAGACCGTAGGATCCTACGCAGTGCCGTAGGGGACCGCACCACCACTTCCCAGCAAATTAGGGACACTGTTGCTCCTGGGGTATCGGCGAGGACCATTCGCAACCGTCTCCATGAAGCTGGGCTACGGTCCCGCACACCGTTAGGCCGTCTTCCGCTCATGCCCCAACATCGTGCAGCCCGCCTCCAGTGGTGTCGCGACAGGCGTGAATGGAGGGACGAATGGAGACGTGTCGTCTTCAGCAATGAGAGTCGCTTCTGCCTTGGTGCCAATGATGGTCGTATGCGTGTTTGGCGCCGTGCAGGTGAGCGCCACAATCAGGACTGCATACGACCGAGGCACACAGGGCCAACACCCGGCATCATGGTGTGGGGAGCGATCTCCTACACTGGCCGTACACCACTGGTGATCGTCGAGGGGACACTGAATAGTGCACGGTACATCCAAACCGTCATCGAACCCGTCGTTCTACCATTCCTAGACCGGCAAGGGAACTTGCTGTTCCAACAGGACAATGCACGTCCGCATGTATCCCGTGCCACCCAACGTGCTCTAGAAGGTGTAAGTCAACTACCCTGGCCAGCAAGATCTCCGGATCTGTCCCCCATTGAGCATGTTTGGGACTGGATGAAGCGTCGTCTCACGCGGTCTGCACGTTCAGCACGAACGCTGGTCCAACTGAGGCGCTAGGTGGAAATGGCATGGCAAGCCGTTCCACAGGACTACATCCAGCATCTCTACGATCGTCTCCATGGGAGAATAGCAGCCTGCATTGCTGCGAAAGGTGGATATACACTGTACTAGTGCCGACATTGTGCATGCTCTGTTGCCTGTGTCTATGTGCCTGTGGTTCTGTCAGTGTGATCATGTGATGTATCTGACCCCAGGAATGTGTCAATAAAGTTTCCCCTTCCTGGGACAATGAATTCACGGTGTTCTTATTTCAATTTCCAGGAGTGTAGATGTAACTTTTCTGAAGTGAGTCTAGATCACATGTTTGTTTTTTGGTAGGGGCAATATTTGTTGCCACTGTGATAGGGAATCACTGAAGTTAGTGGTAAATTATTTTTTTAGTGGTAAATTATTTTTATGAATCATCATTGCTGTGATCATTTTTAGTGTGTAGTACATGCAGTACATATGTATGTACATATTTTTCATAAGACTGTAGCATTTTCACTCTAGTCCACAACTTGTTTTCAGAATTAGAGATTTCTCATCCTGGCACAAGATCTTGTAATATTGTGTGTCCCTGTTTTTTATTTGATCATACCCTCTCAGAAATGTTAAATTGCACTGACCCTCACATAACCTTCACCTACACAGTGATCAGGAGTAACAGCAGTAATACTGACGAATACAGCATCGCAGAACAGGAAGTGATTCACCATCCAAAAGTTGAAAAACCATAAGGCTGCAGGCGAAGACCAGATATCAGCAGAGATCTTAAAATAGGGTGGAAACAAGCTACACAAACATTTAACCTATTCACAATGATCTGGAAAACAAACATTACCTGAAGACTGGAAAACTGCAATAATTTGCCCCATACACAAGAAAGGAAACAAAATGGAATGTGGAAATTACATTGGAATCAGTTTCCTGAACATAAATTGCAAAAGTTCTATCAATGATTATTCTCAACAAAATGAAGCCTTACACAGAAAACATTATTCAAGACTATCAGGCTGGGTTTCAACCAAACAGTTCTACAATTGATAATCTGTTTACTCTATGGCAGATATTTGAGAAATACTGGGAATTTAACAAAAACATCCACTGCCTATTCGTTGATTTCCAGTGAGTCTATGACAACATCCACAAAAGTAGCCTCTATAACACACTAAGAGAATTTAAGATATCCAGTAAAATCATTAGGATGATACAACTGTGCATGGGTGGCTCGCAGGCAGTAGTGAAGTTCAGAGGACCCATGTCCCCCAACTTCCCAATCAGAACAGGCTTACGAGAGGGAGATTACCTTACATGTGTTCTCTTCAACTTTGCCTTAGAGAAAGTGGTTCAAGAGAGTAATTTACTGCTACACAATGGTCTCTGATTTGAACATAGTGAAGTAAAACTAGCATACACAGATGATATAGTGTTACTCACTGAAACAGAAGGAAAGCTGAAGGACATGTACAGATCTCTCAGGGCACAGTGCCAGCAAAACGGGACTTTTGATAAACCATGAAAAAACCGACTATATAGAAATAGGTAGAGTCATAAACACAAATCCACTCTTTGAAATTCACCGTCATTCTAGATTCAGGAAAGTTCATCTCTTTAAATATCTTGGATTGTGCTTCAGCAGTGGAAATATCATGACTCGATAAATGATAGAATAACTTTGAGATCAAGATGTCTGTATGCTTTGAGCTGCCCGCTCGGAAGCAAAGCTTTGTCAGTCGTCACTAAGATGAAGAAATATACCACCATCATCTGCCCAGTAGGACTGTATGGTTCAGAGACCTGCATGCTTACCTCAAAAGAAAAAGAAATATTGAATGTTTTCAAAAGAAAATGGGTTAGAAAGATCTGGGAACCTGTGTTGGAGAATGGCATATGGATAGTTCGAAAGAACACTGAAATTTATCAGTTAATGAAGCAGCCCCTATCGTGCAGAAATTAAAAAGTGGGAGAGTGCAATGGGCTGGGCATGTGGCTAGAATGGAAACCAACAGACTTCCTAAGTCATTTGAAGGCACTACGGGTTCATTTCCTTGGGTGGAACACAAATCTTCTCGAGATAAATTTAAAGATCTCTCAATGTTTTCTTTCCATTGTTTAAGTTCTTCGCCTAGTTGTTCTTAGGCTTCTCGAAAGCCTTTATTAAATAAATTTTCTTCAGAACTCTCGGTCATAACTCAATGTTTTCTTTCCATTGTTTAAATTCTTCGCCTATTAAATAAATTTTCTTCAGAACTCTCGGTCATAACTCAATGTTTTCTTTCCATTGTTTAAGTTCTTCGCCTAGTTGTTCTTTGGCTTCTCGAAAGCCTTTATTAAATAAATTTTCTTCAGAACTCTCGGTCATAGATAAAAAGATGAGATATCGATAAATGTGTCGGTGGCATTGAGAAACAGTTAAAATTAACACACTGCTCCAGGGCCCAAGGGCATCCCTGTCAGATTCTACACAGAATTTGCAGTTGAGCTAGCTCGCATATTAACAATAATATACTGTAGATCCCTGAACAAAAAACTACTCCCAGAGACTGGGAAAAGCACAGGTCACACCTGCCTACAAGAAGGGTAACTGAAGTGATCCACAAAAATTCCATGTAATCTCACTGATGTCCATCAATTGCAGAATCTCAGAAAATACTTTCAGCTCAAACATAATGAGGTATGTCAAACTGAATGACCGCCTCCATGCCAAGCAGCATGGATTCAGAAAACACCAGTCATTGTGAAACCCAACTTGCACTTTCCTCACTTGATAACCTGAAAGTCATGGACTTGGTAACAGACAAAATTTGTTTTAAAAAGTTTGGTTATAAGGGGTATCAAACAAAATTTGCGACTGAAATGATTTGTTGGTAGGAGGAACACATCACGTTACCTTTGATGGAGAGACAGTTGCTGACAGAAGTAGAAATAACTTCAGATATGCTACAGGGAATTGTGTTGGGACCCTTGTTGTTCATGTTGTATATCAATAACCTGACAGACAATATTATTACCAACATATGACTATCATAGATGCTGTCACCTTTAATCAATTAGGCCCTACTGTCTGGAACAAGCTGCAGAAACATTATCCCAAATCTTGTTAATATTTCAGAGCTCTGCAAAAAATTGGCAACTTACTTCAGATATATGTAAATGTTAAACTGTGCACTTCAAAAAAGGAAAAAAAAATAAATAGTGTCTTGTGAGTACTTTATCAATGATTCTCAATTTGTATTATTCAACTCATACAAATACCTGGGTGTAACAATCTGTAGAGGTATATGATATGGAATGGTGTGATTGAGGGGTGATCAAATGGACAGTCGGCAGTAAGGCAGGTGACAGACTCCATTCTTTGACAAGATATTGGGAAATGCAGTCTGTCTACAAAGGAGACTGCTTACTAATCACCTGTGTGACCCATGGGATTGCCAAAGTGTGTGGCATCCATACCAAATACAACTAATAGAGGGTATTGGACATATCGTGTACAAATAAGGGTGGCATAAAGGTTCATTTGACTAACGAGTGTGTCATGAAAAGTTGATAAACCTGAATTGGCAGACTCTTGAAGACAGTCATAAATTATCCCATGAAAGCCTACTTAAGAAATTTCAAGAACCAGTCTCAGGAGGGTGTAGATATGGGTGGGAGCAGGGGTGGGATGGGGGATGAAGGGTCCAAAGCCTCTTCCCCCTCTGCCCCCAGAGTATGATATTTTAGTTATTTTTCATTTTACTTATATAAAGTCACTCACACTGAAATGTGGTAATTATTAGTTGTAATGGGTATGATGCTAAATTTTGCCTGTTGAGTGCTTACAATGACATTTATGTTCGGGAGGTTTGGCAGTGGCAAGAAGTGGCTATAAGTTGTCATTGCTAAGTTGAGCTTCTGCTCCATACTTGTTACTGGTACATGTTGATACACTTTGTGTCAGCTGTCTTATGCTTATGACTGTTCGCAGCTTCAGTGATCTAACAACTGTGGCACCATAGTAAGTTAAATGAATTCATGCTGTGTGTACTAACTGAAAAATAGTGTAATTAGTGTGTTTGAACATGGAAAAACTATATGAAGATCTTTCACACAACCTTGTTACTCCCATATGTAATTTACATCATAGCTGCTGATTATTGTGAATACACATGCCTGAAGTGGCATCATGCTGCAGCTGACACATAATATTCCCTCTCTTACATCCCTCCTCAACATGGTTACAAAAGTTCCACTTCCTGCTTTCTCTGCATCTTGCACTCCAGTGAGGTCGAAGCTAAATTGCTACCAACAACTTTTATTTATATCTGGCATCTGCGACCATTAAAACTGGTAATAAAAGAAACATGCCTTAAATAACATAGTCATCACCACCATGACCATCATTATCTACATTTACATTCATGGATTAGGTTTAAAGAACCTGTTCTGGCTTCAGAATCTTAGCTCCAACCCTTCCAGGGTTGACCAATGTCCTTACGCCTTTCTGTACATATTACAAAACTTTTAGGATCTCTATCTTATTGCATTCTGTCTACATGATACTTTCATTTCTGCTTACATGTGTCTATTTATCTGTTACTGTAAGCTCATTTCTAATATGTTCATTTCTTATTCTATCTTCCCGTTCACACCCTTTAACTGCTCAGAGGTATTTCATTTCTAATGTCACAATTTTATTCATGCCTTCCTTGTGCTATCCAAGCCTCAGATCCATAAAGTAACACTGGAACAGCTAGTATTTTATAGAATTTCAGTTGTGTTTCTTCAGTTGTCTTTTCATTTAATGTGTTTTTATTGTTACACAGATATATTGAAATTTTGCTGTTTTATTTTTTTATATCGTCATCGACCTGCTAAGCTAACTGAGAGCGCTAATGCGCTGCTTCCTAGACTTGAGTAGGCACACGGGCGCTGGATCAAATCTGCCCGGCGGACTAACAGTGAGGGCCGGTGTGCCAGCCAGCCTGGATGTGGTATTTAGGCAGTTTTCTACATCCCACTATGTGAATACCGGGCTGGTCTCCACATCCCATCTCAGTTACATGACACGCAGACATTTGAAACACATTTGCACAATTCCATGATTTACGCTAGATGCAGACAGCTGGGGTACACTGCTTCTGTCCCAGGGGGCGAGGGGGTGGGGGTATGGGGTCACGACAGGAAAGGCATCCAGCTACCCCTTCCATGAACCATGCCATGCCACATCCAATCGTAACCATGCTGACCCTGCGGAAACTGTGGGACAATGGCACAAGCAAAAGAAGAAGAAAAAGAAGATTCTTTATATTTTCATCATAATCAAAAGAAATGTCGCAGCCCAGGCAGTTAAAATGACCTCTTTGTCAGTGAGTTTGTTTTCTACCACTATTTTTGAGTGCACCTATTCTTGCCCTTAGAACGCCATTATGTTTGTCTTTTCCATAGATATTTTGAAATTATAATTTCGCCCAATTTGTTTTAATTTAAGAATATTTCTTTGGAATTCTGCTTCTGAAATGGCTATTATAGTCTGGTCGTCAGCGTACATTAATGTTTTTATATAATGCTCTTTATCTAGTTTTATTCCTGTGTTCATGTCATTTATATATAAGCTGGAGAAATACTGCAACCTTTATTAACTCCTTGATTAGTTCAAATACCATTCTTACTTATTTTGTTCCCTGTTTTTATTACAAATTTAGTTTCATTATATAAACTCCTTATGGTCCTTATCAAGTGTCTTGGAATTCCATTTTTGTGTAATAGTTACCAGAGTTTTGTCCCACTTAATCTATCACATGCCTTGACATAGTCAATAAAAGCTATGTGAGTCTCATTATTAAATTCTCTTCTGTCATCAATATCATGAAAGTAAATATATTATCCACTGTTGTTCATCCAAATATAAATCTGCTCTGGCCTTCAGTTAAAATTATTTTAGCTATTGGTCTTAACCTTAGAGTTAAATTTTTTGCAAACATTTTTTGTCCAGCTTTAAAATACTTATTCCCCTATAATTATTACTGGCTTTTTGATTTCCTTTTTTAAAAATAGAATACTCAACAGCTGTTGACCAGATTTCTGGTGTTCTCACATTCTTCTAGCAGAATTCTCCCATATTTTAATAACTTGCTGTTAATGTCATTTATACCAGCTATCTATCTGTTTTTAATGGCTTTTAAAGCTTCTTATAATTCTGCTAATGTCAGTTCATCCACCCTAATACATTTCTGCTTGTTACATTAACTTTTGGTCATAACACAACTTTTTTTCTAATATTTTTCCCACTGCTTTTGTCGATTGTGTTAATGTTCACCGTACCTTTTTCTTGTCTATTTAAAAGTTTGATTGCTTTATAGACAATCTATAGTTGTCCATGAATGTCATTTTCTTGGGTTGCTTATATATCTATCCCAACTTGCTCTGTGTCCTTCTTTCTTTCTCGTTTAGCAATTGCTCTTTTTTTATTATATTTTGCTGTTGATTCTGTCATTCTTCTTTGTCGATATGTTAGATATGCTTCCTTTTTCTACCTTACTACTTTTTCTAATTCCTCATTCCATATTCTTAATCCCTTGTTATTATGTCTTTTAAATCTTGTTCCCTGTGCTTCAAAAGCTGCCTTCTGTACACTAATACTTGTATTCTCCCATTCTTCATTAATATCTTCATTGGTAGGTTTCATTAGCAGCTGTCCATTAAATATCTTATTGTATAAGTTTTGTATGCTATTATCTTGTAATAAGTGTACTTTAAGCGTTGTTTATTTCTGTAAGTGTTATTACTCCTTCTTGTTAAAATATTCACTTCAAAAATTTCTAAATTATGAGCAGAGTACATTTCGCTTCCTTGATATACTCTTGTATCGGTTATCAGTAATGATGCTTTTTTGTTAACTGTTACATAATCAGTTAATGACCTTTTAAATATTAGTAATTTTTAAGTTATTAAAAATTTCAAATTGTCTTAATTCATGTCCATTTTTGTTTAAAATGTCTTCCCCTTGGGTGCAAATTACATAGGTTGGTTCTCTACTCTTGTGTTAAAGTCTCCAAGTAGATTCACGAAGTCATTTTTATTTTGATTGTCTATTTCATTTTGCAAAATAGAATAAATTCTTTTGTTTTCTCCCCTTTTCCTTCTTCTAGTGCATATATAGCTACGACTATGACTGCCAAGTAGCCTCTGGTTTACTTTAATCTTGTAGTCATTGTTTGTTCATTAATAAAAGTATGCGAGTATACTTTAGATGCCCATTTTTTGTCCATAAGTTTGGCCACTTTGACTTGAACTCTGCTGTAAAACATCTTCACATGATTAATTATTTTTGATCCTTTTAACTTTATCTTCATCTCCATTTCAGATAGTATATCTATTTTATTCTCTCTCATTTATTGAATTAATTCAGTTTCTTTATTCATGAGTCTCTGACATTCCAAGTTTCTATCTTTAAGGTGTCCCGTATTCTATAGCCTTTCGTCCTGTGCCTTTTCATGCTGTGGTCAACATCATGTTTATCCATCTTGCTATTTAACTGCAGAAGCTTATAAGTGGTTGATTTTTTTACAGGTAGATATTTCTGGCTGTCAATGGCCTTGCCACAGAGGTGACACCAGTTTCCATCAGATCACCATATTTAAAACCTGTCAGGTTTGACTAGCATTTGGATAGGTGACTCTCTGGGTGTGTGCTCAGCCCTTGTGAGGCCAATTGAGGAGTTACTTAACTGAGAAGTAGCGGCTCTGGTCACAGAAATTGACAACAGGTGGGAGATTGGTGTGCTGACCACATGCCCCTCCATATCTGCATCCAGTAACACCTGTTGGCTGTGGCTGACACTGCAGTCAGTTGTACTGTTGGACATGCCAAGTCCTGTTTGAACAGAGTGTTAGTTAGAGGTTACTGGCCTCCAACTAGACCTCTATTCCTGGAGGACAGGGAACTGCTATCTCAGGTGTTCTTCTTCTAGAGAAGCTGTCTTCAGCACAGTTGATGAACCTTCTCTATACATTGTAGACCAGTCTTAGCTTCCCTTTACCTTTTCCCATCCAGCAAGCTAGTGAACTAGACTTCCTCGGGACTGACATCTGGATCGCTGGGTAGTGAGCCCTCCTACCAACAACGAGGCCCACAGGAGGGTAAACAACATAGGATTACCAACGGGAGCTGTAAGTGTGATTGAGATTGTGTTGATTGTCCAGCTCATTGTAAGTTTCTTTATTTATATTTTGAAAGAGTGAAGTGTTATTAAATAATTGTAATTTAATCATGCTAACATTACATGACATTAAATGTAGCTTTTGTGTCATTCATTTAGTATTAAGGTTAGGGGGTTAACATTTAAATAAACCATAAATAGCCTCCTCCAGAGGGCAGACCTGTTGGGATAAAAATGGTTTAAGAAAGGTAATATGATTTTATATGTACTGTAATATAACAAATAATGTTTGCAAATGACCAGAAAATATTTCATTATGCACTTAATTACAGGAAAATAATTACCATGCCCACAGGGCTTCCCATGTGGGAGAACAGGATAAAACACAAAGCCGTCCTATGGTTTTGTATAACTAAACGTACAGGGTGTCTCAAACCTTTTGGGTCAAATTGAAACAGGTGATAGTGAGTCTACAACCAACTATACTGAGATAGGGAACCAATTGTTGGAAATGCATATTTATTGTGTTATGGATGTACACAATTTATACTGTTAACAACAACATAGCTCATAGTCATTGTTCAAAGTGACAACTGCCAGTCTCAATGTATGCATGGTAATGCTACATGTAGTTCTGCTGCGTTCTCACAAAGATCCCTGGTGAATGCGTACTAGACGGCAGGCAGCTTGGACCCTAGCAAGCAGCTTTTCATCCATTTCTATACTGTTTCGTACACCAGTGTCTTGACATAACTCCAAAGGAAAAAGTCTAGAAATGTGAGATACGGCAGTCGTGCTGGCCAGGGGACAGGACCTCCTCTTCCAGTCCAACAATGTGGTTCTCATAGACATTAACACTGAGGTGGGCTGGTGCCTTGTCATGTTGAAACCACATCCTTTCACAAACAACAGATGGTACAGTCTCCAAGAACTGTGACAGCATACCTCACAGGAACACCGTATAACATGGACCAGTCAAATTCATATTAGGTATATTGGTCAATGCCCACCCATACATTGACAGATAACTGTTTCTGGCAGCCTCTGATGTGGGTAGTGTGGGGATTGTCCTCACTCCAGATGTGGGTGTTGCAGCTGTTGAGAAACCATCACTGGTAAATGAGGCCTCATCTGTGAACAATAGAAACAGTGCAAAGTTTGTCTCTACAGCACTGCCATGGATAATCCATTGATAGACATGAATGCAGGGCTCAGAATCTGTTGGCCCAGTACTTTCACACATTGTTAATACCTGATCCACCAGTACTCCCCACACTGTATCCTTTGAAGTGTGTGTATCACAGGAAAGTTGATGGGTACTTATGATCCAACACCATCTCCTCAAATTCTGGTGTTCAGACATGGCTTTGGTTGGGCCGGCTGTCTGTCTGTGGTGTGAATGAACAACTTCTCATGTAAGTTGGTATCCATGGAGATATACTCCTTCCAATTAGGATGACGCCTGTTGGGAAAGTATTCTCCACACATTTCTGCTGCATTGTGGGCACTAAACCCTGCTGCACTATAGATTAAATGTATGTGTCCCAACAAATAGCATCCTATCTTTGACTAAGCATTGTGCACTATACACAGTAACATACCTCACCTCACCATGAACACATCACAAGCTGTCTAATGCAGTGGACAGGTGACACCAGGGATAGAGGTGTTCCTGCAGCACAGGTTAATGCACCAATGCAATGCCTGTGGTTGTCACGTGACACACATGCTAAGCTAAGCTGTGTATAGTATGTCTGTCTGATGGTCGTCAGGGGTGTAAGCTGCTTATCACCAGCTGTCTGTTCCAATGTACAACAGGTACCCAGGATCTTTGTGAGGGTGCAGCAGAAGTGCATGTACTGTTGCAATACATGCATTGAGACTGGCAGTCATTGCTTTGAACAATAACTATGTGCTGTGTCATTGTTTTGCAGTTCCAATCTTTTCCCTGATGTCACACCAACAAATTATGCCTCAAAACATGCACTTTTGAGAGTATTTTCAATATATGTTCATGCAGAAAACATCAAAAATTGATAACAAGGTGAAGCAAACTGAAATCTCAAATGGCAGAACTTGTTTATCTGCAATAAGACAATGGTGATATAGCTTGTTCAACTTTTCTTGTGTCACCTCAGTAGAGAGCGTTGGGAAGAAATTAGTAAGGACTTTGGCCTTTCACATTGAGGGTAATGCTGCAGGGGGAAATCTCTCACACTGCTGAAAATATCTGTAGCTTGTACTACAGTCTGACTAATTGCTGTGATGGACATGATGCAAGGGACTAACAAGGTCTCATAAAAGCACATTACAGCTATGTTCATGTTCACATGTTGTACTTATTTGTAGCTAAGATGTGAAATGAAATTAAATTAATACCACAGCTCAAGGTCAAGTAGTTCTCTGCATAATGCTAATGCAGTATCTCTTAGTGTGAGGTCATGTGGATTGGCTAACTCGGTGGTAAATGTCACAAAACTTCCGAATTCTATAGATGAGTTCCAAGCAGTATTAGGGGGCATAGTTTCAAGAAAAGTTGAACAAGCTGTATATCTCCTCTTTCTCTGTCTTCCTGTTCAAGCTGCTTCTTGCATCTCTCCCTCCTCTCCCATCTCTCTGTCCGTCTCCTTCTCCCACTCTCTCTGTCCGTCTCCTTCTCCCACTCTCTCTGTCCATCTCTTCGCTTCTCTCTCTGTACATCTCCTTGTCCCCCTGTCTCTCTTCATCCCCTCCTTGTCTCCTTCTCTGTCCATCACCTCCAACCCCCCTCTCTCTGCTCAATTCCTCACTCCTCCACACTCTCTGTCTATCTCCTCCTCCTCTTCTCTCTCTGCCCCCCTCCCTCATCCCTACTCTCTCTCTCTCTCTCTCTCTCTCTCTCTCTCTCTCTCTCTCTCTCTCTCTCCCTCCCCGTCCATTTCATTCTCCTCCCACTCTGCCTGTCTGTCACCTCCTGCCCCCCTTTCTCTGTCCACCTTATTCTTCCCTGCTCTCACACTCTGCTAAGCCATGTCCATCTGCACATGTAGCCCCTGCAAGGCATTCCCATAGCTGAGGCTGCCGGTAATCACTTGGCAAATAGGGAGGAGGTGGGGGGGTCTGGGGAGCCTCCTCCAAAAAATTTTAAAAATTAGAAGCCTGATGAAGGCCTTTAAACATTGTGTTTAAGACAGTTTCTGACCCTAAATAAAGAAGATTTTCCAGGAATAAAAACAATTGCGAATGAAAAAATTGGATTAGGTGGAAAAGCCTAAAAATTAGTTTGGTAAACATAAAGGGTGCTTTAGAACCATTTCTGTAATTTTAAAATACTGCAAAATCAATACACATATATCTCATCTTAGCATAATCTATCTTAATAAGTTGTGGTGAAGAAATCATTCGTAGACAGGCTTACTATGTACTCAGGAAGAAAATTATTACAATTCATAAAACATTTTAGAAGCATATACTTACCAAAATGTAAACTACCTTTTCTGATTTTTATAAAACATCAAATTGTGAATGTCTATTTCTGTAATTTTTTAGTAACTTACCATAACTCTGCAATTAAGGTGATAAAACCATAACAATTACAGACAATGCAGTATCATTAATGTGATCGCTACCTGTGTTCAGTGTCAATGTGCAATAACCATTCACATGCAGCAAGTGGCAGCACTAGCAGTGGAGGGTACATAAGGTATGTCAAGCAGCGCAGAAAACAGTGCAGTCGTCATTGTAATGTGGAAAGAGAGCGATTTATCTGATGTGCAAAAGGACATGATCATTGGCTTTCGGACCAAAGGTGGAAACATTCCCAAAATGGTTAAGTATGCAAACTGTTCATGTGCCACCTTGTTTAAAGTATTCCACGTACAGCAAAATGGCACTAAACAAAACAGGCGCCAACACAATGTGATGCCCCATGGGTCATAGTCAAAAGGGATGAATGATGGCTGTGGAGATGTGTATGAGAAAAAAGATGTGCAACTATGTGCAGCTGACCACCTGGATGAAACAAAGGGCTACCAACAGTGTCCCCTCAATGACTGTTCAGTGAACATTGCTGCCTTTGGGCCTCCACAGCAGGCACCTGGTTCATACACCTGTGCTGCCTGTTGTTCCTCGGCAAAAAAGACTGGAATTTGCACTCCAGTACCATAACTGGACATCCATTGAGTGGTGACAGGTGGCCTTTTCAGATGATTCATGTTTATTCTCCATTGGACAGATGATCATTGGCACGTAGAGAGTGAAATGTCTGAAAGCAAACAACTTGTAACAATTGTCAGAAGGGTCCAGGCTGGAGGATGGAGTGTTATGGGCTGGGGAATGTTTTCATAGCATACCTTGGTTGAACTAGTTATTCTGGAAGGCACTGTGAGTCAACAGAAGTTTGTAGCTATCCTTGGGGACCATGTCCACCCCTTTATGCAGTTAGTTTTCCCTCAGTACAATGGCATCTACCAGCAGGACAATGCAATGTTTCACACTGTTCACAGTGTGCATGCCTGGTTTGAAGAGCACCAAGTTTACCATACCTACCTGGCCACAAAACTGCCCAGATTTGAACTAAATTGAGACTCTGTGGGACCATTTCGATCGTGCTGTTCAAGCCATAGATCCCCAATCAAGAACAATGCACAGATGGCCACAGGACTGGAGCCAGCATGGCTCCAAATCCCTGTCTGTAAGTTCTAGAACCTCATTCATCATCTTCGTGCATGTCTCCCAGCAGCCTGCACTGTAAAACTGATTATTCAGGCTTTTGAGACGTGGTCACTTTTATATGACTGTACTGTGTAGCTGGCAGGCATGCATGATGATTCTACCCGCACAACCTGCCTGTTGTGGAGGACAGAATATATGTTAGGAGTGAAAACCCCTCTTTCCCCTTACTCTGCTCCGCTGGAAGCTAGGAGTTTTTATCCCAAACATTTCTGATTCTCACATAGCAATTAGTATATGCACAAAATTTGGTTGAAATCGAACCAGTGGTTTAGGATGAACACATGAATACTCTCTCTCTCTCTCTCTCTCTCTCTCTCTCTCTCTCTCTCTCTCTCTCTCTCTCTCGCTCGCTCGTTCCTCCTTCTCCCCCCCCCTCCCCCTCTTTAGCCTTTTCCTTGTGATTCTGCCTGTGTTTGTGTTCAACACGTATACTGCACACACCTCTAAATCCCTCCTCTCTATGTCTACCTCTCCCTCCCCCTGTCTCTTTGTCCACCTCATCCTCCCACCTCCATCTGTCTATACTCCTCCGAATCCTCTCTGTCTCTTTTTCTCCTCCCCCTTTCCTTTTCCATCTGCACACTACCCACTTCTCATGCTTCCTGCATTTCCCCGTCCTGCTTCTTCCCTCAGTCTACCTCCTCTTCCTCTCTCTAACCATCTCCCCCTTCCAATCTTTCTGTCTATTTCCTCTGCCACTTGTTTCCCTATCTATCCCCTCTTGTCTCCTCTCTCTGTCTATCCCCTCCTATATCCATTTCAGCCTTCACCCACTGTTCTCTTTTACATGTGCAGCCCTTCAAAGCAGGTTGAAAAGTGGGCTGTTCCTACACCAAGCCTGTCGTGCAGAACAGCCCACATGTCATGAGATTGAAAAATCATTTGTTGACCCTGGCATATAGGCTGACATGCAGCGCAAGTCGAAGAAGCAGGCCAATACTATATCCACACAAAATGTCTATGATGTAGTGCCAGCCTATATGCCACAGACTAAAAAAACAAGTTATCTCCCGAATCTCCACTCTTATTGGAGCTAGGAGCTTAAAAATGCTACAGTGCTGATACCCATGAAGTTTGCTGTTTGTGTGCCAAATTTGGTTAAATCGATCTGGGTGTTTGGGAGGAGATCCCAGTCATACACACATACACTGCTTATACAGGGTGAATCACTTCAAACTTTCACCAAAAATATTGTGGAAATGGAAAGTGCTATTGATGTGTTGTTTTCACAGAATGGATTGGTAGTCAGGACCTCATATTGTTAGCCAATAAACACGTTGTAATAATACTTAGAATGAATGTTTTTTGTGCAAACATACATTTTTTAAATGGGACTGTGCCTTTGATGTTAACAAACCACAAGTAGAGTAAATTAGAATGTCAGTGGTGCTTCTTGCTGTATTCTTGTGTGGGCCGTTTACAAGATATTGTATTTTGAAAAATTATCACACCAATACTTGTGCAATACCTGTGGTAGCACACATTAAAGAACAATGCAAGTCTATACACTAGTTATGTGTATTCTGACCAGTAATGGGACAACTGATAATTGCAGGTTACATTCAAAATGACCACTGGCAGCAGGAATACACACTTAGAGTTTGGTACAAAATGACTGCTGCAGACAGGCTTGGATTTCTGCGGAGATGTCCGAGCAGGCTGCAGTAATATGTCATTGCATATCATCAGGTATAATTGGTGTATCCTTGTAGACAGTGTCTTTCAGCTTTCCCCACAGAAAAACGTCTACATGCACCAAATGCGGGGAACAGGCCAACCAAGATGCAGGTCCCCTGCATCCAATCTAACGATTTGGAAACAATTCATGAAGACAATGCTGTAGTACTTCGTGCACAACGGGTTGGACAGCCATCCTTTTGTTACCACAAGTTCCCGCCAGTGTGCAGAGGAACGTCTTCTAGCATCCATGAAAGAGGGTCTGTTAGAAGGCCGTGATTTCTGTGTGTGTTCAGTGTTTCAGATATGAAACACAGGCCTATGAGCTGATGGTTCACTATCCCATACCACACGTTTACACTCTGTGGATGTTGATGTTCCACTAGACAAAGCCAACAGGGATTGCCAATACATCAATAGAGCACAATTCAGTGGTTTACCTGGCCGTGATTAGTAAATGTGATTTCATCAGTAAACAAGGGGCATGATTCATCTGAAGTATCCTGTGTTAATGCCTGTGTACAGAATTTAACATGATTCCCATAACTGTTTCCATGCGACCCTTACTGGAGAGAGATGTGATACGGATGGGACCTATGATGATGGAGAATGCGTAGCACACTTTCCTAACTCGTGCCACTTCCTCAAGTATTGCGTGTGAACTAACGTCCAGATCAACTGCAACAGCAACAACAGCATTAATTTCCCCCTCTTTTGTCATCACTTGTTTCCTTCTGTAACATTGTCTAGGTGTTATACTAGCACTTTCACTCAAGTGGTTGAAGAGACTGATAAATAATTGTCGAGATAGATATCTTGCAGCTTAGACCACACAAGAATGCAATGCATTCTTCCTGCACTCTTCAAATACCATGAGGATGTCGGCTTTTTCTGCACTGGTTAATCACATTGTCCACTCATAATCTATCGCTTGGGCTGTCAGACACTAATGGCTAGCACATTGCAGTGCACTCACAGAACACACAAACACATTATAAGGAAACACGACAACATCATACCTAGCAACTACACAGGCTGAATGGCGCAAATGAGTGTCGGAGTGAAACCTTTTCAAAATACAATACCTGATAAATGTCTCGCTATGAAATCCTGCAAGAAACATCACTAATGTACCCTACTTTTAGTTTGTAAGTGTCAATAGGCATTGTTCCAATTAAAAAAAGGGTATGTTTGGACAAAAAATACACTTTCTAAGTATTATTACAATCCATTCTGTGAGAACCACACACCAATAGCATCATCCACTTCTGCTATATTTGCAATACAAATTTTGTGTGGTTCACTGTGTATGCACATATATATCTGTGTGTGTTGGGAGGTGGGAAGGGGGGATGGAGGGGGAAGGAATCTCCTCCCAAATCCCTGGATCAATTTCAATCAACCAAATTAGGCCCAGAAACAGCAAGCCTCACTAATATCAGTGATGTGGGGTTTATAACCTCCTAGCTCCAATAAGAGTGGAGACATCAGCAAAAATGTGTTTTTTTTCCAGTTCCTGACATATTGGCTGCCTTGTATGACAGACATGTTGTGTGGTAACAGTATTGGCCTACCAAACCAACCTGCTTTGGAGGCAGCCTACATGTCAGAGGCATGAAATGGTTTTCCGAACCCGACATGCAGGCAGGCTATTCTGCATGACAGGTGTACTGCATTGGAGTAGCAGTGGCCTGTTTTATCGACCTGGTTTGTACGGCGGTCTATATATCAGGGTCAAAGAAATAATTTTCAATAACCTGAAGTGTAGCATGCCCTGCAAGACAGGCATGCTGTGAGAGTAGTATGATGTACTTTGTTGAAATGTATTGCAAATGGCTCTGAGCGCTATCGGCTGGACATCTGAGGTCATCAATCCCCTAGAACTTAGAACTGCTTAAATCTAACTAACCTAAGGACATCACACACATCCATGCCCGAGGCAGGATTCGAACCTGCGACCATAGCCGTTATGCGGTTCCAGACTGAAGCGCCTAGAACCGCTCGGCCTAGCGGCCAGCCAAATGTATTGCAGGTGCTACATGAGTTGATGAGCAATCCTGGGGTAGGTTGAGGAGATAGAGGAGGGCATGGACAGAACGAGAGAGAAGTCAGTTAGGAAGCACAAGCAGCAGCCTGCCAGGACACAAGTAGCAACAGTGATGTAACTGATTTTGTGACATTTTATGAGTTCCTAACCATGAGCAAATTATATAGTTTCATCTGTGTACTTTGGTAGCTTAGTTTCTTGAATTACTGTGTGTTAATTTAATATTTAATAGACAAAAGTTTTGCGTTTTCGACCATGTCAGAAAGTAAACCTTTTGTAACATATTACAAGTTTCTAATCAGGAGTGAAATATTTAGTCTCTCCTGAGTACTTTGATAGTTTAGTTTTTGAATCTCTGCATGTTAATTTAATTTATTAGAAACAGTTCTTGCTTTTTCATCAGTTTCTACTGCAGAGTTCTGTAGTGCACCTTGATAGTCCTTTTTTGCGAAGTGTAGATTTCCACAGTCTTTAGTATGGATAGGTCTCTGATCGTTGTGTTCAGATGCAAGTGAGTTGGTAACACTTCGCTCTCAGCTCCAGGTTGTGATGGCTTTGGTTGCACAGTTTGAGGCTGCAATGGGTTGGCATCACTGTTGTGGACCAGCCATGGGGTCCAACAGACATCCATCACAACTAACGAGTCTGCCGATCAGTCTGCACTGGTGGCAAGACCAATTACTGCTCGCACTGAGGTTGGCACCTCACCCATCATCGAGAGGGAGGTTGCCTCGGGGAGTGGCAGGCCGGGAGCCAAATGTAAGGCTTCCCCAGTCAGTCTGACAAAGAGGTTCCATGTGCTGTCTGTGGCTGACACTATCCCTCAGCCAGCTATAGCCACTTGTCCTGTTTCAGAGGAAATCTTCCAGCATGCAAGATCCGGGCAATTACAGAGAGTGGGTATTTTTGGTAGTTGAGAGCTCCAATGTTAGGTTCATTATGGGGTCACTTAGAGACTTGGCTGTCAAGGAGGGAAGACAGCCAATGCCCACTCTGTGTGCATACTGGGTAAAATCATTCCAGACATGGAATGGGTGCAGGCAACTTTAGGTGGTGGCTCACATCAATACCAATGATGTGTGTTGCCTTTGATCAGAAGAGATTCTCTCTGGTTTAGAGCAGTTACCAGAATTGGTACAGACTGCCATTCTTGCTTGTGGGATGAAAGCAGAGCTCACCATTTGCAGCATAGTGGACAGGACTGATTGTGGACTTCTTGTATAGAGTCAAGTGGAGGGTCTGAACCAGAGGCTCAGACGGTTCTGTGACTGAGTAGGCTGCAGATTCCTCTATTTGTGCCATAGGGTGATGGGGTTTTGGGTTCCACTGAATAGGTCAGGAGTCCATTACATGCAGGAGATGGCTACAGGGGTACATCTACATCTACATAGATACTCTGCAAGCCACTATATGGCGCATATCGGAGGGTACCCTGTACCACTACTTGTCCCATCCCCTCCTGATTCACTCGCAGACACAGTGAAGGAAAAATGACTGTCTGTACATCTCTGTATGAGCCCTATTTTCTCGTATCTTCGTGGTCCTTACATGTGATGTATGTTGGTGGCAGCAGAATCGTTTGGCAGTCAGCTTCAAATGCCGGTTCTCTAAATTTTCTCAGTAGTGGTTCTTGGAAAGAACATTGTCTTCCCTCCAGGGATTCCCATTTGAATCCTCAAAGTATCTCCACAACACTTATGTGTAGTTCAAACCTACTGGTAACAAATCTAGCAACCCATCTCTGAATTGTCTCAATGTCTTCCTTCAATCGGACCTGGTATGGATCACAAACACTCAAGCAGTACTCAAGAATAGGTCGCACTAGCATCCTATATGCAGTCTCTTACACATGAAATACACTATCTTAAAATTCTGTCCATAAACCAAAGTTGACCATTTGCCTTCCCTAACAGTTTTCACATGCTCGTTCCACCTCATATCACTTTGCAACATTACACCAAGATATTTAAATGACTCGACTGTGTCAAGCAGGACACTAGTAATACTGAATACAAATGTTACAGGTTTTCTCTTCCTACTCATACACAGTGACTTACATTTTTCCACATTTGGGGCTAGATACTATTCATCACACCAACTGGAATTTTTGTCAGAGTCGTCTTGTATCTTCTGACAGCCACTCAACTTTGACACCTTACCATACACCATGCCAACATCAGCAAACAACCACAGATTGCTGCGCACTCTGTCCGTTGTATGATTTATGTAGATAGAGAACAACAGCAGTCACATCGCACTTCCCTGGGGCACTCCTGACGATACGCTTGTCTCTGATGAACACTTGCCATCGAGGACAATATACTGGGTTCTATTATTTAATAAGTCTTTGAGCCACTCACGTATCTGTGAACTTGTTCCACGTGCTCATACTGTTGTTAACAGCCTGCAGTGTGACACAGTGTCAAATGCTTTCTGGAAATCTAGAGATATGGAATCTACCTGTTGCCTTTCGTCCACGGTTTTCAGTATATCATATGAGCAAAGGGCAAACTGAGTTTCTCACGAACTGTGTGGCATGGACTGGATGGTTTTTTTAGGTTAGAGGGTCTTGCAGAAACCCAAAATGGGCTTCTGTGTCAAAAGGTGCAGGTCAAACACAGGAAGAACGTAGATCTAACAACCATCGATGTAACAGTTGAAAAATGCCGTAGTCGTGTTGGGAAAGTGTCAGAGATCCAAGTGCTAATAGAAAGCACTGATAGTCAAATAGCTATAGGTACTGAAAGCTTTCTAAATCTGGAGATAAGTTCAGCCGAAATTTTTGTGAAGGGCCTAATGGTGTTTGGAAAGGACAGTTGGTAGTGGCGTGTTTGTTGCTGGTAGAAGTAGTTTATCTTGTAGCGAAATTGAAGTAGATAGTTCCTGTGAGTTAGTATGGGTAGAAGTCATTATTGGCAAATGAAATAAAATAATATTTGGATCCTTTTAGCGACCTCACAGTTCAGATGATACAATTGCTGAAAGGTTCAAAGAAAACTTTAGTCTAATTTCAAACATGTACCCGACTCATACAATTGTAGTTGGCGAAAATACATGTTTAAATTTGAATGTACACATGAAACATCATCCGAAATTGTGCTACACGCATTCTCTGAAAATTATTTAGACCCCCCCCCCCCCCCCCCCTTTGGGTCCATGGGTTAGAATAGGCCCAAGGTATTCCTGCCTGCCATAAGAGGCGACTAAAAGGAGTCTTACACTTTTTGGCCTTTATGTGATGGTCCCCTGTAGGATTTGACCTCCATTTTTCACAATTTTCCGGAAGAGCGAGCCAATTGGGGAAGGGCGCCTTACATGGTGCATCATGCCCATCTGCATTGATATCTCTAGGCCACATTCTCATTGTCGTATTGCAGTCCTGCCCATTCTCCATCTCTTGGGCAAGGACACCTTCCTGGGTGTGTTTTCCACCAAGCACTATGCAGAGTCACTTTCTGCGTCAATGATGGCCATGGCCTTGTTTGCACCTGATATCCAGCATGGTAGCCAGTCCGTTGTGGTGGGGCCACCATGTACCCTGTTGGTTGTAGCCCCCTGGCCACACAGGGATCGCTCTGCTGATGCCTGCTCCATTAACTCCCCACGTATGCCAAGGGGTACTTTCCCATCCCCCTGGGGCATCAGGACTCCTGGCAATAGCCCTCCTGCCAGGTGGCCTTTGCTGCGGCTTGGTGGCACCCATGGGGAGGGCCCCAGGTCGAAGTGAGTGGCACCAGGGCAGAACACACACGATGAAGTGTAGTCCATCATCTCTTGCTGCTAGTGAAAGTTCACGAGCTCAATTCAATGCACAGAAGTATGACCCCAAATAGTTCCCCTCCCTGGGCACACCATGGGAGGAACGTCAGGCTAAGGATGGCACGGTGGATCTTATTTGCACCCAGTACCTTGTATGTTCGAGAGCTGATTGGGAATCTTTTATGACAACGAAGCCTCAATTTTTTGTTGAGCATTTAGAGGACAAGTTGGGGAGGTGGAGAGCTTCTCCAAAATGAGATATGGGTCAGTCTTGATCAAATCAGCATCCTCTGCTGAGTCACGGGCATTGGTTGTGACAAGCTGGGGGATGTTTCTGTAACCATCACGCCCCATAAGAGCTTAAATATGGTCCAGGGTATCATATTTCACAGGGTCCTTCTTTTGCAGTCTGATGATAAGCTTTGCGCCAATTTAGAGTGGCGAGGTGTACATTTCATCTGGCGTGTCCACCAGGGTCCGAGGGATAATCAGGTTGCCAAGGTCTACCGCTGTGATGTAAAGCCCCATATCCCCCCCCCCCCCCCCCCCCCCCCTGATGCGGTGCTTTAAGTGCTGGTAGTTCGGCCATATGTCTCCCCTTTGTACTTCCAGCATCCCATCTGTGTCAGCTGCAGAGAGCACCATTTGCCTTGCTTGCCAGACTGCAGGATTCTCCAGAAAGAAAGGAAAATCATGGCGTACAAGACCCTGACTGACTGACCTACACTGAGGCTAAGAGAAAATTTGAATGCCTGCATCCTGTGCATATGACATCGCATTACGCTGCTGCTACAACAGATCTGGCACCATCAGCTCTGTCAACCCCAGTCACCTCTCAGAGCCGGAAGACTACATCTGCCCTCTTGATGGTGGGGGGCACTTCCCTCCCTGTTGCTCCCGCGCCAACTACACGGGAGCAACCCTCCCACCATCAGCTGGGGAAGAACAAGTCTTCTTCAGCTTCTGTCGCTAGGAAGGGGTCCTTTGGGTCACTCCCTTTCCAGGTTTCTGCTAGTGGGAAAAATGACACCCACCAGTGACTGAAGAGCCCAAAAGCAGCTGGCTGTAGGGCTTCACTCTCATCCTCAGTCCCGGAGACAGCCAGTGAAGTCCTCCCAGCCTGGAAAATCCAAGGAACAGTGAGAGAAATCCAAAAAGATAGCCCCCAAGACCAAGGAAATTGCAGTGGCACCCTCCCCAACACTACCTACAAGCTCTGCGTCTGAGGTTAGGGTGGTGATTTTGGCATCCGCTGAAGGCCTAGATCTCGCCAGACCGTCAAACACAATGGAATAGACTGCTCAGGTATGACGTCAGTGTCAGCAGGTGACCCTGAGGCGTAAACTACCTCATTGAATGTTCCATGCCTTCCCAGTCTCACGAAGACATCATCCTCCAGTGGAATTGTGGCGGTTTTTTCCTCAACCTGGCTGAGCTAAGGCAACTGTTAAGCTTTACACCTGCTATCTGTGTTGCCCTCCAGGAAACGTGGTTCCCGGCAATGCGGATCCTTGCCCTGCGGCTATAAGGAATATTACAGGAGCCATAGCAACTATAATTGAGTGTCAGGTGGAGTTTGTGTGTGTGTCCTAAACTCAGTCTGTAGTGAAACTGTGACCCTCCAAACCCTCGTTGAAGCTGTGGCTGTCAGAATATGGATGATGCAAAAAATAACTGTCTGCAATGTAAACCTTCCTCCAGATGGTGCAGTACCCCTGAATATATTAGCTGCACTCAGTGATCAAATCCCTAAACCTTTCCTACTTTTGGGAGATTTTAACGCCCATAACCCCTTTGGGGTGGCACTGTGCTTACTGGCCGAGACAGAGATGTCAAAACTTTACTGTCTCAGTTCAACCTCTGCATCTTAAATACTGGGGCCGCCACACATTTCATTGTGGCTCACGGTAGCTACTCGGGCATTGATTTATCAATTTGCAGCCCAGGACATCTCCCATCTATCCACTGGAGAGCACATGGCGACCTGTGTGGTAGCGGCCACTTCCCCATCTTCATGTCACTGCCCCAGCACCAGTCCCACGGACGCCTACCCCAATGGGCTTTAAACAAGGCGGACTGGGAAACTTTCACCTATAATGTCACCGTTGAATCTCCCCACATGGTAACATCGATATGATGGTTGAACAGGTGACTACAATTGTTTCTGTGACATAAAACGTGATCCCTCGCTCTTTAGGGTGCCTGTGGCGTAAGGCAGTCCCTTGGTGGTCGCCAGAATTCGCTGAAGTAATTAAGGAAAATCAGCGAGCTCTACAGCGGTATAAGTGGCACCCTTCCCTGGAGCACCTCATAGCCTTTAAACAGCTCCGTGCCCACCTTTGCAAACTTATCAAACGACGGAAGCAGGAGTGTTGGTAGAAATACATGTCGACCACTGGGTGCCATACATCAGCTTCCCAAGTCTGGGCAAAGATCAAACGTATTTTCAGGTACCAGATCCCAACAGGTGTTCCTGGTGTTATGATAAATGGCGTGTTATCTACTGACGCAAATGTGATTGCCGAGCACTTTGCTTGAGCCTCTGTGTCGGAGAATTACCCCCCAGCTTTCCGCACTCTCAAACGGCGTCTGGAAGGGAAGATCCTCTCATTCATTACATGCACAGTGAATCCTATAACGCCCCATTTACAGAGTGGGAGCTCCTCAGTGTCCTTGCTCATTGCCCCAACACAACTCCTGGGGCTGATCAGATCCACAGCCAGAAGATTAAACATCTCTCACCTGACTCCAAACGACATCTTCTCGTCATCTTCATCCGCATCTGGTGTGATGGCGTCTTTCCATCGCAATGGCAGGAGAGCACCATCATTCCGGTGCTCAGACCCGGTAAAAACCCGCTTGAGGAGGATAGCTATCGGCCCATCAGCCTCACCAACGTTCTTTGTAAGGTGCAGGAATGTATGATATGTTGGCAGTTGGGTTGGAACCTTCAGCTACGTGGCCTACTGGCTCCACGTCTGGGCGGCTTCTGCCAGGGTCACTCTACCACTGATAATCTTGTGTCCCTCAAGTCTGCCATCCAAACAGCCTTTTCCAGACGGAAACACCTGATTGCTGTCTTTTTTTACTTATGTAAAGCATACGCCATGACCTGGCGACTTCATATCCTTGCCACATTATATGAGTGGGGTCTCCAGGGCCCACTCCCGATTTTTATCCAATACTTCCTGTCGCTCCGTACTTTCCGTGTCCAAGTTGCTGCCTCCTATAGTTCCATTCATATCCAGAAGAATGGAGTCCCACAGGGCTCTATATTGAGTGTCACTCTATTTTTAGTGGCCATTGATGGTCTAGCAGCATGTGTCGGGCCCTCTGTTTCACCTTCTCTGTATGCAGACGACTTCCGGTTTTCGTACCCACTGCTCCAGTACTGGTGTTGCTGAGCATCACCTACAGGGAGCCATCCACAAGGCGCAGTCATGGGCTCTAGCCCACGGCTTCCAGTTTTCAGCCACAAAGTCTTGTGTCATGCACTTCTGTCGGCATTGTACCGTTCATCTGAACCCATAACTTTATCGTCATGACAATCCACACAGTATAGTGGGGACATATCGAGTCTTAGGACTGGTTTTCGACACTTGGTTGACGTGGCTTCCTCATCTTCATCTGCTTAAGCAGAACTGCTGGCAGCAACTCAATGCCCTCCGTTGCCTGAGTAACAGCAGTTTGGGTGAAGATCACTCTACGCCCTCAGCGTTGCATTTACTCAACCCTGCCTACCACTGTGGGGTTCGACTAGTGACAGAAGCTTTTAGGGCGAGTCTGGTGACCAGCGTACTGGTGGAGGCTGGGGTCCCTCCATTGCAGATCAGACGTGCACAACTTCTCGCCAGTTACGTTGCACATGTTCGTAGTTCTTCTGAGCATCCTAATTACCATCTCCTTTTCCCACCACCAGCAGTCCATCTCCCATATCGACAGCCCAGGTCAGGGCTAACTATTGCAATTCGCGTGTGGTCCATTCTCTCCAAACTGGAGTCCTTCCCTTTACCACTTCTACTTGTGGTCCAATCATGTACGCATCCATGGCATACGTCTCAGCCTCAGCTTTGTCTGGACCTTTCACGTGGTCCTAAGGACTCCATTAACCCTGCAGCTCTCTGCTGTCACCTCCTCTCAATTCTTGGCATGTTCTCGGACTCTGAAGTGGTTTACACCGAAGGCTCGATGGCTGATGGTCACGTAGGCTTTGTGTATGTTCATGGAGGGAATACTGAACATCACTCCTTGCCAGATGGCTGTGATGTTTTCACTGCAGAGCTGGTGGCCATATCTCGTGTTCTTGAGCACATCTGCTCATGCCCTGGCGCGTCATTTCTGCTGTGTACTGACTCATTGAGCAGCCTACAAGCTATCGACCAGTGCTATCCTCGTCATCATCTGGTAGCGTCCATCCAGGAGTCCATCTATACCCTGGAACAGTCCTGTCGTTGAATAGTGTTTGTGTGGACCCCTGGACACGCTGGAATCTCAAGCAACGAACTTGCCGACAGCTTGGTCAAACAGGCGACACTGAAACCGCTTCTGGAGAAGGGCATCTCCGAAGCTGACCTGCATTCTGTCTTGCGCTGTAGGGTTTTCAGGCTTTGGGAGGCGGAATAGCATAACAGTACGCATAACAAGCTGCATATCATTAAGGAGACTATTAATGTGTGGAAGCCTTGCATATGGTCCTCTCGCAGGGAATCAGTTGTCCTCTGCCAGCTCCGCATTGGCTGTACGTGGCTAACGCATGGTCACCTACTATGTTGCGAGGACCCACCTCTGTGTCGCTGTGACTCCCAAATGACAGTCGTCCCCCTCTTGCTGGACTGCCCACTTTTAGCTGCTCTTCGGCAGACTTTTAGCTTTCCCAGCTCCCTACTTTCGGTGTTGGGCGATGATGCCTCAGCAGCAGCTTTAGTGTTAAGTTTTATTCGAGAGGGTGGGTTTTATACTTCTATGTAGGTTTCAGCGCATGTTCTTTGTCCCTCTGTGTCCTCCACCCTAGTGCTTTTAGGGTGGAAGTTTTAATGTGTTGCAGAGTGGCTGGCTTATCCTTTTTATTCTCGTGGTCAACCAGCCACTGTAATCTGCTTTCTTGTTTTTCTCTCTTCTGTTTCTAGCGTCTCTGTTGTTTTCTTGTCCTCTTTTGTTCCTTTTAGGGTTCATTGCCTTACCTTCGTTCTTGTGGTTTTTCCTTTCTTTCCGTTATCTGTTACATGTATCGTCCGTTTCATTCTCACATTGTGGCATTGTTTTATTAGGAACAAGAGACCGATGACCTCGTAGTTTGGTCCCTTCCCCCCTCTTTTAAACCAACCAAGCAACCAATTATTTCGAGCAGTTAGTTTATGAGCCTACTTGAATACAAAAAGGTTCTGAAAACACACTTGACCTCTTGGCAACAAATAATCCTGAGTTAATAACGAGCATCAAAACGTATACAGGATTAGTGAACACAAGATTGTCGCCGAGAGAGTGAATACCGTAATTCCCAGATCCTCCGAAAATAAACTAAAAATATACGTATTCAAAAAATGAGATAAAAATTCGCTTGACACCTTCCTAAGAGACAATCGTCACTCCTTCCAAATTAATAATGTAAATGTGGCTTGAATTTACAGAGATAGTATCGACAGCAATTGACAGATTTATACCAAATAAATTAACAAACGATCCCCCGTAATACACAAAATAGGTCAGAACACTTGCAGGCACAACGAGAAAAACATACCATATTTAAACGAACGTAGATTGCTGATCTTTTACAGAAGCTCGCAGGTTAGTGCGGATTCAATGCCAGACGTTTGTAACTTTGTCTCGAAATTCGGCAGAAAATCCAAAGAGAGTCTGTTCGCGTGTAAAACATGCTGGCGGCAAGACAGAATCAATGCGACAGCAATGGAAATACTATCGATGACAGTGCTGCCCATGTTAGACTGTGGTGCTGCTAAGGCAGAGTTCACCAAAGTAGACGAAGTAAACATTTCAGAATTCGAATCAAGAACGGCTGCCAACATGAGTAACTTGGAAGTAGATATCCTCTCAGCTGTACCGTAACGCTATTTAGATCACTTAAAAAGCAAGTCTTCCGGTCCAGATTGTATACCAATTACATTCCTTTCAGAGTCTGCTGATGCAATAGCTCCATACTTAACAATCATACACAACTACTCTCGCGACGAAAGATCTGTACCCAAAGCCTGGAATGTTGCACAGTTCACACCAATATTCAAGAAAAGTCGACAAGAGTAATCCATTACATTAGGAGTGATCCACTACATTATAGGCCCATATCATTAACGTCAATATCCAGCAGGATTTTGGTACATGTGTTCGACATTATGAGTTACCTCGAAGATAACGGTTTCACAGTCAACACGGAGGGAAAATACTTACACGAAGGGTTGAGTGCGATTAACACGGGGCTTCAGATTGATTCTGCATTTCTAGATTTCCGGAAAGCTTTTGACACTACCTCACAAGCGGCTTGTAATCAAATTGCGTGCTTATTGAATATCGCCTCAGTTATGCGATCAGATTCGTGTCAGAGAGGTCTCAGTCCGGAGTAACTGATAGGAAGTCATCGAGTAAAACAGAATGGTGTTTCCCAGTGTAGTTTTATAGGCCCTATGCTATTCCTTGTCTATATTTGAACGATTTAGGAGGCAACCTGAGCAGCCGTCTTGTTTGCAGACGATTCTGTCATTTATAGTCTACAAAAGTCATCAGAAGATCAGAACAAATTGCGAAACGATTTAGAAAAGATATCTGTTTGGTGCGAAAATTGGCAATTGACCCTAAACAATGAAAAATGTGAGGTCATCCACATGAGTGCTAAAAGGAATCCGTTAAATTTCGGTTAGACAATAACTCAATCGAATCCAAAGGCCGTAAATTCAACTAAATACCTAGAAATTGCAACTACGAACAACTTAAATTGATAAGAACACACAGAAACTGTTGTGGGGAAGGCGAATTAAAGACAGCGATTTATTGGCAATACTCAGAAATACTTTAGTTAAGCTGCATGTTAATAGACTTACATGAAGATACTTTCTCAGTAATTATTTCCTGCCTATGGGGTACTTTGTTTATGATCATATTAAAAGTAGTGAAATCCCTTCTTTCAGGGGATATCTGCGGGAAAATAATCCACTTGTTCCGTAACAGAGGTCCAAATGAAAGGCAACGGATATGTATGCGTATGCAACAATGGATGCTATGCGTTGTAACTTAAGTAAAGATACGAAATGGAGAGTAAATCAAGCCAGGAGCGTGTAGTTGCTATAGTGACAACGTTGTTAATTCATCTTTGAAAACAAGTTTGGAGCAACCAATTGGAAGAGTGAAGTTCCAAACTCGTTTGACTACTTTTCGTCAATTTCGAAGGCAAGTGTGCTCCTATTTCCTTAATTGTAGCATATACCTATCTAACATAGGCATAGGCGTCCGCTGAAATTTTAAAGGAAGGGGAGGGGGGGGGACAAGACTCTAAAATTGCCTTTTTTTATATAAATGAATTCATCAGTTATCATACCACAGTAATAAATTGTATAGATGAGACAAAAACGTTGGTATACTCGAGAGAAATGATGGTTATACACTCAGTACATGAAAAAAAAAAAAGCTCCACGTTGTACGAGGGCGGGGAAGTGCCGCTTTAGCCCCCTTGCATACGCCTGTGAATTTAACCATTATATGTGTGTTCGTTTCAGCTCGTAGTTGTTTTAAAATACTTCAATTAAGAGAAACCCTATCTTCATCCAACTTTTGTAAAGTTCCGGGATGCTATTATATTTGCGTATCATAATACTTGCATACACTTTTGCGAACAATAACAATTATTTTCAGTTATATGCCGGTTATTGTAATGCAAGTGGCGGAATCATTTGCCGCTAAAGCAATTATTAATTTAAAAGCATTACTAATTCACTTTGATGTTAGGATTCTCCACTATTAATGTAGATTCCAATAGTCTAGACTCTGCTGAGAGTGAAACAAAATAGAAACATATGAAACAATAGTGGGGTACAAGTTCCTAGGTACAAACAGGGCAAAGGCAAGGCATAGAGTAAAAGTGAAATTCCGAAACTATTCGCCTTTCAGTATTTTTCATACAACTGGATCTGTAAAACTGTAAAATGCACTCGGGGTCAGTTAAATATGTAGTTACACAGAGTACGGAGCTTATTTAGCAACAAAAAGAAGTTTTCTTTGTTGTAAAAAATAAACATTCTAACACCATAAACGTACTTGCACCCAAAGTTTAGACAATATGAACGAAACTTGGCAATGCCCTAAGTGACTTACGGAAAATATTAAGTGATGATGATCATTCCATATTTGAGTTTTGTTTCAATACCATTATTCCGAGGTGTTTTAATTATGGGACTCTCTCTCGTACAATATATTTTCAACCCAATGCTATTCATTTTTAATATCCCACACAGAAAAAATAAAAAATTTCTCGCAATAGCACCGACTTGTAGAAACTTAAATAATTTCCGCACCTTCAAGTCTGAAATAATTTGCATTATCCTTTTATACGTATCGTTTTATTTGTAGCCCCATCCCTTGATTTCTAAGGTGAAATAGAAATGTGGTCTATATCAACGGAAAACGAATTTATTAATACACAAAAAATTCTCAGTGAAGTGGCTGGAAGAATAAACGAAGAAACTGCATAAGTTATGCAGAACAGTAGATTTGAATGGCTGGAAGTGGTTAATGACGAACATTTTCCTCTCATCCTGAGGTAATACTGGCCTAGAAGGCAGAAAAACAGACGTATGGTAACAAAACTGTAGGTTGTACAGATGTGTAGATTAGTGGAAATAATATTCAGTCTCAAATTGAAAAGCAGCCAGTTATATTTATGAAAGTATATGCTTTCTGAAAGCCCACCAGTAATGCTGTCAGCTCTATTCTTTTGGAACAAGAAAGAAAAAAGATTTTCATAGAGAAGTACGTACTGAAATATGCATCCAAAACTTGCTCTTTATCAACCAAAAATTATCATTGTTGCATTAGGAAAGGAAATAAAAAGGGTAACAATTTTTTATACTGCTATTTAAAAAAAAGAACTAAAAATGTTAATTAGTGACGTTTTTATTGTATCAAAGAATACATAAATCTTCAACATTAAAAGTAGAACAGATTATTTCCTTCATTACAATGAAATGGAGTGCATGTTTTACAAATTATTATATTTGTAAAACTATAATTAATGTATTTTACTAATTTTATAATATACTAGTAGTCCTAATTGGCAAGTCAGAAGAAATTTACAAAAATAAAAAAAACAAACAAACAGCATCAATTAATTTAAAATTTAAAAATGTGCATTAGTCACCTTACACATAATGGTACTAATTTTTTTGATTTGCAATATGTCAAACAGATATGTTTCAGACAGTGCTAATATATAAATGGGATAAATATGTAACTTGTCCAAAGAAACTATCAACAGTGCACACTCGTCTGAACATATTAAAAGCTACAACAGGTAAGCAGACATTGGTGCAGGCACTAAGTCTCACAACTATGTAATTTTCTGGGGAAATTCTACTCAAATTGTAAAATGCATTATAATTCAACACACAGCAGTGATGATAATTTGTATCCTTAATAAAATGGAATCTTGGAAACCTTATTTTGCTGGGCATGGCATTATAAATGTTCCATATTTGTTTATCCGTTAAACAATATTGCTCACAAGGAACTATTTCATGAAAACTGGTAAACTAATGCAGCCAAAAATATGTTCATAATTGTACTAATAGAGGACAGTTATATATCAAGTTTCCAGAATATTACCCTATCAAAAAAGTATAATCCACTGTGGTATCACATTAAACAGTACCATAAATAACTAGAAGAAATAGAAATTGCTCCAGAACCAGCATTTAAGAGGAAACCAGGGCACTCCTAATAATCATTGTTTTGGTTCTGTAAAATAATTTCTAAATGTGCAAAAACATTAATTTTTTTATCAAATGTAGATCAGCCTGCTGAACTGCGAGTGTATGAATTTATATATATATTTTTTGTTTGTGTTGGATGTTAAGTGATTTTGACCTGTCTAGTAACACTTGAACAACCCTTACTGTTTGCTAAAGCTGGATAAATAAAAATAGAATAAAAAACACAGTAAATGTATCATAGATGTTTGCATTCACTTCAGAAAGATTTAGATTAAGGGCAATAGTGTATTTTTAATACCTTTCACTCTGAGAATATTCATCTTGGAGAGGGCGGTGGAGGGGGGGGGGGGGGGGGTATAGCCAATCTTGTGTCAGAGTAGTGAGGTAACGATCACTTCTGAGAAGTTGGCATTTAATTACCAATTTTGTAAGCTGAGTTTGATTTAAATAACCAACTAGATTCAGCTGAAAGATTTTCAGAATTACAGTCTTTACCAAATGGAATAAAATAAACTGCAGGGAAAAGCAGAAAATCTGTGGACAAATAGAGTTCTCATCGAATGTAAAGGAGCCAGCATTAGAAGTGTGGAGACCCAAGGAAATGTGCTCTTTGCGTGTGCAGGATGTGAAGCTTGAAGTGCGGCAGTAACTCAAGAGGTGGGACAGTTTTAGTTGAAAGCAAAGAAGAGTACACATACTGCTATTAGAACCACGACAACACTTGTAGTTGTATTATTCATAGTTGTGATCTTACAACATCATTTATCTCGGGATATGCTAGAACATTTGTTCTGCAGAAATTCGTCCTGTCTGCAATGTTATAAGTTTGTCCAATGAGTATAGTATGGCAGGCTTCAAGGTATTGCTTAGGAAAGTCAGGCTTTACACAGATATCACTTCTAACAGTTTTCCAGCCAATACAATGCAGGTTGTGATACATTGATTTTGGTTGTACTGGTGATTGTAGCTGGAAGGTGAAACTGTGCTCCTGCTATATCACAAGTTATATAGCTTATCTATATATCACTGTTCTGTAACTCTATTTTGTTATGCCCTTGGATTTTCTGTTCT
The DNA here is from genome assembly GCF_021461385.2 of Schistocerca piceifrons. Classification (NCBI taxonomy): domain Eukaryota; kingdom Metazoa; phylum Arthropoda; class Insecta; order Orthoptera; family Acrididae; genus Schistocerca; species Schistocerca piceifrons. The sequence continues at coordinate 513,103,104 of NC_060141.1, forward strand.
CATAACAAAATTTTCTGGAAAATCTTGTTTGTCTTAGAGACCATTTGGTGCCCCTCTGCAAATGGTGCCAAGAGCATGATAGAGCTTCTTTTAACTGGTGACACCCACTTCTCAGGTCCCTCATCGAAAAATACTTACATTGACCTAAGTTTCCCAATGTCTCATGCTCCACCCTGTAGACTTTCACTACCATCTGTTATTCTCTCCTCTAGTTGCTGATCAATGAATCTTCCATTAGTGCCTGTAGACACCTCAGTGAACAGTATGGCTTCCTACAGACTGGAGTATTATTGCCTATGAGCATATGATGTTGTGTAACAGGCATCACTGGTTGGACTATTTGTATTAAACAGATCCTTGAATTGTATTAGCAAGGCTTCCATCACTTACTGATCACTATCTTATAAGTGATTCATCTTTTTATGTAAGGTAAAAGTTTCTTTCGGCTTCGGTCAACACATGATCTACAGATATCTTCATCATCCAAACCATTTAATGCAGAGTGTGGGAATGTGGTCCAGTGGCACACCCTAGGGCATCAGTAAGTCAGTATTGGCTGTGAATACATTTGCTATCAGAATCTATACAATGAAAAATACCTTTGCCAGGGCTTTGACCGGTGGCAGACAGAGCAGCTTGCATGTTTGGAACTTGCTGACTTGTGAGGTTCAGCAGATGCTGAAGATGCTTGGTGGGGTTGAGGACCACACACTTGGCAGGGGCGGCATTCTACGGGACACAGCCTGGAGGTCTGCAGGCATTCCTGATCCAGCTGTAATGCTGGCAGCTTGGCAAACCATTTGACCAAGGTGCTCTTGTGGTCATTGTAGTTTGCGCCATGCTTGGCAGCCAACAGCTCTGCACAGGGTGATGGTGGCCATGCAGAAGTATGGCCTGGCCTTCCAACAAGATATGGCCAGGACACAAGTAGCTGCTCTTACATATAGCCAGAGGGCAGCCGAATGCACCTCTCCCAGAAGGCGTGAGGTCGGCAGCTCTTGGGATCACCCACGATTGATCTGCAATAGGTCGTCATTAAAAGGCACTCAAGTCTTCACTTCATTGGGGCAGCGAGGATGGCAGCAGTGGCAACCCACGGTAGTGGAGTGCATCCGGCTTGTTGGCTGGTGTCATATATTTGAAGTCATCAGACAAATGATAAGCAGCTCTTCATGAAGCAGCTTTCATGTAAATTCATTGTAATACAAGACTTACTGACTGATCATGTGCTTCAGAAGTTCATGTATTTATACTGGTTAGCTCATGCTTATGAAGTTACCGAGCTGTGATGATGAGTGAATTTGGCCCCCTTTTCTAAGCTTGTTAGCTTTCTACACTGCATCACAATGTCCCAACTGTTGCTTTCAGACTTCAGCTTGGGACTTTTCTGCAACATTTAGATATTGTGGAGGCACTTGCGCTCAGTGAGCGCGTGTATGTGTGTGTGTGTGTGTGTGTGTGTGTGTGTGTGTGTGTTATGTGGTCTTACTTCACGTTGCAGTTCTGTCAGAATGCCAATGTAGTGTGGAAATTCTGTGCTTCCTGCCCGTTCACGTTGCAGTTCTGTCAGAATGCCAATGTAGTGTGGAAATTCTGTGCTTCCTGCCCGAGTGTTGTGTGACAGTGCCCAAGTGGTGTGCCTTGCTATTTTGGAGCATTAACTTTTGTTCCTGATTTACATTCCAATTGAGACACTGAATTCAAGCTGGTCTCAGTTTGGCTCTATTCTTGATAAACTTTAAAAAATTGTACGTTAACCTAGAATTCCATTGTATGAAACAACAGAAGCCCCATCAAAAAATCACTCATAGAGGAGGAAGACAGCAGTCCAGATGGGAAAGAAACTGCCAAAAATAACACAGACAGCAGTATCATTTAGAAAAACTTCTCCAGATTCACTAATAACTGCACATCCAAACACACAATGTATTAAAAATAATTCTTTGAACTACAGCTAGTTACAAAGGTAGTAGTACTGAATAAATAACATTATTTCTACATCTAACATTACATACATAGTCTGTAAGTCACTGTGTGGCATATGACAGTTGGTATCTTGTACCAATATTAGTCATTTCTTTTCCTGTTCCGCTTGCAAGTAGAAGAAGGATAAATGGCTTTCTATATGCCTCCCGAGTTCGAGTCTCGGTCCGGCACACAGTTTTAATCTGCCAGGAAGTTTCATATCAGCGCACACTCTGCTGAAATCTCATTCAGTTTAAACTTTGCTCATGGTACCTCTATGTCCATCAGATTGGAACTAAATGATGCCTGTTCATTGTCTAAGTGGGATACTAACAATTGCTCTTATCTCTGCTGCTTCTAGCAAAAATACTCATCTAACCTTCTTGATGGCTTTATTAACTTTAGTAACCTTCGTCTCTGTGATGACAATTGTGCTCAATACTCCCTGTCTCTCTACTGGTACACTATTAATGAGATTAAGCCTGTTTGTATCTACAAGAGTAAAGTATTAATATTGTGTGTGGGCTGTTGGACTAGCTACTCAAGACAGTCCTTGGAAAATGTGTTCAAAAGTGCTTCACAAGATTGTGTGTCCTTACCGTCTGCAAACCACCCATAGATATCTCAGTCTATATGAGGTAGGTTACCTCCAACTAATATTGCATAATCTGGGTATTTCCATCCTACAGAGCATAGACTTTCTTTGAAAGATTCTAAAACTGTCATGGTGGAATCGGGTCTGATAATTAGTAGAAACAAACAATGGTAAGCCAAGTTTGAAATATCAACAATTACAGAAAGGATGGATTGCTACTCACTGTAAAGATGACATATTGAGTTGCAGACAGGCACAACAAAAAGACTGGTAGACATTAAATTTTTGGGGAATGCCTTCATCAGAAAAGAAAAACACACATGCACTCATACAAGCAAGCACACCTCACACACATGCATGACATCTATCTCTGGTTGCACAGGCCAAACTGAAATGTACCAGGCAGGAGCCAGGCAGGAGGAACAACCCGTAATGGAGCGGGGGCGGGGGGGGGGGGGGGGTGGAAGAGGAAGCAGGGTACGAGTGGGAGAAGAGGAAACAGTGCTGCCTCTATTTTTCCTTTCCCTCCATCCCCACAGTCACCCGATGCTGCTCCAGGTAATCTTGTCTGCCACCTCTATCTCCTCTCCGCTCCTGTTTTTTTTTTTCCCCTTACCTTCCTCCCCCAGATTCCCAATGATGTACCATGTAGCCTTGTCTACCACCTTTAGTTCCTGCACACTCCGCCAGCGAGCACTGTTTCCTCTTCCCCAACCCTACTCTGCTATCCCTGCCCCTTCCCCACTCCACTATGGATTGTTGCCTTAGCAGCCAGAGATAGTGCTCATGTGTGTGTGTGTGTGTGTGTGTGTGTGTGTGTGTGTGTGTGTGAGAGAGAGAGAGAGAGAGAGAGAGAGAGAGAGAGAGAGAGAGAGAGGTGTGCTTTTTTGTGTGAGTGCATGTGTTTTTTTTTTTTTTTTTTTCCTGATGAAGGCTTTGGCCGAAAGTTTAATGTGTACCAGCCCTTCAGTTGTGTCTGTCTACAGCTCAAAGTGCCATCTTTACGGTGAGTAGCAATCTATCCTTTTCATAATTGCTGATAATTAGTAGAGTCAACAAAGTGACTGCTAGAGTTGCAAATAATTTTATTGGTTCAAAATCATGATCAGTTTTGGGACAGTTATAAGCCCATCTTCAAGGTGTGCAAGACTGCAAAAGGGTAAATGATAATGGGGTTCACTAACCAGTTATAAATGGGAGCCTGATACAGTCATGTTAGTCAGAATGAAAACTTGGGTGTCGCACCAGACAGCCACAAAATAACCTAAGGAAAGTGATCAGTCAAAGGAAGAAAAAGGGGGAGAAATACTAAGAGAACATAACTGAACAGTGGTGGTCACCTGGTCACCTGCCCACAGCCTAGTGTTCATGGTATGCGGTGGCCACGTGCCTCATGGTGTAAGCTACCTTACCTTGTTCAGTGACTTTCTTTCATTATTTCTCTCCCTTTTTATTTCTCTGACTGCCCACTTTCCTTAGGTTATTTTGTGACTATCTGGTGCGACATCTGTGCTTTTATGTAGACTAGCCTGACTGTATCAGCCTCATATTTATCATTGGACAGTGAATCCCCACTATTATTGTAATGAACAAGTTTTAAGTCTTATACAGTATCCTTCCATAGCTTTTATAGAAGATTTTTTTAGAAATGCTAAGTACAATAATGTAAATATCAATATGTATTTTGTAATGTTAAGAAGTAAATGTGCTGACAAAGTCTATTGCACATGCAAATGCTGAATGACTAAGAATGTGAATCTCAATAATTTTCCCTTTGGAGTCTTGTGCATCTGAAGATGGGCTTAGAATTGCCTCACACTGGTCTTGATTTTGAACCAATAAAACTATTTACAACTGAAGCAGTTACTTATCTGACTCTGGTATGAAGCTCAGTTGTGGGTGTCCTTCTAACCAATTCTATAATTAATTTGAGTTCGCCTTGACGTGTTACATGTGTCCAGGTAACTTCACATGCAGACTCAATTTTGACCTCAATAAACACAATATTTTTATTAACTGAAATGAACATTCCCCCTCTTATGATGTCCAATCTGTCTTTTTGATGTAAATTCTATGCCTTGCTAAATATTTCAGAGCTCTCTATTTTCGGTTTCAGACAGCTCTTGGTCCTGAGAATAATTTGAGTGTGACAACTTTCCTGGAGGACAGTAAATTCAGGAACTTGGTTATGAGTACTTCACAATTTAATGTTAAGATTTTGACAGTTCAAGTGTCTTTATTTTGTATCCAGTCTGATCTCACCCTGTTAGCAGGGTAATCTATGGGTGGTTTTTGATTGGAACAATTTATTAATACATGAAGCAAGCTACATCAATTACACACTTAAAGCTCAATACACGGAATAAAATAAATCATAGCATCCGTAGTTGCCCATAGCAACTTTGTGCTGACTCTACTTTTTCCCTTATGAAGTGTTTTGTATCTGTATGTTTGGTTCGACTCTTATAGCTGCTAGTCTTAGACAGGTCAATTGCTGCCTTGTTGTCACATAATAGTCTGACAGGGTCTCTTTCTGGGTTTGGTGATATTTCATTGTGTAGCCTTTGAAGCAGTAGAACCTCCTGACATACTGAGGTCAGAGCCATATATTCTGCCTCAGTTGTAGATAAGGCCACTGTTGGCTGTTTCTTACACTGCCAAGCTATCACTGCTCCTTGATATTTAATGAGATATCCAGTTGTTGACTTTCTGTCTTCAGAATCGCTGGCCGAATCTGCTTCATAGCAACCTACATGTGGCAGTCTTCTGATTTAGAAAACAAAAGTTTCATATCCTTAGTACTTTTAGATATCTGAAGATTCTTTTGACTGCTTGCCAGTGTGCTGTGCCTGGATTATTACAAAAATGGCTAACAATTCCTATAGGAAAGGCTAGGCCCAGCCTTGTTCCTAACTGAACATACATTAAACTACCTATTGCTTCGCGACAGGGTATGTTCTTCATAGCCTCTTGCTCTTGTTCTGTTTTCAGACACATATGAGTGAGCCTCTGATTACTGTCCCGTGGTGTACATATTGGGTTACACTCTTTCATATTAAATCTATTGAGAATTTGTTCCACATAGTGTGTCTGATCCATCCACAAATAACCTTCTTTGTGGTTCCTAGTAATTCAGATGCCTATACAGTTTGTAACTTCACCAAGATCTTTCAGCTTAAATTTTTCTCAGAGTTTGTTTTTAAAAGCATCTCTGTCTTGTGAATTGTTACTAAAAATGAGCGTATCATCCACATAAACAATAACTATTAAAATGTCTGAACCTTGATTTTTATAATAGACACAAGGATCAGCTGTTGACCTTTTGAAGTTTAGATTCAATTGTGTACCATCTAATTTCAAGTTCCAGCAGCCACCACCTTGCTTCAATCCATATACTGCCTTTTTCAGTCTTTTTACACCATTATCTTTCACTGTCTTTGTAACTGGATCATGTAAGTCACCTTGTAAGAAAGCTGTGACAACATCTAAGTGATCTATGTCAAGATCATATTTAGCAGCCATAGCAAAGAAATACCTTAACGAGTTATGTCTTATGACTGGCGTATATGTTTCATCATAGTCCAGGCCTTGCTTCTGAGCACAACCTTTTATCACTAGCCATGCTTTATAGTGTACAATGAGACCTTTCATATCTTTCTTTCTTTTAAATACCAATTTTGCTTTTAATGGCTTTTTATTTGAAGGTAAACAGCAGACTCCCATGTGTGGTTCTCTTTGTGAGATTGTAACTCGTCTTGTATTGCCTTCAGCCAGTTCTCAGCATTGTCTGACATCATTGCTTCTTCTAATGTCAAAGGATTGGAGTCAGTTGACCTTTTAGACTGATAAGTTACAAAGTCATGCAGTTTCTTTGGCTTTGGAATTCTCGATGACCTTCATATTTACTGCAGTTGCTCATTATCATTAACTGGATTGTCTGTACTTGTTTCGTCATTGCTGCTAGTATTCATTGAACTACTACTGGCTGTTACACTCTCAGGTTCAGCTTCAGTTTCTTCTAATCCATTGTAGTTACTTCATCTTGCTTCTTCTCTGTCAGTGGGAGAAACAGTCGACTTGGTTCCTTTGACTCAGTTCCCTCTTTACACTGTTTCGAAGTATCTTCATCAAAAATCACATCTCTCGTTTTTATGATTCTCTGACAGTTTGGTTCAAAAAGTCTGTATGCTTTTCAATCTTTGCAGTATCCTACCAAAATACACTCAGCACATTTTTTGTCCCATTTTTGTCTGTTGGTGCTTGGAATGTGAGCATATGCCTTACTTCCAAATATTCTAAGGTGCTTAAGATTTGGCTTCTTGTTTGTACAAGCTTCCTCAGGGGTCTTGTTCTGTAGTGCATTAGTCAGGGACCTGTTAATTAAATAAACTGCAGTGGAGACTGCTTCTGCCCAGAATTTACTTGGCAAATTTGCTTCAAAGAGCAGGCATCTTGCTTTTTCTCCTATATGAAATTCCACTAGCTAGGCCATTATGAAGTGCATCCATAGCTTCAGAAAGCAGATGACCTAGTCTTTTATGCCATAAGTCTGCACTATTTGCCTGCAATACAGATTTTGCTCCAAAATTTCGATCATATGGTTGGTCTAGTTGGTACATACCATCTACTAATGACGCACTAGCAACCACATTTTTGCGTGTGTCGTAAATACGACAACCTGGTTTGTCAAATAAAATTAAAAGACCTTTTTCTACTATTTTACTAACAGACAGTAGATTTGTGCTTAGCTGAGGTACATACAGAGTATCCTCTACTTTTATTCTAGCTTTGTTGTTACCAGTGAGAACATCTACAAATGAAGATCCTATACCTTTTATGGGTAAGTTTTCATTATTTGCTATTAAAACTTGCGAGCCTGTCAATGCTTGAACACTACTTTCATTACAGGGATATTTAGACACGTGCGCTGATACGCCTGAGTGTACGTACCATTCTGTCCATGTATCTTTACCTGCAGATTCTGTTGTGAGAAACGTCTGATAGCTGGCTGTCTTGGCTGAAGTTTTTTCATTGTTTTTCTTCTTGCTGTGATAGTTTTTAGTCAGATGCCAATACTTGTTGCAGTTATAGCACCTGTGACTCTTTTTGAATATTACATCACTCTTTTTCTTGTTGACTCACAGAGCAGCATCACTAATTGATTGTTTATTACAAGCTTCATCGTTTATTTCTTACAGTAATTTATTTTTTATGGAGTCTCCTGTGATCGGCACATTTGAATTTTCTAAGCTCATAACCATAGTCTTATATTTGTCTGGTAATCCTGCAAGCAGAACACACCCAACCCATTCTTCTTTAACTTCAAAATTCAAGCCATTTAATTTTTTGTGATGTGGAAATTATCTTTGACACATATTCTGGAATGTAAATGTTTGGTACGGAGTAATTGGCGACCATCTCATTGGCCCTAACTTCATTGAAGGCACCCAAACAGCTGCAAAATACATTGAGTTTCTACAAAATGATCTGCCTACATTGTCAGAAAATGTCCCGCTGGAGATGCGTAGATGAATGTGGTATCAACATGGCGGTTCTCCTGCACATTCTGCAATGAACACTAGGCTGGCGCTTGACAGAATGTTCATAGGACATGGCAGATGCATAAACTGGCCAGCCCGTTCTCCTGATCTTACACCTTCAGACTTCTTTCTGTGGGGTACATTAAAGGAGAACGTGTACCGTGATGTGTATAACCCCAGAGGATATGAAACATTGTATTGAGGCAGCTTGTGGCAACATTACCCCAGATGTACTTCATCGGTAAGACATTCATTACACAGTAGATTGCAAATGTATGCAGCAAATGATGGGCACTACTTAGAACATTTATTGACCTGAAATGTCAGGACACTCTCTTTTACATTCTGTAATTGAAAACAAAAAACAAATTTGTAAATTTAACTACATTCTCATGTTAATGTACAGTTTCTTCTAACAAATCAGTGCTGTACAGTATCCTTCAGAGAAAAAGGTTAATAAAAATGTTAGCATGTGGACATAACATGCTGCTCATGTCTCTTCTGTACCTATGTTTCATCACCGTTTTTTTTGTATTCCTGATTAATTCGGTTCTCTCTGATACACATAATTGAACTGCTGAGGAGTAACTCAAGCATCAACTTTACCTTAAAAATTACTCTGGATGTAATAAACATTTTACAATGTACGAAGTGGCATTGATTAAGTTTTTTTTCTATTTTCAGTTGTGCTAAAAATAAAAAATGGTTTCCTTTGAAAAAAACATAAGTATGTGTTGAAAATCATTCTTCCATGCATTTCTCAATAGTTTGAATTAACCAGTTACACCAGCCCCTCTCCTCACTTTTGATCTGTGGAATTCATTATTCAGTGTCTGTTGTGGTTTGGTGGTAATGATAGGTGACTCACCCGGTATAGAAAGCAGACTACATATGTCATGAATTTGTGCCTAGTACCCTTAGATAAGAGTGGCCATGTGTGTATGAGTTGTGCATATATGAAAGAAAGTATGTGTGTTTTCCTACACCTGGGGAAGGACATATCCAGTAGCTTAGTCTACTTTTAAATATATATTAAATGCACCTGCCTGCTGCTTACTGTCTGTTCTGCATGGTGAGTAGCACTCTGTTGTATTTCATACCATCGTTTCTCCATCCTGGAATTTTCGTTGTTTGATTTACTCTAAATATAATTGTGTGTAAGAAAAATATACTCTACTATGTTACAAACAGCTGTATATTTAAACTCAATGCAAGAACTAGAGTTTACCTGGTAAGCAATTAAAAAATTGTACCAAACCTCAAACCATACAAAAATTTACCTAGAAAGATCAAGGAAATATTTCAAATGAATCAGATAATGTGATCAGTATGAAGTGACTGGTGGAAAACCAAAGCTGTGAGAGTGTGGGACAGTGTATTTAGTTTATGTTTCTATTGTTCATTACATTTGTCATGTATATGAACTCTTGTTCTGTAACTTATTTTTAGCAGTTTTAGGGTAGAAACAGGTTGATCCAGAAATTTAAGATTGGCTGTCAGTTTTAATTTTGTTGTGTAAATTTCATAATAAGTCAATCTTATTTTGTTTTCATGGGTAATATGCAAATATTTTGTTATAGTGTTATCTGTATTTGTGTAAATTTTTCTCTGTTTCAGAAATAATCAACTATCATGGATGCAGAATCAAGACTATCTCCACAATCTAGAGACTCAGATGAATATAATCCTCTGGCTGAACGATTGTTGGAGAAAGTTCCTACAAAACCAAGGCGGTAATATTTTTGATATATTTGCATTTTAATTACATTAGTATGTTTTAATGCAACTAATGAAAGCTATCTCAGCAAATCCACATGACAGCAATAATACACTTAGGTTGACCAGACATAAAAAGCAATAGATATGGTCTGGAAATAAACATGAGAGCCTATTTAAACATGGCAACAATTACAAAAAATTTTAGAGCTGCCTGAATAATAGTGTATGGAAATTCAAGAAAAGTCACAATAAATATTTCCAGTCATTTTTATGAGACCTTCAAGAATAAATCAAAGGCATGACAAGAACTAAATATTTACTTTGCAGTTAAATAATTAGAATTGGCTTGAATAATACTGAAAATTGTGAAATATTACAAATATTTTGGCAAGCTACCAAATTACACAGAACTGAATTTTCGGATTTCTGTGATAATCAGTAAGGAGATACATAGGCAACCATTGAAAAAAATCACAAAAGCATTTGAAACTATGAAGAATAACAAATAGTTTTTGATTAAGTATGGAAAACAGAAAGATAACAGAAGAATGGAAATTTGTCTTAATGCACTTTCACACAAGAAAGGTTGCAAAGAAGATGTCACTAATTACAGGGGCTGAGTGATGTGGTACAGCGGTTAGCACACTGGACTTGCATTTGGGATGACTGTGGTTCAAATCCATGTCTGGCCATCCAGATTTAGATTTTCTGTGATTTCCCTAAATGCCAGATGGTTCCTTTGAAAGAGCACTTCCAGTTTCCTTCCCCTGCCTTGACACAATCAGAGCTTGTGCTCCCTCATCAATGGACTCATTGCCAAGCGGATGTTAAACACAAATCTTCCTTCCTTAATTAACTCTATAGTAATTTCTCACCTACCAGTAGTTTACAAAATAAATTAGCTGCCGAAGAGAACTGAAAACCTCTAAACAGGCACTTATGCTAATATCAGAGCAGATGTAGGAAAGCTCCTCTTTAGAACAAATATTTAATTTGAAGTTTATTATGTGTCAGACAGCTGAACTCCAAAATGCATAGTTTTAACATTTGGGGTTATCAAGAAGACATTTTTCTCTGTTGAGAGAGAACTTTGCACAAACGAATTCGTTTTTGATATTGTGTCAAAATTGGGAATGTTTGTTGTTGTTGTGGTCTTCAGTCCTGAGACTGGTTTGATGCAGCTCTCCATGCTACTCTATCCTGTGCAAGCTTCTTCATCTCCCAGTACCTACTGCAACCTACATCCTTCTGCATCTGCTTAGTGTATTCATCTCTTGGTCTCCCTCTACGATTTTTACCCTCCACGCTGCCCTCCAATACTAAATTAGTGATCCCTTGATGCCTCAGAACATGTCCTACCAACCGATCCCTTCTTCTGGTCAATTTGTGCCACAAACTTCTCTTCTCCCCAATCCTATTCAGCACTTCCTCATTACTTATGTGATCTACCCATCTAATCTTCAGCATTCTTCTGTAGCACCACATTTTGAAAGCTTCTATTCTCTTCTTGTCCAAACTATTTATCGTCCATTTTTCACTTCCATACATGGCTACACTCCATACAAATACTTTCAGAAACGACTTCCTGACACTTAAATCTATACTCGATGTTAACATATTTCTCTTCTTCAGAAACGCTTTCCTTGCCATTGCCAGTCTACATTTTATATCCTCTCTACTTCAACCATCATCAGTTATTTTGCTCCCCAAATAGCAAAACTCCTTTACTACTTTAAGTGTCTCATTTCCTAATCTAATGCCCTCAGCATCACCCAACTTAATTTGACTACATTCCATTATCCTCGTTTTGCTTTTGTTGATGTCCATCTTCTATCCTCCTTTCAAGACACTATCCATTCCATTCAACTGCTCTTCCAAGTCTCTGACAGAATTACAATGTCATCGGCGAACCTCAAAGTTTTTATTTCTTCTCCATGGATTTTAATACCTACTACAAATTTTTCTTTTGTTTCCTTTACTGCTTGCTCAATATACAGATTGAATAACATTGGGGATAGGCTACAACCCTGTCTTACTCACTTCCCAACCACTGCTTCCCTTTCATGTCCCTCAACTCTTATAACTGCCATCTGGTTTCTGTACAAATTGTAAATAGCCTATCGCTCCCTGTATTTTACCCCTGCCACCTTTAGAATTTGAAAGAGAGTATTCCAGTCAACATTGCCAAAAGCTTTCTCTAAGTCTACAAATGCTAGAAACATAGGTTTGCCTTTCCTTAATCTTTCTTCTAAGATAAGTCGTAAGGTCAGTATTGCATCACGTGTTCCAGTATTTCTACGGAATCCAAACTGATCTTCCCCGAGGTCGGCTTCTACTAGTTTTTCCATTCGTCTGTAAAGAATTTGTGTTAGTATTTTGCAGCTGTGGCTTATTAAACTGATTGTTCGGTAATTTTCACATCTGTCAACACCTGCTTTTTTTGGGATTGGAATTATTATATTCTTCTTGAAGTCTGAGGGTATTTCGCCTGTTTCATACATCTTGCTCACCAGATGGTAGAGTTTTGTCAGGACTGGCTCTCCCAAGGCTGTCAGTAGTTCCAATGGAATGTTGTGTACTCCGGGGGCCTTGTTTCGACTCAGGTCTCTCGGTGCTCTGTCAAACTCTTCACGCAGTATCGTATCTCCCATTTCATCTTCATCTAAATCCTCTTCCATTTCCATAATATTGTCCTCAAGTACATCGCCCTTGTATAGACCTCTATATACTCCTTCCACCTTTCTGCTTTCCCTTCTTTGCTTAGAACTGGGTTTCCATCTGAGCTTTTGATATTCATACAAGTGGTTCTCTTCTCTCCAAAGGTCTCTTTAATTTTCCTGTAGGCAGTATCTATCTTACCCCTAGTGAGATAAGCCTCTACATCCTTACATTTGTCCTCTAGCCATCCCTGCTTAGCCATTTTGCACTTCCTGTTGATCTCATTTTTGAGACGTTTGTATTCCTTTTTGCCTGCTTCATTTACTGCATTTTTATATTTTCTCCTTTCATCAATTAAATTCAATATTTCTTCTGTTACCAAAGGATTTCTACTAGCCCTCGTCTTTTTACCTACTTGATCCTCTGCTGCCTTCACTACTTCATCCCTCAAAGCTACCCATTCTTCTTCTACTGTATTTCTTTCCCCCATTCCTGTCAATTGTTCCCTTATGCTCTCCCTGAAACTCTGTACAACCTCTGTTTTAGTCAGTTTATCCAGGTCCCATCTCCTTAAATTTCCACCTTTTTGCAGTTTCTTCAGTTTTAATCTACAGGTCATAACCAATAGATTGTGGTCTTTTGTGTGGGAATGTAATCAGTGATATTCTTACATATAGTCTGAGAAGTAAAGAGGTAAATAAATTCAGGTATAAGCCATGGTGATGGCTAATCTCCTATCCTCTTTTACTGTATTTTAGAGAAATTGTAAGAATCTGGAACAAAATATTGAAAGAATACCATCTCCAATAAATATCAGGAGAAGAAACAGTGGCTCGAAGTAAACTGCTGATGTATTGTGATGGTTTTACTGTGCTATCTGAAAATCCAGAAGATGCAAATACATATTAATTTCTTAGAACATAGCAGACTGAATAATCTCCAAAGAGAAAACTATTCTTTTATTAGCATAAAAAATTGGTCAGGTCCAAGTAGGCCTCACACATTGAAGGTTCTGTACAAACTTAATTATCTATGTAGGCGGCTCGTCCCTTCCAGAAATCAAGGATCACAATTTTTCCTGTTATCAACATTGATGCTGGGAAGATATCGGTCCCATGGATACCAAGACTATCCAGAATATTTTAATTTCAAATTTGGAGTTAGATAACAAATGACAAAAGATTTTTTCTTTTTTTGATATAATTACAGCTAAACAATTCTTGGATTTTTCCTTTACTTGTACATTGAAACTTTACTTCTTACCAAATTCCATGATTCTAGGTCAACGAGAAATACCCCATAGGATTTGATGAGTTTACGAGTATCAAAATATGTGACACAAATGGCCATATCTTTTGATTCCATTGACTTGGAAGTAAACAGGTGTATATTCTGTGGGTTAGAAAAACTGCCAAAAAAAGAGAAAGAAAATGCTAAATTGAGAGATGATATTGAACAGCTAAGAAGATCCATCATCATCATTCATCCCCATTACGGTCGGAGGAAGGCAACGGCAAACCACCTCCATTAGGACCTTGCCTAGTAAGGCGGTGCGGGTCTCCCGCATCGTTCCCCTACGCTCTGTAAAGAAGCATGGGACTTCATTTCCATTCCAAGAAGATCCATAATAAAAATAAATATTGAGAAATGCAACAATAATATTCTGTAACAGGGTAGTGAATCCTGAGTTGTATATCAGACTTGCTAAAAGTTTTAAGGAGGAGAATTAGGAGAAAAATAGTGGATCTAATGAGAAACAAAAAAGCCAGCAAACTAAGAAGTATATAAGATGGAAAAAAATGATGAAGCAATAAAGGAAAGACCACTGATTTTTTTTGGAAATTTTTACAAAATGAGTGACAGTATGCTAACAAAAAGCTGAATTTGCAAATTTGAAAACAGTTGGGAAACACACAACAAGAGAAAGGAGTAGAAAGAAGTATGTTCAAAAGAAAAGTATTAAAATTAGTAGGATTTTAATAAAATTAGAGAACTGTTGTGAAGTGGTCTGAGCAAAGAAAAAAAGAGACCTAGTGAAAAAATTAAAGAATATTGGATAAAAAGAAATCAGTAAAAAATTATTGTTTATGAAAAAAACACTTTCTGCAATTTGTATTTTAAATATAAAGTTTGGTTTCTGCAATTAATTTTTTTAAAACAGCATTTTTGACATAAATTATAGTCATTCATGAAATAATTCTGATTATTATGTAATTCTCTACTAGATGCTTCTTTCCATTTGCTATGTTATGATACATAAATTATTTTTATAAGTTGTGGATGTACACATAAGAAATAGTGATGACTGTTAGTAGGTTTTTGAGCTAGCCATTCATTTCAAAAGTCTGCAGTTTAAGCATACAGAGACTTAACCCCACAACTGCCTGATTTGTTTGCAAAATGCTTTCACTGTGTGATAGACACAGAAATATTCCTGGGCTGTTCTCTGCCACGTATGTTTGGATTGATCATAGTTTCTATTCCATCAGATGCAGTTAAGGTGTAGATGCCAAAGCATTGAATGTTAAGTCTATCTTTCTCTGTCTGGTACTAATTCATCAATATGTGCTTTATTGTACCGTTAAACTAAGAACGGTTCTGAGGATGAGATAACATTTAAAGACATCAGAGTGTGCTGCAATGTTGACTTTATTGAATGCAGAGAAAGAAAGAAATTATTCTTCTGAAAAGGGCAAAATTTTGTAAAATCTTTACGAGGTCTGTCTAAAAAGTATCCGACGTTTGATTTTTCCACACAAAATAGAGATGATAGCATGGTGCCACTGTACACGGTAAAGGAAGAGAGCTTTATGCGCATGCGTGAATTTTCTTTCCACCTTCCAGCACCTCAGTTGATGCCTGTTGGTCACTGGGTGAGGTGCTACACAATGTATGTGTCGGATTACGGATTCTCTCAAGATGACTGAAAGTGTTGAGCAAAGATAGTGCATCAAATTTTGTCGAAAGCTTGGTGATTCTCAAAGTGAAACAATTTGTAAGATTCAGCAGGTGTTTGGAGAAGATGCAATGAGTGTAACACAAATTAAGGAGTGGTTCAACCAATTCAAAAATGGCCGCACATCAGCAGAGAGTGACCAGTGTTCTGTCACGCACCAAACTGCTCGGAGTGCAGCTGTTGTTGAGAGGGTGCAAAATTTGGTGATGGCAGATCATTGTTTGACCATGCAGCAGATTGCCCCCCAAGAGGTTGGAATGAGTACCGTATTTACTTGAATCTAAGCCGCACTTTTTTTCCGGTTTTTGTAATCCAAAAAACCACCTGCGGCTTAGAATCGAGTGCAAAGTAAGCGGAAGTTCTGAAAAATTTTGGTAGGTGCCGCCACAACTAACTTCTGCCGTCGAATATATGTAGCGCTACACAGGCATGCTTTGCAGGCACAAAGATATATACTGGCGCAAAAACCTCTGCATCAGTAAATAATTTTTTTTTTTAAAAAAAGGTGGAAGACGAGCTTTTTTTCCTCCGCCCAGAGTTTCGACCACTGCATTTTCATACATTATCGGTCGAAGTAAATACAAATTTCGTATTGTTCATCTTCGAATGTTGCAGCGTTTCAATGTACTACAAAAATCCGACTGGCAAGACTGTTAGGGATGTTTGTCAATATGGCCAACTCTACGTTCTGAATTTATTCCTACCTGTGAGAAGAGATGGTTGCTAATAGGAACTTTTATGAATTGTGAATCACATGCAGTATTCTCTTCACCATAAGAATAATATGAATATAAACATTTTGCCACGTATTCTTTCGTGTTTGCTGCTATCTCATTTAAATTTTGTCTGCCTAATAAACTACAAAACTAGAGTGAGACAACAACAAACGCGAAAGAATATACATATCATGTCATGTTTATATCATATTATTCTTATGCGTAATAGTGATACAGTCAGAAATGAAGCACGGCAATTGACTAGATTTTAAAATCTAAGATGACTCTAATTTCTGTGCAGAATGTAATGTACTAAAGAGGCATCTGCAAAGATTTTCAAACGGAGAAAAATTTTCGCTAAACTCTTGTTCAGAACATCTTCTATCATACGTAGTCTATTATTTTGTTCTTGTTGATCATTATCAAAGAAAGCAGCAGTGTAAGTAACAACAAATAGCAGTCTCTTGCCATTGTTTCGCTAATGAGACGATTCCTCTCTCTCTCTCTCTCTCTCTCTCTCTCTCTCTCTCTCTCTCTCAGTAGCATGCACAACAGCAAGCCATGCCGCGAGCGGCGACAGGCCGTATACACTCATTATCAGAATGCAACAAACAATGCATTACACAGTACAGTAATGCATCTTCAGCTTAGAGTGACGCAAACACCTATAACAAAGAGAACGGCGCTTATCAGATAAAAAAAAAAGAAAAAAAAAGCAATCAATTCAAACCAGACGAAGCACGTGAAAAAGGAAAGGTACCCGTATAAATACGGATGGAGCGCTTGACACATAGCAAAGGCTACCTGGTAAAGCTTAACTGCTAAGCTTACGTCTCGAACCAAGCTACTGTAGCTGTATCATCATTCATTCAACCTAAATTGTGTCTCGTATTACAATGGACCAACTTTTTTTCGATTTGGAGGTGTGGTCTAAAACTTTTCTTTCCCCTTGAATTTCTAGTCTCAAATTTCAGGTGCGGCTTAGATTCGGGAAAATTTTTTTTCCTTGATTTCAAGTCTCATTTTTCAGGTGTGGCTTAGATTCGAGTGCGGCTTAGATTCGAGTAAATATGGTAAAGCTTCTGCACATGCAATTTTGCATGATGATTTGAACATGCACTGAGTGGCTGCGAAATTTGTGCCCAAGTTGTTGTCGCCAGAACAAAAAGACCTCCATTTTGACGTTGCACAGGACCTTCCGGATACCGTCAAAACTGATCTTGGGTTTCTGAACACCATGATAACGGGAGATGAGTCATTGGTGTACGGGCATGACCCAGAAACAAAAAGATAGTCATTGCAATGGAAGCACCTGAGTCTCCAAGGCCAAAGAAAGTGCAGCAGGTGCGAAGCAAAATCAAGATGATGCCGACTGTCTTCTTTGATGTCTGTGTAATTGTGCATCATGAATACGCACCAGAAGGACAAACAGTGACAAAGGAGTACTGTCAAGATTTTCTCCAGCAACTTCGTGATGCAGTTTGGCGCAAAAGACCTGACATGTGGATGGCGGCAAACTGGTAACTGCATCATGACAATGCCCCCACATATTGATCCCACTTGATCCAAAATTTCTTGGCCAAACATGGAATTACAGCCGTTCACCAACCTCCCTACTCTCCAGACATGACTCCTTGTGACTTCTGGTTGTTTCCAAAATTGAAAATGCCACTGAAAGGATCCCATTTTGAGAGTAGAGAAGAGAGGATGCGGAACACGACGGCGAAGCTGAACACCATTCCAAAAGAAGACTTCCAGAGGTGTTTCTGGCAGTAGAAGGATCAGTGGGCTAAGTGTGTGCAAGCACAAGGGGCCTACTTTGAAGGGATTAGGGTCCCAACCCTGTCAGGTATTCTAAATATTTTTTCTGACCAAAGGTCGGATACATTTTAGACAGTCCTCGTATATACCCCGTGAACCAAAAGGAATTTTGTCTGGTGATTCATAATCTACACTGGAGGAGGAACAAAGCTGGATTGGGACTTTGAGAACCTTCCAGTAGCTCCTCAGATTGTTACGACTCTAATAAAGCTATTTCTCAGTAAAATTTTAGATTTAGATTCTTTATTTACCACTGACCACCTGAGTTGGAATAAGCATTTTATAGTGATAGTATATTACATTTTCCTCCACTAGTACATAAAAACTAATTGAGCATTACATATTCCAATAGAAATGATAGATAAAGAACAAAATAATAATATACAGTCAGTGACAAAATCTTAAAAATTAGTGCCAATGGAATTTTATAAATTCATACAGAGGGTTAATAAGTAACCAGTTTAACAGCTTTCTTCAAAAGCTAGTTATGTGGGCTGACTGAGCAGAAAATAGAAGTTTATTAAATATTCTTAATCTGTTTGTTAGATAGGAAATCCCTGTTCTTGCCAGCCTGTGCCTTGGTATATTTAATTTTATTTAGCATCTAGCTTTATGGTGGCGTATGTTTTCCGTCATTTCGAAATCTGTTATATTGTTTTTCACATGGAGTGATGAAATTAATGACTGTTAATATTTTGAGCTGTACGAATAGTGACCACCAGTGCTCTAATCTACCAGTATTCCTCATAGCGAGTTCCACATCCTTTTGAATTTTTGAATTTTACTAATGAGAGGAGAATGTCCCCACATCAGCAGTCCATACCCTTTATGTGCCTGAAAGAGTTCAGAATAAATAATTCTTAAATATTCCTTTGTACTAAGTCTCTCAGTTTTCATGTTAAATAAATAACTTGAGATAATTTTGTACAGGTATGGTAGAAGTGTGTTACCCAAGTTAACTTAGAGTCTACACGAATTCCTTGAATTTTAACTGCTTTTGCTTCTACCTCTTTTGACAATCCTAGTATAATCTGCTGGTTTTTATCAGGGTATCAAAGTAGTGTATTTGATGAGAACCAATTTAGTGCTGCTTCCATGCCATCTTGCATCACATCTTGCAGAACTAATGTGTTCTCATGCTGAGCTTGCAATGTTGTGTTATAAGCATAACAAGTAATTGAGTTGGGAACACAGTGGGGTAAATCATTGACTGCAGATATAAAAAAGAAGGGCCCAAGGACAGAACCTTGTGGGACCCCTGTTTTAACTTGTTGCAGCTATGAGTGCCTGTTTCTGACAGAAACAAACTGTTTCCTATTGTTTAGGTATGATATAATAACTGCAATTGCAGGGTCTTGTACACTATAAAATTTGAATTTAGTAAGTAAGATATCATGAGCAATGCAGTCAAGTGCCTTACTCAAATCACAGAAAAGAAATGAAGCATTATTTTTATTCTCAAGGGCTGTTATTACTTTATTCACAGTTGAGAGAACAGCATTGGTAGTATTTCTTCTCTTGCAGAACCCCAGTTGGCTATTAGAAAGTAGAGTATGCGACTCAAAGTATTTGTTTGGTTGGTTGTAAATAAGAAAGTCAAATGTTTTGGAGAAAATAGGAACTATTGAAACAGGTGAGTAATTTTTTAGATCATGTTGTCATCTCTTTTGTACACTGGAATGACTTTTGATATTTTTAGTACTGTAGGAAATATTCCAAACTCTAGACACCTGTTGAAAAGAAAGGCCAATGGTTCACTAATTGCATGTATTGTTTTTCTTATTTTATAATTAGTCAACCAAGAGTAGTCCATGCTCTTGGAGTTTGAGAACTTTGCCATTATTTTTGTAATCTCAATAAGTATGATTGTCCTCCATTTAAAGCTATAGCTCCCCCTTTGGTGTTGCTTAAGTAGATCAGCTGTACTAGTACTTGTAATTTTGTTCCTAATGTTGGTTACGGAATCCATGGAAAAAAGATTAACTTTATCCAGATCAATAACTATGTTACGTTCACAATATGCAATGCTCTTGTGCAGAAACATACCAAGCAGCTTTGCACTTGTTAGGAGCACCTTGAATATGCCTTTCATAGACTGTTCTTTGTGCCATTCTAACCTTAGTTCTGTAGGTGCCCTTACATACAAGATAAACTTTGTACAATTCATCTTTCTCACTGTTCCGTATTTAGGAGAAGCTTTATACACACAGTATAAAGATAGTACATTTTGCCTGATATTAGTAAGTTCATCTGTGTTCCACTTAATGTCCTTCTTTGTAGTTTTACTTTCATGACTGATTTTTGTTGTTGTTGCTGTTGTTGTTGTGGTGGTATTCAGTTAAAGATTTGTTTATTGCAGCTCCCCATGCTGTTCTATCCTGTACAAAGCCTCTTCATCTCCCAATAACTACTGCAACTTACATACTTCTCAATCTCCTTACTATATTCATCTCTTGGTCTTCCTCTATGATTTTTATCCTACACACTTCTCACCAGTACTAAATTGGTGATCCCTGGATGCCTTAGAATGTGTTCTATCAATCAATCCCTTCTTCTTCTTTTCAGGTTGTGCCCCAAATTTCTCTTCTCCCTAATTCTACTTAGTACCTCCTCATTAGTTACACGATCTACCCATCTACTCTTTGGCATTCTCGTGTAGCACCACTTCTCAAAACCTTCTATTCTCTTCTTGTCTAAACTGTTTATTGTCCATGGTTCACTTCTGCACATAGCTACACTCTATACAAATACTTTCAGAAAAGACTTCCTGACACTTAAATATATATTTTATGTTAACAAATTTATCTTCTTCAGAAACTCTTTTTTGCCATTGCCAGTCTACATTTTATGCCCTCTCTACTTCAACTGTCATCTCTTATTTTGCTGCCCAAATAGCAAAACTCATCTACTACTTTATATGTCTCATTTGCTAATATAATTCGCCCAGCATCACCTGATTTAATTCAACTACTTTCCATTGTCCTTGTTTTGCTTTTGTTGGTGTCCATATTATACCCTCCTTTCAAGACACTGTCCATTCAATTCGACTTCTCTTCCAAGTCGTTTACTGTATCTGACAGAATTACAGTGTCATCGGTAAACCTCATAGTTTTTATTTCTTCTCCCTGGTCTTTAACTGCTACTCCAAATTTTTCTTTTGTTTCCTTTACTGCTTGCTCAGTACACAGACTGAAAAGCATTGGGGATGTCTCACCCCCTTCTCAACCACTGCTTCCCTTTTGTGCCCCTCGGCTTTTATAACTGCCATCTAGTTTCTGTACAAAAAATAGCCTTTCACTTCCTGTATTTTACTCCTACCATCTTTAGATTTAGAAAGAGAGTATTCCACTCAACATTGTCAAAATCCATCTCTAAGTCTACAAATGTTATAAACGTAGGTTTACTTTTCCTTAACCTATATTCTATGAGAAGTTGCAGGGTCAGCATTGCCACACGTTTTCCTAAATTTCTCCAGAATTCAAACTGATCTTCCCCGAGGTCGGCTTCTACCTGTTTTTCCATTCTTTTGTAGAGAATTTGTGTTTGCATTTTGCAACCCTGACATATTAAACTGATAGTTTTTACATCTGTCAGCACCTACTTTCATTCGAATCAGACTTCTTCTTGTAAGCTGAGGGTATTTCGCCTGTCTCATACATCTTACTCACCAGATGGAAGAGTTATGTCATGGCTGGCTCTCCCAAGCCTTTAAGTAGGTCTAATGGAACTCTTGGGACTGTGTTTCAGCTTAGGTCTTCCACTGCTGTTTCAAATTCTTCCCACAGTATTGTATCTCTCATCTCATCGTCATCTTAAGTCCTCTTCCATTCCATAATATTGCCTTCAACTACATCTCCCTTGTACAGACCCTCTATGTACTCCTTCCACCTTTCTGCTTTCCCTTCTTTGCTTAGGACTAGTTTTCCATCTGAGCTCTTGATAATCATAGGGGTGGTTCTCTTTTCTCCAAAGGTCTCTTTAATTTTCCTGTAGCACCTATCTTACCCCTAGTGATATATGCTTCTACATCCTTACATTTGTCCTCTTGCCATTCCTGCTTAGCCATTTTGCACTTCCTGTCAATCTCATTTTCTATATGTTTGTATTCCCTTTTGCCTCCTTCATTTACTGCATTTTTATGTTTTTCCTTTCATCAATTAAATTCAATATCTCTTGCGATACCCAAGGATTTCTACTACCCTTTGTCTTTGTACCCACTTGATCCTGTGCTGCCTTCACTATTTCATCTCTCAAAGCTACCCATTCTTCTTTTGGGGTATTCCTTTCCTCTGTTCCCTAAAGCTCCCTCTGAAACTCTCTATAACCTCTGGTTCTTTCAGTTTATCCATGTCTTATCTCCTTAAATTCCTATCTTTTTGCAGTTTCTTCAGTTTTAATCTACAGTTCATAATCAGTAAATTGTAGTCAGAGTCCACATCTGCTCCCAGAAATGTCTTACAATTTAAAACCTGGTTCCAAAATCTCTGCCTTACCATTGTATAACCAATCTGAAACCTTCCAGTGTCTCCAGGGCTCTTCCACGTATAAAGTCTTCTTTCTTGATTCTTGGAGCAAGTGTTAGCTATGATTAAATTATGCTCTGTGCAAAATTGTACCAGGCAGCTTCCTCTTTCATTCCTTTGCCCCAGCCCATATTCACCTCGAATTTTTCCTTCTCTTCCTTTTCCTACTGTTTAATTCCAGACCCCGATCACTATTAAATCATTGTTTCTTTTAACTAATTTCTTTTCTCTCATCGTACATTGAAGAAATCTCTTCATTGTCTGCAGAGCTAGTTGGCATATAAACATTTACTACTTTATTAGGTGTTGGCTTCATGTCTGTCTTGGCTATGATAATGCATTCACTATGCTGTCCAAGTAGCTAATCTGCATTCCTGTTTTCTTGTTCATTATTAAACCTACTCTTGCATTATACCTGTTTCATTTTGTGTTTATAACACTGAGTTCACCTGTCCTGAAGTCCTGTACATGCTCCCACCAAACTTCACTAATTCACACTATATCAGTCTTCAACCTATCCATTTATTTTTTTAAATTTTCTAACCTACCTACCGGAATAAAGGATCTAACATTCCATGATCCGATACGTAGAATGCCAGTTTTGTTTTTTCTGATGACATCCCCCTGAGTAGTCCTCTCCCAGAGAACCAAATGGGGGACTATTTTACCTCTGGAATACTTTCCCCAAAAGGATGCAATCAGTAGAGGTGCATGCCCTCAGGAAAAATTACAGTTGCACAGTGGAACCTCATGTAGCGAGCATATTTTGTTCCAGAATCTTATTCATAGTGCGAAACACTCGTTAAGCAAAACAGTTTATACCATATAAATTATTGTGAAATATGATAATCTGTTCCATGTGGAAAAAATACTAAAATTTTTAAAAGTTTTATCTTATTCACTCCATTTATAAAAAGAAAATTATATATATTACTTTATTATTCACGGTACATGACATTCTTTTTCGCTAGGAAGCTATTTATAGTCATTCATTTCCGCCAATGCTTCAACACTTGGTGAAAATGCGACACTGCATTATCATCAAATAAATTTGTAGTGCGTGTAGCCACTGCTTTATTGAGGTGATGATTTTCAAAGTATGATGCGGTCAATTCCCAAGCTTTCAGCATTCCTCTTGTTGCACCAGAAGATTGCTGTTTTGCTGTTATC
Organism: Schistocerca piceifrons; assembly: GCF_021461385.2. NCBI lineage: Eukaryota > Metazoa > Arthropoda > Insecta > Orthoptera > Acrididae > Schistocerca > Schistocerca piceifrons. The sequence continues at coordinate 513,126,767 of NC_060141.1, forward strand.
ACATCCTCCTTCTCTGAAGAACTCTCCACAACTTCCTGCTGTGAAACACACTGCAACTGCATAAGCTCTTCTTCAGTGGTAATTTCTTGGCTGTGGTCTTTCACAAGCTCATCAATATCATTGTTATCCACTTCTAGTCCCATGTTCTTGGCCAAAGACACAATCTTATTGACTGCAGGGTCCCCAGGTACTGACTAAAATGCCTCAGAGTCACAGTCAACAATGCACTCTGGCCAAAACTTCTTCCAAGCCAAAGTGAGGGTTTCCTTGGTAACCCCTTTCCATGCCTTTTTGATCGTCTTGACACATGCAATTATGTGTAAGTGATATTTCCAAAACTCTCTTGAGAGTGGGGTTGGTAGCTTCAGTCAACTCAAAGCAATGCTCGAAGAGTGCTTTAGTGTAGAGCTTCCAAACTGTAGAAATAATCTGCTGGTCCATAGGCTGGAGTAACAGAGTGGTGTTGGGAGGCAGCAATTGGAACTTGATGAATTGAAATTCTTCAAGGAGGTGGTCTAGTAGGCCTGGAGAATGGGCAGGACCATTGTCCATAACAAGCAAGACATGGAATGGCAGACTCATTTCAAGCAAATACTTTTTGATCGGAAGACCAAACACTTCATTGATACAATCACAGAAAAGATCAAGTGTCACCCAAGCCTTATTGTTGGACCTACACATCACGTTTAACCTGCTCCTCTGGACTTTACACTTCTTGAAGGCTCAAAGAGTTTCTGAATAGTAAACAAGCAGCAATTTAATTTTCAAGTTGCTGCTTGCGTTGACACAGAAAAGCAGTGTGACACTGTCTTTTATGGCCTTGCAACTAGCAATTTATTCTCCTCTGCTGTTATAAAGATACCCTTTGGCATCTTTTTCCAAAACACACCCGTATCATCAAAATTAAAAACCTGTTGCAGCAGATAACCCTCAGAATCTATGAGTGTCTTGAAGTTACTGTTGAAGTTCTCTGCTGCCTTTGTGTTGGAGCTATCTGTTTCATCGTGCCTCACAATGATGTGGATGCCGGTTCTTCTTGAACTGCCCACGGCTTCTCTTAAATACTTATTTCACTGCTGATAATCCTGGTGCCTACTTAACGAGGTCGGTGAAAATCATTCTTGCCTTCTCACAAATGATGTTCTAGTTAATAGTGTCACCTTGCAATTGATTTTCATCTATGCATATAAGGAGCAAGCTTTTGACATCATGCAGGATATGAAACCATTGTTTAGATACTCTTGTCACTCCCTTTGAAGCATCTCTCTCCTTAAACTTGTTCTTATTCTTGAGGAGAGTGCAAATAGTTGATGTAGACTGAGTGTATGTACATGCTGAAACAGCAATGCTCACACCACGTTCACATTTTTCAATGATTTTATGTTTCATTTCTAACCAAAAAGCAATGGATACATGCAATCTCTGAAGTTGACAAGAATTGACATGCCACCTCATTTCAAAACAAAATAATTGGCAAAGTAGAAATATTCGCATGCAGAAGGAGAAAAGGGTTTGCAATAAAATGGGAGGATAAGAAGGATATTGCACTGCTGTCAATTAACCACAACAGTGACTTAAAAGAGATTACATATAATGGAAATATGTAGAATAGGAAAATTATCAGGAAAACTACAGTAGTCATTGATTACAACCGCAAATGAAAGAAGTTGATATAGCTGATCAGTGAATGTCAACAAATCTGATACCATGAAAGAGACTATGAAAATATTTCTAGTCCAATTTTGTTTTCATTTGCTCCAGCTGGCTGCCTGAAATTCATTTGTAATTTACAATCAGTCAGTTGGGGAGAAGACAAGTATGGCCTTCTTGATTAGCATCGCAGAAGACTCTGTAATTAAATACAAAGCAAGTATCATCTCTCCAACTTCTAGGCATTTGTCACACACCCTGCAAAACCTTCAGTTATCAGTGCAGCATTTCCTCAAAACAATTCCTCCAAAAGACTGTGCTATGTCTGTTCCCATGCAAAAGGAGTTGACAGGACATGTATAAGGAAAGAGATATCATATATTGTGAAGATTGATGCCCTTTCTTGTGTAACACATTGCTTCAGAAAACACCACACAGTAAAACCCTTGTACATGGTACATACATGAAAATAATGTAAATAAAACAAACCTCCATCGAGAAAGCCAAATCTATGACAAACATTCCCTAGAACAAGATAATGAAAGTAAATATGAAAAAAATGAATGACCTAACAAATTAATCTAAAAGAACAAGACATTTCAGAGAAGGAAGCTATTAGAACAGGAGTTAATAAGATGAAAACAGTGTATGACCTCACTAAGGATATATATAATAAGAAATCAAAATCTCTAGATGCTAAACTGAGGCACTATTCTTTAGTAATTCGCCAAGAGGCATTTTATAATGCAGAGTGTTTAACTCCAAACAAAAAGGTGATGATGGACTAGATATCCAGAAATAAAAACACTAAGGTAAATATTAGAACCATTTAAAGAGCAAACACAATACAGAAAATGCCAAAATAGTGAAATAAGACAGACAGGATTAAAAAATATTACACATACGATTAGGGAAAGAAGAATAGCTTTCTATGGCTACATCCAGAGGATGAATCCCAACAGATTGACAAAAATACTGTTCAGCTATTTCAATAAATTGTAAGGGACATAGACAAACTTTGAATTACTCCACATATTTTGAGGAACGACTGCCCCTTTGAAAAAAAAATTCAATATTCCAAAGGTTTCCTTAAAAACCCAAGAAGAAGACTAGGACTGCTTGGACAGAAGTAAGAAGAGAGATATTGAGAAATGATGATAGAAATGTGGAAGAAAAGGAAGGAAAAACAGTTGATATAAACATAGTCCATTGTGGCTCATACATAAAAGAAGAAGAAAACAGATGGACATTTGTAACTTCTACGTGATATATTAAAAAAAAAATTAGTGCAAATAAGCCAAAATTTTAACAGAAATCGAGGAATATAATTCAGTAAGATATATCATCATGAAAAGAATTTGTAAGTTTGTGTACAGTTTTCTTTCTAAAACTGTTTGGTTAAGAGATAAAACATTTATGTTGTCATTACATGACTTACACCATTCATGCTATAACATCAGAAATGTGCCTTTTTCTGTGTCTTCAGCCATAACTTTAAAGGAGAGCAAGATTCCAGGCAGTGAATAAGATTTCAGGTACTGCTTTTTATGTGCTTGTTCTCTGTTTGGGCTTTGTCTTTAAGTAAATTTTCTTTTCAATCATTATTTTTCTCCCAGGATTTTCTGTTATCATAATAATACACTATTTTGAAATAAAAAAAGGAACACCTTAGAATAATGATGCCATGTTGATCAGGTTTGATTTATTATGTGGGTCCTGTAGTGCCTGTCAATGTATGCAAAGTCGTGAAGTGACGGAAAAATTGTTTTGAACGTGAAGTTCCATCTTTTGTGTGCCCCAAAATAGGTGAAATTCAGTATACATATGTCAACAATTTAATGTTTTGCACCATGTTGCACACAGTCTTGCACGCCAATGTCATGTTGGGAGATACTCTATTGTTTCCACCTGTTTTTACAACTGGTCAGGGGATGTTGCCAGTCATGCAAGTTAGACCAGACACTGTTTCACCATGTCCCCATGACCCACACATGCTCAGTGGAGTTCAGGTTGGTGATCATACTGTCCATGGGAATTGACAGTATCTTAGAAAGCATATATATAGTGCATAGACATTGACATTTTGGTGGAACACATCAGTTCAGCATTATGAAATGGCAAATAAAAGTATTGGACAATGTTCTTAAGTTACATTGCATTGTTCATTATTCCCACAGTAAATACCCAAGGTTTTCAGTCATTTTAGATTATGGGCTTTGAAGGCTGTTGTTGAGGTCTTCAATCTGAAGACTGGTTTGATGCAGGTCTCCATCCTACTCTGTCCTGTGCAAGTCCTTTCATCTCCGAATAACTACTGTGACCTGCATCCTTTTTAACATCTCTTGGTCTCCGTCTCCCTTTACAATTTTTACTTCCCCCCCCCCCCCCTCCCCCCCTACACACACACACACACCTCTCTCCAGTACTAAAAAGGTGATCTTTATGTTTCAGAATGTGTCCTATTAACTGATTGGATCTTTTAGTCAAGTTGTGCCACAAATTTCTTTTCTGCCCATGTCTACTCAATACCGTTACTTACTTTATTTGTGGCATGATTTGTTACTGCCTAGAATTAGTCAGTTATGAACTAAAATTCCGTCATGAGTCAAATAAAATAATTTATGTCTCACCTTTCATCTCTCCTGTAGTCACAAAACACCCTGAAAACCTACACTTCTGTGCACAGTCCCAGTAAACCTCCCCCCATACTCTTTTTCCATACACCAATTTCATGCAGAAGTGGCATGGTGTGGATGTCTGGTGAAGACATGGCGCTGTATTTTGCCAGCTCCATGTTAACAAATGAAGAATGCACACAGTGGTGGCCTGGGCGAGGTACATCGCTTCATGTTCCACACCATATTCATTTCTAGCAACGAGTGGTGCAGTGAAGCAACATGTGGTGAAGACGTTCAAGTGGTGGGCTGCAGTTTCCATTAAGTTGAAGTGTCAAAATGTGAAATGATTTAGAATTATAATGAAAAGTTTTGTGAAATGGTAGAAGAATATACTCAGTTATGTTATCATAATTGTGCTGACTATTGCAATTGTAGTGTGCAAGACAAACCAGTGTTCAGTAAACAATAATTACAACACTTTCATATCTGAATTCAAGAACGTTTTCAATGAATGCTTTCCCCTCGTATCAACACGTAATAAATACAATAAAAGTAAGACATGGATTACGGAAGGCATCAGGATCTCTAGTATTAGAAAGAGGGGAATGCATAAGGAAGTGAAAACCAACCATGATGCTGAATTTATTAGGTACAAAATCAAATACAAAAAAATATTTGATCGGGTAGTTAAACAAGCAAAACAAATGGTAAACAGTAAATATATAGTTAATGCCTCAAATAAATCAAAAGTACTATGGCAGGTTGTCAAGAAAGAAACGGGTACTGAAGAAACAAAACATTTTAATTACAAACTAGAAATTGGTGGGAATACTGCTAACACTTGGCACATCTGTGAAGAATTTAATAAGTACTTCATAACCACAAACAAAATTCATAGCTTCTTGCTTCCATAAATAAGACCTGATGCAGTACTGCAGTATCATGTAAGGAAGTAGCTAACATCATACAATCCCCAAAAAATCTTAAATCTGTGGGCTGGGATGAAATTCCAACAAATACAATAAAGGCAGGAAGTGACAGCATTGCACCTCAACTATGTAAAATAATAAACCTATTGTTTAATAAGGGCTGCTTTCCAAACAATCTGAAATATGCTGAAGTTTGTCCAATCTCCAAAAAGGGAAAACAAGATGATTTAGTAAATTTCTGCCCAGTGTCTATACTCCCAGTTTTTTCTAAAATAGTTGAACAAATAGTATGTAATAAATTAGAAAAGTACAGTAAAGAAGGTAATATTATTCTCAATAACCAATATGGGTTTAGGAAGGGACAAAACACTTTACAAGCTGTAAATGAACTAACCTCTAAAGTAAGTAAATGCCTCAACAGCAAACAAAGTGTAGCTGATATTTTTTGTGATCTCTCAAAGGCGTTTGACACAGTAAACCATAAGCTACTGCTCCAAAAATTGGGTACCTATGGCTTCCATGGAAAATCTATAAGATGGTTTTCATCTTATCTCAAAAACAGGCACCAAAGGGTGGTGATACATCAAAAGGGAGAAAAAACTTTGACAGGAACTAATAGTAGACATTCATGCAAACCACTATTCGAAAGCCTGGACTTAATGATAATCTCTTCCATCTTCATATATGAAATACTTCTCTTTGAACAGAGAAACTCACATCTGTTTGGAAGAAATACATTCACACATGCCTATGAATCTAGACATAAATTGAAATGCTTGCTACCTTGTCACAGACTCACATTATATGAAAATACGCCATGTTACATGGCTCTGAAGATCAGGAATAATATAAGGTCAATATTTGGGGAATCCACATTGGAGACCATTGGCACATACCTAAAAAGCAAATGTTATTATAGTCTAGAAGAATTTCTAAATGAATGAAAAGTAAATAGTTTAGAAAAACTTATAAATAAAAATAGGGAGTAAGGATACAAGTACAAATGGTATACTTTCGAAGCCATATAGATATGAAGTATACACGTTCACTGTATATTCATGTTTATATACAGGGTGATTCAAAAAGAATACCACAACTTTAAAAATGTGTATTTAATGAAAGAAACATAATATAACCTTCTGTTATACATCATTACAAAGAGTATTTAAAAAGGTTTTTTTTTTTCACTCAAAAACATGTTCAGAGATGTTCAATATGGCCCCCTCCAGACGCACGAGCAATATCAACCCGATACTTCAACTCGTTCCACACTCTCTGTAGCATATCAGGCGTAACAGTTTGGATAGCTGCTGTTATTTCTCGTTTCAAATCATCAATGGTGGCTGGGAGAGGTGGCCGAAACACCATATCCTTAACATACCCCCATAAGAAAAAATCGCAGGGGGTAAGATCAGGGCTTCTTGGAGGCCAGTGATGAAGTGCTCTGTCACGGGCTGCCTCGGGTAGTTTGGTTTTCAGCCTAGTCAACAGCGCCTCAAGCGAACAAATGTACAACTAAATGAAACTTTATAGCTCCCTTAATTCGCTGACACATAGTGCTTAGCTCTGTCTTTTGTCGTTGCAGAGTTTTAAATTCCTAAAGTTGTGGTATTCTTTTTGAATCACCCTGTATATAGAATTATAGTTTGAATGGCGGTTTGTATTCCGTTCAGTATATCCATACTTCATATAGGTGTATGAAGTCTATGGTAATGATTCGATGAGTTACGAAAAGATTTAAATTATAATGTTGTATTTTTATTATAATAAGCAATGTGTGTATTACGTTTTTCCTGTTGTATATAAAATACTGTAACAACTTAGGTTAAAGACTGATGAGTCACCAATGTTCTCAGTCGAATGATTGTATAAAAACATGTTATGTGACAATAAAGTATCTTATCTTATCTAACAATGGTAGAGAACTTGACAAGATTGGTTAGCCAGTTTTCTTATTCTTTTTCTTGTGCCTTTGTCCTGCATTGATGCAGGTTCGACATGGTTATTAACAGTTTTGTCAGAGTTAGTGTGAAGTGTGGCCAGATGCCCTTTCTATCACCACTCCATTAGTCATCTCCCTGCCCCTGCTTCATCTGCCCCCTTCCCCTCCATCCCCCATGTGGGGACAAAATATGTGTACCCTAACTGTCTGCTCATGCGTAAGAGAGCAAAGTTTATGAAATTTTTGCAATTCATAAAACTGAAGTGGCACTTGAGTACAGCATTGTATTCATTGAGTAGGATGTGGGAAACCGCCTAAAAGCCACATCCAAGCTGGCCAGCAAACTGAAGTGGCACTTGAGTACAGCATTGTATTCATTGAGTAGGATGTGGGAAACCACCTAAAAGCCACATCCAAGCTGGCCAGCACACTTACTCTTGTTGTTAATCCGCTGCTCAGATTCAGTCTAGGGGCTAGCACACCTACCTGCCCCAGAAGTGGAACTTCAACACGCACGGCTATCCAGTTGGATCAAGACAAGTTAGCCAGAAAATCTCATTATTAATAATACTCTATACGATGACGCATAACTGAATTGTTCAACCTGAACAACATTGTAACTAACAAAAATTATGTTTTACAGGAGAACAAGAACACTGTGCTACTCTTACCCATTTGGGCTTTCTTTATGCAGGCAATGTATGTGAGGTAAAACACCATTCTGCATTTTTTTTGTAACAGTTACTACACAATTTCTTATGTCTCCTTTGAAAAAATAACACTATTTTTTTCATTATCCTGGAAAATTTATGTGGTATCAGTGCCATTACAATTCTGAGCTGTTTTTTGTGTGTTACTTTTTGCAGAAATAGAAAATGTATTTTGAGGAAGTGCAACAACAAAGTTAAACAATGTTTATTGCACAAACAGTAGCAGAAGATATAGGAAAATTTAACACTACCCCTGTTGCAATTATATTAAACAAGTACAGTCACCATTACAATTTCTGCCTTCAATCAATATATTTTGTGAGATGGAGATGCATATCCACTATTCACATGGTAATTTCTCAAAGAAATTCCATTTTTCACCTAGGATTTACTGCCACATGTCAAGTAAGGGTTTGTTCTTGGCTCCTTTTATAATACAAGATAGGGAAAACTGAAATGTGGCAGATTCCCTTCCCAGTAGCTCAGTTTTGTGTATTGCTTTGACAAACCCATGCTTGCCGGAAGTTCTTTTTCCCTTAGTGCATTAGGGTCATCTGCAGAAATTTTTAGCTAGACATACTCATGTTTTGAATGAGCCTGTGTGCAGCCCTTGGTATAGTATGCTAAGATCCCTGAAATCCTTTGGTTTCATCTTTCAGACAGAGAATCTGTTGACCTTGGCATTTGCAAAGACTGAAATCCAATTCTCTGTGTGATATAAGGGAAACAATCTTTTGTTATTTTTATAAGAGTGAAATCTCTTCCACATGTGTGCCCTGTACCAAGGAATTTCTTCGCTATAGCAGTGAAATATGAATGAATGACCACATTTTGGAGAGGTGTCCAAATAAATTTGAACATTTCTCACAAAATTTCCAGACTTATGTTCATATGAAAAACGTATGAAAAATAGGAATCATGATGAAAACATTTCAATTGTGACTAGATGTTAAACTACTACATTAGAAATCCCAAATATTTAACATGCAGCTACTACTATTTGGCTACGATAATCATGAGAACCATATTTCCCATTGCGAGTTCCACTCACACTGTCAGATGGCAATTTTCAAGGAAAAAGACCATTTCTCCTTGATATATAAGTACATCCGCTACTGCTCAGTCCTTACATTTACATCCACTCACAAATGGTAACCGTACATTTCTTTATTTTATTCAAGCAATTTTTCGCTCCACTTGTTGTGTGCCACAACAAAGAATTTGGTTTGACAGTGGTAACATGACTATCTTGAAACACTCTGACAGTACCCATTCAGTGGGCATTGCTTATGTCTCACCCATGCCACAACTCTGCCTTGCCACCACCAGGTGACAGCACCAGCCACTTTTGTGTTAACTGGGTCTTAAGCATGTAGTTACATAAGTAACATGGTCCATGACCCCTCCCTCCTCCCTCTCCCCATTCTGCCACCAAAGACAAGAGAGAGAAACCAAACAATCCAAAAAGTTAAATGTAACATTTTCTTATGCTTCCCTACAATAAACTGACACATTCTTCCTATAAATATGGATTACTGATACCAGTAATATGCATGTTTCCTGTCTGTACTATCCAGGTCTTTCAAATGCATATACAGCATCTAACATGCCCATTTCCCATTCTAAAACAATTCATGAAAAGCTTCTTAACTTTTATTTACTACACAGAAGTCTGCAGTCAGCCAAACGTTTTTGTTTAGTGATTACACTGGAATATCTTAACAACTGAAGACTGTTTTGTTGCAGCAGCAATACCTAATTGCTTACGTGTTTTGTCGGAAACCATACAAATTGCCTCTCTCCTCCAGTTACAGAGCCACATTTGTATACCATTTTCTAATGAAAAGCTGTATCTTCCACATACATCCCCCAGCTGCGGGCAATTTTCTAATTTTTCTATATAAAATCGCATAAAATGTTTTGGTAGTATGGTAATTATAAGGATTTTATTAAAGGAATGTAACAAGAAGACCAAAAACTGAATTTAGAAGGGGTTTTTAATCGACATTTTATGTTCATAATGTTGGAAATGTGAAAATTGCATTGAACGATACAAACAGGAGAAACTTAGTGAATGTGGTATACCGTGATGCAAGGTTACATATACAAGCTTGCAGAAGTGGTTGCAAAATTGCTGGCATGAGAAGGTATATATATAAGTGTGTGGGTGATACCTAAGAACAGGTAAAGGTATACTCTCAATGTTCCAGAGCAACACGAAAAGAGTTAATGGGAAAGTAGTGACTTTCTGTGTTGCAGATCAACAGAATAAGATTTGATTGGAAAATAACAACTTTCACTGTACAAATAGTCCAGAAATTATATCAGATGTGATAAGAGCTTTCCCAAAAAATATAGTGGTTAGGGAGAGACATAATCTGAATTAAATTGTTCAGATCTGACGTAGATATGCTAATGCGCATTAAGCTGCACCAGAAATTGTAAGTCCAGAAATGCATGCACTTGTGGATGCATTCAAGTTAAGAAATGCTGAGGCAGTTCTGGAACATAGGTTGAAGATTAATTACTTTGAGTATACATGTAAAGCTTGATATTTACCTCATCTCCCTAGTGATGTATGACAATGTCAGCCTTTCTACATCAGCTATTCTCTCTTCGAGTGGTCCATTTAAAAATGCAAGTCCTCATTGCATTGGGTTGTAGAGATTAGGATGTAGCTTGGTAGGAGAATGAAAACTTGTAACTTCTGCATATAATAACTTTTAATTGTCACAATATTGGGACAGTACAAGTACATGCGGCTTTACCACACCTGGTCAAAAGACCAACAGAGACAGAGATTGATGAAAAAACCAAGTGAGGAAAGAAATTGATAGCATATCTTTCAGTTTTCTGTCAGCTTATGATATCATTGCCACACGGGGATGGAGCAAATAAGAATCATTACAAATAATGTAATGAAAAGGACAGTTGCTACTCACCATGTAGCAGAGATGGTGAGTAAAAAAAAAAAAAAAAAAAGAGGAACTGTTGTAAATTTAGCTTTCATCCATCCAACACACACACACACACACACACACACACACACACAAATGCAACTCACACACACGTGACCACAGTCTCTAGCAACCAGAGTCAGACTGCCAGTGGCTGTGGTCATGTGCGTGTGAATTGCGTTTCTTTTTCACAAAAGCTAACTTTTCCGAAAGCCTTTTTTTGTGCCTTTCTGCAATTCAGCATGCCCACTACATGGTGAGGAGCAACTAGCCTTTTCATTATACATTATATTGTTAATTTCTGTCCTACATTTTCCATTGTTTAGTCGTTACAGATATTTATTTATATGTGTAGGCCATTTAAAGAACCTACACAACTGCCCCCCTCCCCCCCTCCCCCCGCCAGCACTATATACTACCATGATCCATATCACTGGACGTCAGTATACAGTGGTGGTGCATCACACTATTTGCTATTTGCAGTTTTTTTGTACTTTAAACTCTTGGCCTTTCAGGGTAATGAGACCTGTATTCGTGGCCAAGTTTACCTTCTTTACTCCCAGAACATGTCATTACATAACATATATATCTAATTTTGTTTAATGTACAGTTTAAAAGTTATGCTAATGCTATTTACAAAATTGTTTGAGGATTGCATCAACAGGCACATTTGATTCAAAGTCTGTAGTTTGATTATTGGAATTTAACTGCTGGGTCATTCCACGTGAAGTGTCCTTGGGTTCCCAGCTTGACCTCTTCAATTTTGATGAAATTTGTACAGGATGTACCTGAGGGCCCTACATGAACTTATGTAAATTTTCAGGCTCACCTGTAACTTGGTTGAGGTGCTAGAGCCATTTTTGTGAAGACTACTTTCACAGAGATGGAAAAGTCGTGAAGAAGTCGTGAAGTTTGGCATTCCACTGTTCCTAATTTGAAAGAGCTAGACTTTTGCTTCTGGGTATAGTGGTACAACTTTGTGTGCTCTACACACAAATCTTGCAAGTAGAGTTCAGAAAGCAATGCATTTGGCATAATCTCAGTTCAAAGTGGGCAACAAATCATGTTGCAAGAAATTTGCCCCATAGTTTAACGAGGCATAAGTAGTGGAGAAAGTGTGCTATGGACCTGGTCTTTTGCCAAACTACTGTCTGTCTGGGTGTTTAGTATATCACAAATTTTGGCTTGGCTTGTGCGTTTAATTACTGTGCTACCATCCTGTAAATTTGCTAAAAAATGTATCAAAATATACTCGTGTTCAAAGTCACGTAACTCAAAATGGACACCTACCACATTACATTCATGAACACCATTCAACAGAGAACATTTCATTCTATTAGAAAAACTTATCTTCATTTTGGTGTCTCTTTGGGTAAGTTGCAAAAAATTTGCCTAAACTATTGACTTGTTGTGGTAATTTGAAAAATCCTTGTCAAACTGTCGACTCTGATCGGTGGTGATAGTGGCCGGGCACCTGAAACGAGCGATCCATGAGCCAATGAAAGTCTTGGCTACCATCTAGGTAGTAATGTTATGGAGAGGAACAGCCTTGACCCAGCGAGACAAACAGTCAATAATTGATACGATATATCTCTGGCCCTCTGATGGAGGAAGGGGTCCAATCAGATCAATATGTATGTAACGGAATCGTCTTGTGGGAATGTCGAACTTGTCCAGGGGCTTGGAGGTGTGGCAGCTGATGTTGTTGCACTGGCAAGTGACACAGCTGCGTGCCCAGGTTTGACAGTCCCATTTCATATTCTTCCAAACAAAACATGACACGAGATGTGTGGTGGCTCGAATGCTCGGGTGGGCTAGGTTATGCAGGGCAGCCCAGGTGGGAACAAAGGGCATCGGGTGCCAGTCGAAGAATCACACCACATCTCATCAGAAACACCAGGAAATTTATCCTTTGTGAAAACAAGTGATGTTTGTGGGTCTCGTAGGAGAGCCTGAGAATCTTCGTCAGAAGCTTCGAGGGAGGACATATCGGAAAGATCAATGATGCAGGAAACAGCACTGATCCGTGAGAAGAAATCTGCAGTGACATTATCTGCACCCTTGATGTAACGGACGCCCATTGTGAATTTAGAAACCAGGTCAAAGTGGCAGTAATGTCCAGGGGGTGGGTCCTCAGGTGGGTTGCAGAACACTTCTGCCAGTGGTCAACGTCGGGACAGAAATGTTTGATTGCCTTGTAAACAGCAAGGAGCTCTCTATCAAATGCAGAATATTTTCTCTGAGCCATAGGTAGTTTCTTGGAGAAGAAATGGAGGGGAGAAACCGTGTCTCCCTTGCGCTGTTGCAACACTGCCCCCACCGCGATGTTGCTGGCGTCCGTAGTGATGAATAACTCGGCCGAGGGGTCAGGGTGGGTGAGTGTCGCAGCGTGAGCTAAAGAAGTCTTCAGAGCCTTGAAGGCCTCTAGCATCAGAGCAGTCCAAGAGATAGGTTTGATACCGGAAGTTTGTTTGCCTGATAGCGCGTCTGTCAGGGGTGTCTGAACAGTGGCGGCAGAAGGCAGATGGTGATGATAGTTATTGATGATGCTGAGGAAACGGCATAGTTCTTTGTAAGTAGCCAGGGGTGGCAGAGACGTGATAGCCTGCACATGAGATTTGGAAGGCTGTATTCTGTCAGCAGAGACAGTGTAACCTAGGAAGGAGACTGACGCCTGGCGCAACTGAAACTTGTCTTTGTTGACCTCGACACCGTTGGTGTTCAAGGTCTGGTGGACCATTAACAGATGATTTTCATGTTCCTCCGTTGAGCTGCTGAAAATGAGAATGTCATCCAGATAAGCAAAGAAAAACTCGAACTGTCACAAGATAGAGTCAATGAAACATTGCCAAATTTGCGCTGTGTTCTTTAGGTCAATTGGCATGAAGTGGTATTGGAATAAACTGAGCGGCGTGATTAATAGCTGTCTTAGGAATGTCTTCCGGCGCCATGTGAATCTGGTGGTAGGTGCTTTTGCAGTCAATAACACTGAAAATTGTGACGCCCTATAACATATGAGTGAAACATTGATGTTCGGCACTGGGTAATTGTCCATGACAGTACGAGCATTTAAGCATCTGTTATCACCACACATTCAATAAGCTCTGTCGTGTTTGGGGACGAGATGGATTGGTGAAGACCAGTTGTTGTCTGCACGTAAAGTGCCCTCCGCCACACACCGTTGGGTAGCTTGCGGAGTATCAATGTAGATGTAGATGTAGAACATGGTAGCCCTGCGTTACGAATTCCTCTATAACCACTGCTATAGAGGTAATTTGGACAAGAGTCAACAACGTCGTTTCTGAACGTCATGTGGTATTTAGAATGGACACAATATTAACACTTATAGATTAATAAATTGCCATCATACCAAAGAAGACTGCAAGAAATGGTGTGGACACGTAAGTAAAATTTTCAAGTGAAGGTTTATTGCACCAAGAGCTGGAGTTGATCATAAATGTGGGAAGTGATGCAATTCGGATAGTGATAGTCATAGAATTGGAAGCAAATACTGATTCCGTAAGTAAAGATGAAACTGACTTAACTGACACTGGCGGCGGAAGTGAAAATGTAGGCACCTTTTATATGTGTTTAGTGTATGGAATTAGTGACAGCGAAAGATCCATAGTGTTATGTCGTACGATGAAATACGGGTGACAATGATGGAACTAAATGAAATAAAATCGTCATAACTTCTGAACGGTTTGCGTTAGGACGTTCCAAAGGATTGGAAAAGAGCACAGGTAGTCCCAGTCTTCAAGAAGGGTCGTCGAGCAGATGCGCAAAACTATAGACCTATATCTCTGACGTCGATCTGTTGTAGAATTTTAGAACATGTTTTCTGCTCGAGTATCATGTCGTTTTTGGAAACCCAGAATCTACTCTGTAGGAATCAACATGGATTTCGGAAACAGCGATCGTGTGAGACCCAACTCGCAGAAAATATTAGATACAGGCTCCCAGGTAGATGCTATTTTTCTTGACTTCCGGAAGGCGTTCGATACAGTTCCGCACTGTCGCCTGATAAACAAAGTAAGAGCCTACGGAATATCAGACCAGCTGTGTGGTTGGATTGAAGAGTTTTTAGCAAACAGAACACAGCATGTTGTTATTAATGGGGAGACGTCTACAGACGTTAAAGTAACCTCTGGCGTGCCACAGGGGATTGTTATGGGACCATTGCTTGTCACAATATATATAAATGACCTAGTAGATAGTGTCGGAAGTTCCATGCGGCTTTTCGCGGATGATGCTGTAGTACACAGAGAAGTTGCAGCATTAGAAAATTGTAGCGAAATGCAGGAAGATCTGCAGCGGGTAGGCACTTGGTGCAGGGAGTGGCAACTGACCCTTAACATAGACAAATGTAATGTATTGCGAATACATAAAAAGAAGGATCCTTTATTGTATGATTATATGATAGCGGAACAAACAGTGGTAGCAGTTACTTCTGTAAAAGATCTGGGAGTATGCGTGTGGAACGATTTGAAGTGGAATGATCATATAAAATTAATTGTTGGTAAGGCGGGTGCCAGGTTGAGATTCATTGGGAGAGTCCTTAGAAAATGTAGTCCATCAACAAAGGAGGTGGCTTACAAAACACTCGTTCGACCTATACTTGAGTATTGCTCATCAGTGTGGGATCCGTACCAGATCGGGTTGACGGAGGAGATAGAGAAGATCCAAAGAAGAGCGGCGCGTGGGTTAGCAAACTCAAGTGGCAGACTCTGCAAGAGAGGCGCGCTCTGCATCGCGGTGTATCTTGCTCGCCAGGTTTCGAGAGGGTGCGTTTCTGGATAGGTATCGAATATATTGCTTCCCCCTACTTATACCTCCCGAGGAGATCACGAATGTAAAATTAGAGAGATTAGAGCGCGTACGGAGGCTTTCAGACAGTCGTTCTTCCCGCGAACCATACGCGACTGGAACAGAAAAGGTAGGTAATGACCGTGGCACGTAAAGTGCCCTCCGCCACACACCGTTGGGTGGCTTGCGGAGTATAAATGTAGATGTAGATGTAGATGAAGGTTGTAGAACACCTGCCGCAAAAAGTTCACTAATCTGCTGCCGGGCCGCGCGCTACTTCGTAGGGTTGAGGTGTCGGACCTTATACATAATAGGAGGGCCGGGAGTGGTAACTATCATGTGTGTCGTTCCATTAGTAACGGAAGAAACTGAGAACTGCACATGAGATTGGATAACGTCCTGGCAACGAGTGTTCAGACGAGTAGGGCGCAACGAGGCATAGCCGTTAGCGTGAGTGGGGAAAGGTAGCATGAAAGTCACATGTCTCTTATGGGAGCATGGTGTGTGCTTGTGTGGAGGGGGTGGGTGTATACACAGCACTGAGCGAAGGGGAAAGGGAGGCGACTGTCCGCTGTTAACCTTGCACTGGACAACAAGTGCAGGGGAGAGCTGCACTGGCATCGCACGTGGGGCCACAATGGCCGCTGGGTCATGTGGCTGGTGAGTGAGAGAGGGGGAATGTTTATCAACATGCGCGGTAGCTGTCCGATAGGTGGGCGTGGTCACAGCATGCATGCGACTATCATTAGCAGCTCTGTTTGAAACACACGGCACTGGATGAGGCGAGCGCGACGGGGGGTTGAAATGTCACACTCAAGTAAAGTTTGTGGACTAACCTGGTGAGTGAGAGTTTGAGCTAGGCTTGGCCGAGCAGTCGTGTTTAGGTGGCGGTGCCATGGACTGCAGTTGCAGAAGCGAGGTACGAGCCGCGACGAGCTCACTGTAAGTGGATGCGATGCATTGTTTCAGCTTCTCGTTGTGCTGGTGGAGTTGCGTTGCTGAGTCATATTCTGACAGTAGGTCGGTAACACAGGTCACAATGTTGCCTGCGAGGGCAGAGCACTCACGTATGATATCATATGTTGCAGTGGAAACAGAGCGTTGGGCATAAAGTGAACGGTATGTGAGTGTTTGTAGGATCGTGGAGCACTGAACCCTGTATGACGTTCGGAGATAGTTCATAATGAGACAAAAAACCCATACCAAGTATCGGTTCATCGAAGTCGGCAATGTAGAATGTCCACAGAAAATGTAGAGAAGGAGATGGGGTCACCATAAACTTTATTGAGCCTGAGGTAGGTAATGTTGACAACGTGTAAAAGAGACTTCGTCTGTGAAGAAGTGGGTGGAGCCATCAAAGTAGGTGTGATCGACACGCCATAACGTGGTGTCAGGCATAGTATGCTCGTTCATGAGCAATCAAAAGCAATGCGAGAGTTGTGAGGGGGTGCGTTCCCCTAGGTGCTCCTCATAGAGAATCTTGACTATTAACTCTTGTGGCGAGCAGCCAGGTTGTTCCATTATAATCTTCTTTGCAAACTCGTATTTTGGTGCAGGCGGCGGCGTGAGGAGTAGGTCACAAATCAAATCTGAGTGGTCATGGAGTTGTGTGATGAGGCAGAGAAACTTTGAGCTGTCATCAAACACATGATGTAACTCGAACAGATGCTTGATGAGCATGAACCACGATGCTGGGTTGTCCTTGTATAAGGGCGGTAGCTGCAGCAAGCGGTCAAGGAGGGGGTGATGACTGTGGGTTTGGTGTCTCCTGGGGTAGCGGCTGAACTGAGGTTAAGTCAGAGGCTGGCGTGGTAGGCCCGGATTTAAACCAGGTGAGCAAATCCTTAGTAGCAGCAGCTGGCATAGTTGACTGTGTCACGAAAACACGGCGAGGCAGACATGGATGGAAATGGGCAGATGGATGGCACACGAGGGGGGGCCCGGTAACTGGACCATGGGTGACGAGTGCTGGATGGAAACGACCTGCTTCCAGAACAGGGTGAGAGCCCAGCACGGCAAACACAGGCAGTGCTGTGGGAGTGGTAGGCGGTTGAGCGACTGGGAACGGGGACCCCTGCCTGCAAGTGAGGTGGGGGGGGGGGGGGGTTGATAACACCATCCACAACTGGAACACCATGTGCGCAGAATGGATCCGGCGCAGTTCGTAGTAATGGCAGCAATGCATGCAGCCTGACAGTAACTGATGTAGCATGCTGGTGAGTGGCTAACACATGTTTGAATGGAGATCATTTTGTTCTTGAAACACTCGATTTGAAGAGACACAATTCAAAATATTGTTCAGTTCACATTTCACTGTCGGATGGGCATAATCCGGTGATGTGAAGCCTGAATCCATTGTTTGCTCTAACGGCGTAGTTATCGACCGTTGAAAATTAATGGGGTTAGCACATGGCATTGGTTGAGAACGCGAATCACTGTCCGTAAATGATGAATACGCCGTTGGTGCAGAAACGATGAAACTTGGTGATAAGAGTTGTGCTTCCACATCTTCGAACAAGGCATTGTTTGGTGTGGTCATTGTGTAGTGCATGTAATCTGTTGCATAAACACCAGTGCAGAAGACGTGAAACACGAACGAACTGCGGGATCACCACTATGGGAATGGGATCGGTAATCGGGATATAGAAAACTTAATTCCCATATATGTCGTAGCTCGTGTATATTTACGGTTGACACTGCGTCCATACAGAATGAAGTATAACAAAGAACTGACTAAAGTAAAGCTAAGATGGAGGCTCGACAGCACATATTAAGTTTCATGGTCGATATGAACTATTGACGCCACACCTCTATTAGAATTGTGCCTATGTACAAGTGTAAAACAATGCTGCAAATGTACTGTAACAGCTCTTGCTTGGCAATCACCTCAGTCATATGGACTTGTAACATTTCGTCTGACCCCTACCATTTCGTAGCACAAGACCTAAGTCCAACCTTTTTATACATTTAGCATAATGTAGCTTTTTCATACACACATTCATACCATCACACTCACATAATTTTATGCATTATTTATTTTTGGTGTGTGTGTTGTGCTGTGGTACCAAACACCTAATTCACAGGATAAAATAAAACCATATGGTCAGTTGTGAAGGAAGTGTCTGGTCAGCAGCACAAGATCAGTGATATAAAGTCAGTTCACAGTAAAAATATTTCTGTTACTGATAAATCATATATATGTACTGTATTTAACAGTCATTTTCTAAGCACTGCTGGTGAATTAAATAAATATTTAGTTTCTACAGGGAATCATATAACTCTCTTGACAAATGCCTTTCTGAGATTGATGTCTAAATACTCCTCTGTGATACAGACGAGGGGGAGATTTAGTCAATAATTAAATCACTGAAGACTACAGACTCTCATGGATGTGATGGAGTGCCTAGCAGAATATTAAAGTACTGTGCTGTACATGATTAGCCCTGTACTTAGCCATATTTGTAATTTTTCCTTTAGGAATGGTCATTTTCTTGAACGATTAAAGCATTCAGTAGTAAAGCCGCTTTATAAAAAGGGAGAAAGGGATAATTTAGACAATTTTAGACCTATTTCTATGCCATCAGGGTTTGTTAAGTTTTTGAAAAGGCTGTGTATGTAAGGATAATTGATCATTTTATATCACATAATTTGCTATCAAATGTACAGTTCGGATTTATAAGTCATTTAACAACTGAAAATGATATATTGTCTTATCTCTGTGAGGTACTGGATGGGTTAAACAAAAGGTTTTGAATGCTAGGTATATTTTTTGATCTAACTAAGGCATTTTATTGTGTTGATCACAAAATATTGCTCCAGAAGTTGGACCATTATGGAATACGGGGAGTAGCTCACAATTGGCTCACCTCTTACTTTAACAACAGACAGCAAAAGGTCATTATTCACAGTGTTGAAAATGGCTGTGATGTGGGATCTGAGTGGGGTATGGTCAAATGAGGGGTGCCCCAGGGATCAGTGTTGGGGCCACTCCTGCTCCTTATTTATATGAATGATATGCCCTCTAGTATTACGGGTAACTCTAAAATATTTCTGTTTGCTGACGACACTAGCTTGGTAGTAAAGGATGTTGTGTGCAACATTGGCTTGGTTTCAAATAGTGTAGTTCATGATCTAAGTTCATGGCTTGTAGAAAACATATAATATGACATCCTCAAAGAAAACTTGGTATAGAGCAAAAACATATCTTACACTTCCATTCCCTTGTGGATACAGTCCAGCTGTGTCAAAGGAAACTATCTCCAAGGCTCTTTTAGGCAATATGGGGTGTAATTCAGTTAGTTTTTTGACTTGTTTGTATGCTTAGCCTTCTGACACACAGCACATTTCTGTATTACCAGCAGAATTTTTTATCTTAAATTTGAATAGTAACAATAAGTACTTATCTTACTAAGGGATTTGGAGATGCCATAGTCTCCCCGACCATTGTGAATGTTTAATATAAAGTTATTATGGTGGTATTTTAGTAAACAAACGCACCACAGGCTCTGCCTTGGGTGGTGTTGTTGAAACAACATACATTGGTAAATCATAAAAAAAAAATTCAACTTGTCATCCCTGTTCTGCAGCAGTTTTAGCCTTACCTTTTGCCATCTGGTATCCTTCTGCTGTAGTTGCTCTATGCTTTTACACATCCTAATGTAATATGGCTGTTGTGTTTTATCTTTCAACAGCAAAACCCTGATTTCTGAATTGTTCTCCATGAATTCCAAGAATTGGTCTAGACCTTGTGGAAGCCTTGCTAAGGCATGAGCAATTACATTTTGATTACCTTTCATATACACAACTTCAAATTCCTGTAAACACAGACACCACTAATGATCCTTCTGTGTAAGAGTTTACGAGTGAGAAGGAAGACAATGACAAATGGTCATAATACACTTTGGTATGGTTTCCCCACAGATAATATTCGAACTTTTTGAAAGCCTTTATTACCATGAGAGCTTCCAATTCAGTTATTGAATATGCTTGTTCAGCTTCAGATAGGGTCCTGGTAGCAAAACTAATCACCTTGGGGGCAATCTCTCCATTTGTGTCAGTGATTTGGAATAAAGAAGCACCGAGCCCTTGGGAGCATGTGCCTGTACCCAAACGAAGATCCTGGGTCATGTCAGGATGATGTAACATGTTGGAATTCAAAAGAGCCTCTTTAATGTTCTCAAAATCAGTTCGGTATTGCTTGGTCCATAACCAGGGGTTGTTCTTCCATAGAAGACTCAATAGAGCATCACTATTTAAAAGCTGCTGTGGTATAAATTTTCCAAAGAAAGATACTAATCCGAGATATCCCTTCAACTGTTTCTTATTTTAAGGTACAGAGCAGTGTCTGATAGCATTGCGCTTTTTTATGTCTGAAAGTATGCCTTTGGGGTGATAGTATGTGTCCAAGGAATCTAACCTTTTCCTTACCAAAATGTAACTTCATTAGGTTGGCTGTGAATCCGTATTCTAAAAACCAAGACTAGATTTTAGCCAAGACCTTTTAGTGTTCTCACCGCATGGGGGTAACAATCAGTAAATCATCAAATACATAGTGACTCTACTTAGCAATTCAGGTCATAAGACTTGATATAAATCAGAAATAAATAAGCCTGCACTGACATTTAAATCAAAAGGGAGAACACAGAGCTCATAGCGTCTGCTCCCACATACAAAAGGCAGTGTACTTATGGATATTTTCATGTAGTGCAATTTGCCAGTACGAGGCTCGGAGAAATGTTATGGTGAGGCAATTAACATTAAGGAATTTTAGAAGTTGCTCTTCCAGGTTGTCAGACCATGTCCTGAGAGGCACAACAATTTTATTTATTCCTTGTGTGTTGAGCACAAGGTGGACACTACCATCTGATTTGTTAATGGCCAAAATGGGACTACAATATGGAAATAAGGATGGTTATATTATTTCCCAGTTTACATTCTATTGATCTCTTTCCTGGCACCCTTCTTCTTGGCCCGTGGAATGGAGTAAGATGAAAAGCAGAAGATTTCATGTAGGTACACCTCCATTTTGTATTTGTATCCTTTGATTATGCCGGAACTTTGTTCAAAAACGTTAGCGTAACGTCTTAAAAACTCCTGCACTCCATCCGTTTGTTCTTCCGTAAGATGCACTGACTCACTCACATTGGTGTGCATGACCTCAGGGCCTATTTCGTCTTACTTTGATTTCCCAATTCCCTGTGTGTTTACAAAAATGACGGTAGGATAGAAGAATTGTATTTGAATGTCAGCTGTGTGTTTGGATTTGCTTTCTCTGGCTTTTGACCTGACAAGGTCTACTGAATATTTCTGGCTGTTCACAACGAAATGACACTTCCCCTTACAAATGTCAGTTTGCCCTTGATACTTTGTAAAGGTGTCCTTGCCAGTGATGAAGTTTACTAGAAGCCTTTCAACCACAAGGAAAATGCTTGGTAAAGAGAAGCTGTGAATTTGAATAGGAATTCATGTCTGCAATTTTATGCCTTTAGACTTACCTCCTACAGCTGTTTCATTTTACAGTTTGGGACAGTACGTATCCTCTTTTTTGTAATTGGTCAAAAAATCCTTGCGAAATGATATTCATGGTTGCTCAAGTGCACATACTCTGGGTTGTATTGTGCCTTTATTTTCATCTACACAGTTGGTAATATCTTTCTGACACAGTTCATCTTTGATATCACCACAGTTGTCATATCTAAGAAAATGGCTTTTAACTAGTTCCATGCCCCCACTCCTATTACTGGTAATTGAATGGGGGCCTATTGAGACCGGTTGAAGTTTTCTGAACTACCCTGAGCACTGACCACTTCATTAGTGGTAACTTCAACTACATGCACATTATGCATCTGATTTCACCAGTTAGTACCTTGTGTGGCTCCTGATTCAAAATTTTATTGTCCCTGGCCTCTATTCGAAATGTAATTTCAATGGTGCTGAGTATAGTCAGGTGGTGGTGCTGACCGATTAAATCCTTGGTTGTTTATATATCCTCGCATGAATTTTTGTCCCTTTCTGTTACCAAATTGCTTCCTGGTGGTATTGTTGTGAGGAGGATGTGGCTGCCAACCACATTGGTTGTTATTGCCATTCCCGCCATGTTGTACATTTTGTGTGGGGTCTGCCTGTGTGTTGTCACTTTGTGGTTGTGCAGGTCTGCCTTTGTAGATAAGATCAGTGGAATCAATAACTGAGAGGAAATTCTGTATATTGTTCTCAGGAGTAGTGATTAATTTCTCCCTTATGTTAGCCAATAGTTGGCTTTTCAAAATTTTTAGGACACCTACGTGTGGTATCGGGTTTATCCAGAAGGAGTTTTATTTAGATACTACTCGATGTATCTTCTGAGCCCTGCTGAATGGCACCAAGTTAAACACTTCATGCCCCTGTCTCTCTTGCACTATGATGCACCAGAACTTGTCTAGGGATGCCCTTTCAAACTGTTCATAAATGTGACATTTTTCCACCATCTCAGATCACCTTGTGTATAACCCACCACAAAGCTTATCTTCTGTGCTTCATTCCAGTTCCTAGGGAAAATGTTTTGGGAGGCTCTTATGAACATGACTGGGTTTGTTCATTTACCTTTGGATGAAAAAATCGGAAACTGCCTGTGTCATAATAAGCCTTCATCCATGAGCAAAGTAGAAAGACATGCAGCACTGTCCATTGCCAGCGTGGCATTGTTTTGATGTATCAGATCGTACTCCAAATACTTCTGCGTGACAGGGACAGAAGTTGGCAGTGCCTGCTGCTAGTTATAATTGTGATCTATTTCACCTAAAATGTTACGGTTCAAGTGGGGATAGATGTTTGGGTTATCTACCCTGTCTGTTGACTCCTGACAGCTTGGTGTTGAATGTTCCCTTTCCTTTTCATGGTTACTAATGATGTTAGTCTGTGATTTTTTTCTCCACTGCTTTCAACCTTGGATATTTTTCAGCTCTTAATTCTGTCTTCTGTACTTACATAATCCTTGTGTTCCTGGACTACCTTCTGCACCAGGGTACTGCCTTGGCTTAGCATCCCGGCCTCAGCTCCATCCTTTATTTCCTTAATGTCTTTATCTATCCTTTCTTGCTCCTTTCTCATGAACTGAGTATTTAAACTTATGCTACCTATCTGCATTGACAGGTCTTGCACCTGTTCATGT
The DNA here is from genome assembly GCF_021461385.2 of Schistocerca piceifrons. NCBI lineage: Eukaryota > Metazoa > Arthropoda > Insecta > Orthoptera > Acrididae > Schistocerca > Schistocerca piceifrons. Next base: position 513,150,528 of record NC_060141.1, read on the forward strand.
AATCCTTTCTATGCTGTTTGCAACCCATCAATGGTACCCATGAGTTTATTTATATTCTGGCACAACTGTGTCTGCTCGTGCTACATTTTTCTGAGCCTCAGGCACTTCCTTCATCTTTTCTGTGAACCGTTGTGTCTCACCTACCAATGACACTTTTTGGCTTAAATTATGTGTATCTAGGGACAAATCGGGGAGCAGTTGTGTTTTTAGATCTTTCCCCATACTTACAAATTTATCCAATAATTCATTTGAAAGATCAGCACACAAATCTTTTGCCAAGGCATTGAATTGTTGTGTTATGTTGGTTTTGAAAGCATCAAGACTTTGCTTTTGCTGTTCAAGTAATTGCTTTTGTGTACCGATACTTTGTTTGAGTGTGTCTTTGCTCTTCTTTGAACTCGTACTTGAAATCATTAAATTTTTGTTTAGATAACTGCTGTAACATTTGCGTTGTGCAGAGTGTACCCTGTCCAATCACTTTTGCATTAGGTGTAAGTGTGGCAGGCTAAGAACAATTTAATAAGGCCATGCTGTCGCGTGTTACATTTTCACCAGGGGAAAAAATACTCCCTGGAGAAAATTGTGATGTTGTCTCATCTACTGTCATCATCATATCATTTTGAATGATAATGTTACTATCATCTTTGTCCATGTTAAGTGAAAAGTGTAATTGGTCACCATCACTGTAATTGACATTTCCAGGTTCGATTTCATTTGTTGCAATGTCCATGTCAGTGATACCTAATGCCTGGCTATCTGGCAAGGGACTGGCAACAATGTGCCTATCTTGTGTACTCATTTTTTGATAGTTTTACAAAGTGACAAAATAAATGAATACTTTTGAAAATGAAATATTCTGTTTGTAGTAGTGAAGACAGCACTATGAAACCTATTCAGTGGTGCCTTGCTAACATGTATCAAAATATGTTGTCAGTGTAACTCAATTCTATGCACACATTTCTCTCTCTGAAATTAAATTTTTGTCCAAATGTCTACGTATTTTATGAGAATGCTTCAATTCAGTAATTGGATTAGTAAAGGTACTACGATCACTATTGACAGAGACTCTACTAAGGGCAATAATGCACACAATACCGAGCGAGGTGGCGCAGTGGTTAGCACACTGGACTCGCATTCGGGAGGACGACGGTTCGATCCCGTCTCCGGCCATCCTGATTTAGGTTTTCCGTGATTTCCCTAAATCGCTTCAGGCAAATGCCGGGATGGTTCCTTTGAAAGGGCACGGCCGATTTCCTTCCCCATCCTTCCCTAACCCGAGCTTGCGCTCCGTCTCTAATGACCTCGTTGTCGACGGGACGTTAAACTCTAATCTCCTCCTCCTGCACACAATGGATCATGAATTTTCCTACCTTTTCATTGGCTTTTTCACTCCTTCTGGAATGAATTCTCCAATTGATTACATTTAATCTTTTGCAGATGTGTGACTTCTATGATCGTTGCAATAATATAGTATCTCATTCATGAAACAGTGAAAGACAACAATTAGTGTAATAGAAAATTTAAAAAGTTATGCAATCGTTTTAAATTGTTACAAACATGCTAAGTCTCTCCTGATGGTGACGTCCTAGTCTGGGTCATGAAACATAGTGGTTAGAGAGAGAAGTAATGTGAATGGTTCAGATCTTATGTGGTTAGGTAATGCATATTTAGACACACCAGAAACTGTAAGTCCGGAAACACTGTCAGGTATGGATGCATGCAGGTTAAGAAACGCTGTAGCAGTTCTGCAGCATAGGTTAAGAATCAACTCCTTTGAGTTTTGGTGTAAGGCATGGTAAGTACCTCGTCTCCCCAATGATGTACAACAATGCCGGCATGGCTATGTTGGCTATTCCCTCTTCGTGTTGAATTCTTCTCTGAAGAGATCTATTTGAAAATGCAAGTCTTCTTCTTCTTCTTCTTCTTCTTCTTCTTCAGTAGTGCTACTGCCCTTGGTGAGCCTTAGCTTTGTCAACGATCTTCCTCCACACTTCTTGGTTATTTGCTGCTCTATTCCACCGCTGGTCTCCAATACTGGTGAGATCCATTATTATGTTGTCAATCCATCTTCTTCTAAGTCTCCCTTTTTGCCTAGCTGAATAGATCACACCTTTCATCATTGTCTTGGGAATTCTATCCTCTGCCATTCTCTCCAAGTGCCCTAGCCATCATATTCACTGCGATTTCACATATTTTGCTATGTCCCTACCTTGTATTAACTCTTGTAATTCGGCATGTAGCATATTCTCCAGCCTTCTCTGTCCATTATTGGCTCATAGATTTTGCATAGTATTTTCTGCTCAATGGTTCTTAGTGGATTTTTATCATGTTTTGTCAATGTCCTTACCTCTGACTAGTATGTGATAACTGGGAAGACTAGGGAATTATATATTAGCAATTTTGTTTTTCTTGTAACAAGCCTATTTCTGAGAAATTGCCTATTTGCAAAGTAAGCTCTGTTTCCTGCTTGTATTCTTTCCCTTATAGCCTTTCCAATACTGTTATCATTTGTTATTAGGGCTCCCAAGTAGTTAAAAGAGGACCCTCTGTTGAAGCATTTCCCATTGATGTTTAGGTTTTCAGGGGTTCTTCTGGCCTCAAATTGTGACATTACTATATATTTTGTTTTATTTTCATTTACTAGGAGGCCAGTTTTTAAGACTTCTGTGTCCATTGCCTGGTATGTTTCTTGGAGTGTATTGATATTTCTTCCTATATAGCAATGTGAGGGAATTAGATTAGGAAATGAGACTCTGAAAGTAGTAAAGTAGTTTTGCTATTTGGGGAGCAAACTAACTGATGATGGTCGAAGTAGAGAAGGTATAAAATGTAGATTGGCAGTGGCAAGGAAAGCATTTCTGAAGAAGAGAAATTTGTTAACATCAAGTATAGATTTAAGTGTAAGGAAGTCTTTTCTGAAAGTATTTGTATGGAGTGTAGCCATGTATGGAAGTGAAACATGGACGATAAATAGTTTGGACAGGAAGAGAATCGAAGCTTTCGAAATGTGGTGCTACAGAAGAATGCTGAAGATTAGATGGGTAGATCACATAACTAATGAGGAGGTATTGAATATAATTGGGGAGAAGAGGAGTTTGTGGCACAACTTGACTAGAAGAAGGGATCGGTTGGTAGGACATGTTCTGAGTCATCAAGGGATGGCCAATTTAGTATTGGAGGGCAGTGTGGAGGGTAAAAATCGTAGAGGGAGACCAAGAGATGAATACACTAAACAGATTCAGAAGGATGTAGGTTGCAGTAGGTACTGGGAGATGAAGAAGCTTGCACAGGATAGTGTGGAGAGCTGCATCAAACCAGTCTCAGGACTGAAGACCACAACAACAACAACAACAACAACATAGCAATGTCATCAGTGTATACACATATTTGGCTAGTTTTCATAAATATGGTGCCTCTTTTGTTGATTTTATTTACTACAATATGCAGGGTTATATTGAATTGGACAGTGGAGAGAATATCACCTTGCTTCACACCTTTATTACAGTCAAAGCTTTCACTTGTTCTGCTGAGGACCTTTACTTTTGCTCTTGTCTCTGTCATTGTCCTCTGGTTAGTTTTATTAGTTTAGTTCTTGCCAGTTTATGCTATCAAAGGCTTGTTTGAAGTCAATGAATAGGTAATGCATATCTATATCATATTCATAGAACTTTTCCATCATTTGTCTTATCACAAATATTTGATCAGTTGTTCCTCTGTCTGGTCAAAAGCCACACTGGTATTCCCCTAGTATGCCTTCTGCACACTTCTGTATCCTTTCGTTTAATATACTTGTGAAGATCTTATAAGCTGTGCTTAGGAGTGCTATACTTCTATAGTTTTCACATACTGTTCTTCCCCTTTCTTATAAAGGGGATTATTATTCCAGTTTTCCAGTTTTCTTAATTCACTCTGTTCGTTTAACTCTTCTAGTTCTTGAAATTTCTTCTTAGTGCACTCTCTTAATTCTTTCTCTTGCACAGTATATTAGCTCTTCTCCTTAATTCCCTATATTGTTCCACTTTATTTCTGGTTTCTCTCTGTAGCACTTTTGTTCTTGTCCTGTTCATTTCCTCTGTTGCTGACCTGCAATTTTCATCAAATAATTCCCGGGTTCTACTATTCCTTCTTATGCCTATTATATTCTGTGCAGCATCTTCCTTTCGTCTACTTGTACTGCAGTCTCTTCATTGCTCTCTTCTTAATGTTTCTTGGTATTTTTTTACTTCATCAGGGATTTTCTGTTTGTCTGTATTCCATTTCATCGTCTTTGTTATTCTGTTGGCATTTGGTAGTGACAGTTTCTTTCTCAAGGCTGATTTGATCACAAAGTGGTCTGAGTCACAGTTTGGTCCTCTGCAGCTCCGTACATCTGTAACTGATGTGGAGTGGTGTACAATCACTAAAATATGGTCAATCTGATTGACTACTAGATTGACTGCAGACTTCCAAGTACCCAGATGGATACTTTTGTGTGGGAAGCAGGTAGTTTTAATAATCATATTATTCCTTGCTGGGAATTGGCATAGTAAGTTTCCATTCTTATTGTTTTCTTCATGTAGTGCATATTTTCCAGAAACTCCATATGGGTGTCCATTGCTCCCTATTTTTGCATTAAAAGCTTCTATTACTAGCATCAGGTCATATTTAGATACTGTGCAGCATACTTTTTCCAAGTCTTCGTAGAACTGTTCTTTAATTATATCCTCTTTTTCCTCTGTTGGTGCATGTGCATTCACTATTGATATATTCCTAAATTTTCCTCTCAGTCTGGGTCTGCACATCCTTTCATTTATGGGTTCAAATTCTACAAGGCTTTTCCTAACTTCCCTAATTACTATAAACCCTGTTCCAAGTTGGACTATATATATATATATATATATATATATATATATATATATATATATATATATATATAAATAAAACAAAGATGATGTGACTTACCATACGAAAGTGCTGGCAGGTCGATAGAAACACAAACAGACACATACATACACACAAAATTCAAGGTTTCGCAACAAACTGTTGCCTCATCAGGAAAGAGGGAAGGAGAGGGAAAGACGAAAGGAAGTGGGTTTTAAGGGAGAGGGTAAGGAGTCATTCCAATCCCGGGAGCGGAAAGACTTACCTTAGGGGGAAAAAAGGACGGGTATACACACACACACACACACACACACACACACACACACACACACATATCCATCCACACATATACAGACACAAGCAGACATATTTAAAGACCTTTAATAATATATATATATATATATATATATATATATATATATATATATATATATATATATATATATATATATATATAAAAATAGAGGGAAACATTCCACGTGGGAAAAATATATCTAAAAACAAAGATGATGTGACTTACCATACAAAAGCGGTGGCAGGTCGATAGACACACAAACAAACACTAACATACACACAAAATTCAAGCTTTCGCAACCAACAGTTGCTTCGTCAGGAAAGAGGGAAGGAGAGGGAAAGACGAAAGGATGTGGGTTTTAAGGGAGAGGGTAGGGAGTCATTCCAATCCTGGGAGCGGAAAGACTTACCTTGGGGGGAAAAAAGGACAGGTATACACTCGCACACACACACACACACACACACACACACACACATATCCATCTGCACATACAGAGACACAAGCAGACGTTTGTAAAGGCAAATTTGAAAACTCTTTGCCTTTACAAATGTCTTATAGTGTCTGTGTATGTGCGGATGGATATGTGTGTGTGTGTGTGTGTGTGTGTGTGTGTGTGTGTGTGCGCGCGAGTGTATACCCGTCCTTTTTTCCCCCTAAGGTAAGTCTTTCCGCTCCCGGGATTGGAATGACTCCTTACCCTCTCCCTTAAAATCCAAGTCCTTTCGTCTTTCCCTCTCCTTCCCTCTTTCCTGACGAGGCAACCGTTGGTTGTGAAAGCTAGAATTTTGTGTGTATGTTTGTGTTTGTTTGTGTGTCTGTCGATGTGCCAGCGCTTTCGTTTGGTAAGTCACATCATATATATATATATATATATATATATATATATATATATATATATATATACAAACATATTTAAAGACCGGGTCGTTGTGGGGGTGTTGTGAGGGTGACATGGTATTAGAAGGTGGAAAGTGTAACATGAGGTGAAATGAAAATGAAAATAAAAATATATGGGGAGAGATAAAGGTGAACTGGAAAGTAACTGGAGATCTGGAATGAAAAAAGGCGAAAGGGTGTTGGTTACAGCTGGGCTATGTTGGACTTGGGTTGGTAGACAACGATGTGCATAAAGGTTAGGTGGTTGTGTTGCCGCCAAAACACGTTAAAGGACGGAGAAATTCGGGAAAATTTCGAAAAAACTGCGTGTGGTATATTAAAAGGAGTGGTTTTGTGGTGGCAGATTATGAAAATGAGGCTAACAATAGTCAGACGAAGAAATAATGACGTTAAAACCTGTGGGAAGCGGCTAAAAATTATAAGTGATGTGGGAAAAACGGAAATGGAAATAAAGCGAAAGTTATTAGAACTGGCCGAAATGGTTGTTAAAAAGGTGAAAGGAACTGTTTGTCAACTAGAAACGGTGGATATTATAGTGGTGGTAGTGCTGAAAGCGGCAAAAAAATTTTTTTGGTTATGGTTTGGAAGTGGGTTACGTATTATTGAGTATATAAAGGCGGGATAAAATAGTATAGCAGATTACGGTAAAAAGGAGAAGGTGAATACAAAGTGAAACTACTGGCAAAAACAGAAAGAGGAAAATAAGACTACAGAAAAGATTTCGAAATGCAACAGTGACAATAACAAACGTAATTGTTGGATTCAAATTAATGATGTCAATATAATAGAGGGAAACATTCCACGTGGGAAAAATTATATATAAAAACAAAGATGAGGTGACTTACCGAACGAAAGCGCTGGCAGGTCGATAGACACACAAGCAAACACAAACATACACACAAAATTCTAGCTTTCGCAACCAATGGTTGCCTCATCAGGAAAGAGGGAAGGAGAGGGAAAGATGAAAGGATGTGGGTTTTAAGGGAGAGGGTAAGGAGTCATTCCAATCCCGGGAGCGGAAAGACTTACCTTAGTGGGAAAAAGGACAGGTATACACTCGCACACACACACATATCCATCCACACATACAGATATATATATATATATCGCCCCCGGTGTAAAACCTGTCCCATGCACCCTCCCACCACCACCTATTCCAGTCCTGTAACCCGGAAGGTGTACACGATCAAAGGCAGAGCCACGTGTGAAAGCACCCACGTGATTTACCAACTGACCTGCCTACACTGTGAAGCGTTCTATGTGGGAATGACCAGCAACAAACTGTCCATTCACATGAATGGACACAGGCAGACAGTGTTTGTTGGTAATGAGGATCACCCTGTGGCTAAACATGCCTTGGTGCACGGCCAGCACATCTTGGCACAGTGTTACACTGTCCGGGTTATCTGGATACTTCCCACTAACACCAACCTGTCAGAACTCCGGAGATGGGAACTTGCCCTTCAGCATATCCTTTCTTCTCGCTATCCGCCAGGCCTCAATCTCCGCTAATTTCTAATTTCAATTTGCCGCCGCTCATACCTCACCTGTCTTTCAACTTCATCTTTGCCTCTGTACATCCGCCCCGACTGACATCTCTGCCCAAACTCTTTGCCTTTACAAATGTCTGCTTGTGTCTGTGTATGTGTGGATGGATATGTGTGTGTGTGCGATTGTATACCTGTCTTTTTTTCCCCCTAAGGTAAGTCTTTCCGCTCCCGGGATTGGAATGACTCCTTACCCTCTCCCTAAAACCCATATCCTTTTGTCTTTCCTTCTCCTTCCCTCTTTCCTGACGAGGCAACCATTGGTTGCGAAAGCTAGAATTTTGTGTGTATGTTTGTGTTTGTTTGTGTGTCTATCGACCTGCCAGCGCTTTTGTTTGGTAAGTTTCATCATCTTTCTTTATATATATATATATATATATATATATATATATATATATATATATATATTACAGTATGGGGTTATTAACCTCATGCCCAACCTCCAACCTGGAGGGTTGTATTTGGTTTACTCCTCTAAGGAAACTGGCTTCACTATGCCTCTAGAGCCCTCCGTGCCCTATGTTGTGGGACACACTTCATCTGGTTCCTCAGTCGAGACGAATCCAGCTTGGGTGACCCTGCCAGTAGCTGCGCTACAACTAGCATAGCTCTTGACTTCAACAAAATACGCAAACCCTCCCACCCGGCACTGAAGGTGCCTACTATAAGGCCATGTCCCCTGGGAGGGTAAAAATGCAAGTCCTTATTGCATTCCTTGTTGTGTTGAGACTAGGACATAGCTTGGTAGGAGAATGCAAACTTGTGGCTTCCCATATTATAACTTTTAATTGACACAATATTGGGAGAGTACAAGTACATATGTCTTTACCACACCAGCCCAAAAGACCAACAGACACAGAGATTGGTGAAAAAAACAACATAAAACATACAAAAATTGGTAGTATATCATTCAGTTTTCTGTCAGCTTACAGAGATAGAGCCATACCTCTGCACACTATCTTTGATGCATGGGGATGGTGTGAATAAGAAATAGTAAAAATATTTATTTATATGTGTAGGCCATTTAAAGAACCTACACAAGAATCAAACGGAGAGAGATGAATGCGTATGAGTGCATCACCCTTAACTAGAGTGTTAACTTACTGTGGAGCAGATAAGTCATAGTAATTATTGTAAATGTGCAGGTTGTTCTGTACATAAATTATTCCCAAGTCCAAAATATCGCTATAACTGAGGCCTTATTCAGAGATGGGTTTTGTTTGTCACTGCCCATCACACTAAAATTTGGACTTTAACTAACACAGATCTGTGATCCAACTACAATATTTGTGGAGGTCAAAGAAATTGTGAACTTAGATGTCTGGATTCTGTTGTATACCTGTTTGCAATACTTACTACCTAAGAAAGTGTACTGGTCACAATAAGGGTAATTCAGACACCCTTTATACTGAGTGCATAAATACTGTAGAAGAATTACTTAATCTCAACCATTAAAATTCTGATAATTTTTCGTAGTCAAATTCTTAGTCATAATATTAACATATGTACAAGTCTCTATCCTTCCTGTCCTCTGTGGTATGTCCACAATGAAGCATAAGATGAATCTGAATATAAGACAACCTTCATTACTTTTAAGAATTTCCTTGTCAGAACTTTATTTTTAACATGTTTTGACCAGTGAAAAATACAAACTGTTTTGTTGATGTAAAGAATCTTCCTAAAAGAATAAACATTTACCTATTCTATACTTCTGCTGTTTTTTTTGAGTGCCTAGATTTTGATAATAGTAGGCGAAATGAAACAACCAAAAAATGGTTTACATTTATCTTCACATCCTTTTTTGCCTGTCACCTGTGACATTACTATTTTTAATCATTATCATCTCTTGTATCATTATCTGGGATGATAGTTTCACCTAACCAATGAGAGACAAGAAAACAGGCAATGTATTTCTGTGCACAAACTGCATTGAAATTTATAATCTTGGTTGTCACAAATATTTGGCTGTTACTTCTGAATATGTTGTGATTTCTGATGTTATGGTTATAGTGGACTCAAAACACGACTGTTTTTCCGAATATGTATCAGGTTACGCATATGTATTGTTGTGAGAATATGACAATATTCCTTAGTCTCTTGATGCTTCCAGATATGTTGTCTGCCTGCTACTTTCTCATTGGCTGTGCACAACTAACAGCTGTCACATCCCCTTTCATTTCCATCAAATCTCACAGCAAGCGAGTGGTCTCATGTTTACAATACTTACAATATGCACAATTCTTAAAACAACAGACCAGCTCTTCATCAAGTCAAAAACAAGTGATAATGACTGAGCATTTTCACAGTTATTACATGATTGCTTCTCTGTCCACAATAGATTACTATGCTTTGAATTGTTTCTTAACTGTCCTCTGTAAATGAGCTGTCCAAAATAATGTTTGTACATGTCTTCAAAGCTGTTCATTTTTCATTTCCAGCAGTGTAGTTACTGTTACTAATTTCTCACATATAAAATAAAGCATGCTCATAATCAGATTAACTTATTTTCATAACTGTTGTAGGGGATTGGTTCTACCATTTTTAAAAAGTCATCTATATTTAAGGTGATGTAAACATATTTTTACAGCTTCATGTTTTTTACATATGGATTTTTATATTGCTTGACAGGAATCCAGATGCACTTCCATTTCACATACCCCACAAGAAATCATCGAAGAAGGTGGCACATGAAGAATTTCTGTCGGCAAAACCATCAGTATCAGTGGTAAATATAACCAAAATTAATCGTAGTCTCAGTGGTTAATTATTAGCCTACTGTAAGCTGAAGAAGAATTGAATTTTAGAGAAGGATTGAAGAAACATATAGGTGTCGTAATTGGCAACTGAGAGAAACACCTGTGAGGAATAAGGGAAGAGGTGTTGAAACAGTCCTTCCCTCTGCCTCCTTACACCCCATGTCTGCTTTAGACTCCATTCTCTGTCAGAATTCAATAATTGCATAAAAGCATCAGTATTAATAAATTATTGATACAGCAGCTAATGATACCATGTACAATTTTTAACAGTGTGTGACTTTGGAATATATTAATTATCCAGACATTTTGCAACATGGTTGATGTATAAAAATGAAACTGTGGAGCAACACAATTTTGTTATTGATAACTGCATATGACACTGAGGGAAATTCCCCAACCAGTGTGCCTGAGTTCAACACTATTTAAAGCCTGGAAGGGGGGAATGTAGAGAGCTCTTCAACTCTGTCCAAGGTTTACTGTGTCCCCACCCCATCAACCCGTCACCCTCCCATGCACTTGCACAAAGACACAAAATTAAAACATTAACTGCCATCTCCACAAGATTGTCCATGTACCAAAGTACAATTTTGGCATGAAAGACAGCAACAAATACAGGCTTTGCCACAAGGGGACAGGGCAGCTGTACCTGCATTTGTCTATGTAACATTAAATATTGATAAATAGGAAATAAAATATGATATGTTTTGACAGAAAATCCAAACTATCCTTACATATTAGTCATGGAGTAAGCTTACATCATTACCCATTTGTTATTGAATGATTGCTTTATAAGATCTTTAATTAAATGTGATATGCAATAAACTGTAACTATATCTTGTGAGTGAGTTTTCTGACCCCTCTACCCTTGTAGGAAAATTTCCCTACCTAACTTACGAAATAAACTACAAAATTTCAAATAGGACATGATAGGAACTACTCAAAGATAAATATCTGCACATGGTTAAGAAAAAACACATTTATTAAACAACTAAACTGCTATCAAGGAAATTAATGAGATGTTGATAACATTAACAGATGGAGAGAGTCACTCACCAATGTAGCAGCACAAGAGAAAGCCATGGCACTGAATTTTTTTAATGCAAGACACAGAATTAATTGTTTCTTGCAGAAGAAATAGTTTGGACAGGATTCAAAACAAAGACATGTGGCTAACACATGAGTGTGCTGGCAGAGACAGAGCTTGAAACTATGGCGGTATTCATGTGGATACTAACACTCACTGGCCAGAATTTCTTACAGCACAAGATAACGATTTACACACTAGACTCTGTAGATGATGTAAAGACAGTGTGGCTCGGCTGAGTCTTGAAACTTCACAATCAATATCTCTATGAAAAGTGTGTCGCAATGTGGCATGTTTGCTGTGGCGTGGTTATGAGGCTGAAGTTCATGTTGAGATCATGAGGAGAAGAATAGGACTGAGAGCGAGACTAGGTTGGCATAAGACTTGCTAGAACCAAGCTATTGTCAGGTAACATTGTGCAGGTATCCAGTTACACACAGAATCAACACCTTGGAGCAGAAGTAAGTACTCACAGGGAGAAACTCGCTGCCCTAGCAGATGGCTGTAGTGAGCTATGAATGTATGGAACTAATAAGCCAGATGTGCAATGAAAGGCCACCACACAATTCCCTCCTTTCCCTCCTGCAAGAACTAAGTGGTGACGGTGAATACCTGGTACTGGTTGATGGGCGTGTTGTACCAGTGGTGAGGCCATGGGTGGTGACATCGATACTGCAGGTGCTGGTCATGTGATGGAAGTAGGCACTGGATGTCAGGACACTAGGTGTGAGGTGGGGCAGGGTGGCCAGTAGTCAGTAGTGCCAGTTCACTACATGACATTGAATCGCAGTGTGGTATTGACAGCAGGTGCAAGCACAAGTAAGCTAGTGACCCCTGGGATGTGGGGTACCAAGTCAGGTTGGCCTAAGCCTGTGTCCATTGTTTGATGAGCAGGTGTAGGCAGGTGCTGGGCACAGTTCCAGTGCTGGGCTGAAAAGGCAAGAGTGCAACAGCATTGCTGGGTGACTGCAAGAAAGAGTTGGCAGCCTGGTGGCTGCATTTGACAGTTGAAAGTGCATGCACCAAGTATTGTGAGCAAGAATTGCTGGTTCCTGTGGCATGAGGACAGATCGTGGCAGTTCAAGGGCATTGAGCTGCAAACACATGAAATAATGCTGTTGTGGAAGTGGCAGAGGCTGCAATGTGGTTTTGGTAGCAGGGGAAGGAGGGGGTGGGGGAGGACTAACTAGCTACCAAGAGTGACGGAACCAAAATAATGCATAGGACACAGGCTGCAGGAGATGTAGTGAGCATCCTGCATGTCGGGGGTGCTGATGCCTGTGTTGTTGACAGCTGGTGGGTTGCGGCTGCACCATCACAGCATGCTGTGCTTTTCATGGTGTCCTTGGATGTGGTGTGGTAGGCTAGCATTTCGTGCACTTCGGTAGTGGGGCTGCTTTGTGAGGTGTCAGTGGTGGCAGTGTGTTGCTGCAGGGTTTGTATGGAGATGATAGTCCGACAGGCTGGTATGAGATTGGACTGCATATAGACAGGTTACAGCCTATCAGTCAAAATGCTGATAGGGAGTGCCATGAAGAGATTCGCTTCAGGACTTAGTGGGGGCCAGCGTAGTATGGGTGAAGGAGGGAGGGGACTGGTGAGCATTGATGTGCAATGTAATGTGAGTGCATGAGGCTAGGTCAGCATGAATGAATGATCTGCATTTGCCCAGCGCTGGGGAGTGGTCATGCAAGCTAGTGATGAACTCAGGGAAGACGGTCATCCACAGGCAGATCGACAGGCACTAGGAAGTCTCTGGCATGGCAGGCGGCTGGCTATAAACAAGGTAAGTAGCTGACCTCTCAGATCGGCCTTGTGAGTGACATGGAGCCTGGGAAGTACAAATGGAAGGATGGTGGGTCACCAGCTTTTGTGTGGCAGATGAGGGTTGCCTTCATGGTGTGAGGAAGCTGTTCCACCATGCTGTTGGTGGCTGGATTGTAGCTCGATGTCAGGTCCCCACAGAGGTCTGTAAAATATAACTTTCTATTTATATTACTTGAAAGAATGTTAAATCTTGTTAAATAGAGAGAATATTTTATAATCGAGATGGCTTCTGTTGACAGTAACTAGTAACTTTTATAAGTTAAGATAGCAACATGAGATTTACCTTTTGTAGTTTCTGTAGCAAAGTTCTGGAAGAAGTAATTCAGCAGTAAATATATCTTTTTTCGTTTGCGTGATAGTTAGCTTTTAAAGAGCTGGGTAAAACTTTGCAAAGAAAAGTATTTTTTCTTGTTAGTGCCCAGAAGTGGGGTCGACTAATGATGAAATATAGAATATCAGAGACTCGGAAAATCTAACTACTTTTTTTTACAATAATTCAGGTTATTATTTAGAAAAATTATTATGTACATTTACATGTTTCATGGCAGACATCTTCTGCAAAGAAAAGACAATGGAATCTGCCAACTTATGGTGACAATTAGTTATCGTTAATAATGTTTAATATTTTCTGTTTAGAAATTAGAATTCTCATCAGCAGAGCAAATCATCGCAGTAATTGCGATGAATAATATGTCATAAGACAAAAATAATAATTACAATGTTAAGAAATAGAGTTCACTAGAGCTAAAATGTCTGACAAGATAGAATCTGATACTTCGAGAGGCTAACAGAAAAGCGCTAGAACAATAGAGAGCACAAAAACAGTCATGCATTAGTTGATAGTAGTAACAGAGATATTAATGCCACGCCAATCACAGTAAGCTTGGCAATAACACTCAGACAATCAGCGTTACATGATAGCTGCAGTTAACGCAAAATATATCTTTCCTTTCACATAAATAATTAATTATTTCTACCTAGTCATGGGAGGCGTAATTTCACATCTGTCAGCATGCAAAAAAGAACAGTTGTAAGTTGGTGCCTGCAGTCTGGTGTGACATGCTATGGCAGTCGAAGTGGAAAATCCACGTGAAGTTGAAGGTGGCAGCTACTGTGCCTGGCATAGGCGTTGCATCAGGTGAGTGGGTGAACCTGTCCACCGGTAGCTGTCATAGAAAGGTAGAAGACTGACAGTGTTCACATGGATGTGGCTGAAGCAATGTATGACATCTGAGAAGGCAGCAATGGGGGCATGTTCGTGGCAGCTGATCTTGGTGCACTGACAGATGAGGCAGGTGTTGGCCCAGGTCCTGCAATTCCTCCGAATACCTGGAGCTGGAGATAGCTGAGCAAGGTAGCGTCCACACTTGTCAACAGAGAAGCTGCCTTCCATTCATGGAAGCCATGACTCTGGCATGTTTTCTTTTGATCTGCATAGTAGCAGCATTCTTCAGATGGCTGTGGAAGAAGTTTAACATGCCAAGGGAGTGATGGAAGTCATTGAATGTTGAATGCCTCTGGGCATGGAAAATCAAGGGTTGAACCTTGTCGGCAGGAGGCTTGAGTCAGTTGTGGAGATGATGATATTGGCACCCTGGAAGCGTCCAAAAATACTGTAGAGATGCTTGTGGTGCTCATCGGGTGTCATGGAGAAAATGAGTATGTTGTCCAAGTAGGGAAACAGCAGGGCAAGCCTCACAACATGCCATCCACTTTGGCCAGTATTATGGAGGCCAGAGGTCACCAAGGCACTCTTGTAGAACCCAAACAGTATGATGGTGGCAGTCTTCTGGATGTCCTCAGGTGAACCGAAATCTGGCTGAAAGTCTTGGTGCAGTCGATCATGCTCAAGATCGTAATCCCAGCCAGCATGTTGTAGCTGGTTAAGAGTGCCTTCGGGTACTGGCTTCCAATAATCACCATGTGGGCGCCAGGAGCCATCCTTATTCATGGCAAGGTGAAGGGCGGGTGCCCACAAGCTCTTTGAAGGATTCACCATACTGGTGGTGAGCAGCTCATTAAACTTGGCCTTGGCGATCCTGGATTTGTGCAGTGGTTGGGGAGGTTGGGGACATGATCAGCAGAAGACAAGTGGTGTTAATGTAGTGGACAGTTGAATGATAGACCTCCAAAGGCATGCTGGAGAGGTGTGTGAGAGTAGGAAATCACACCAGAAAGTCAGCATGTGGGCCAGAATATGTCACCTACTTCACATTGTAGGAAACAGTGAAATGAATGGTGCACTTCATTGATCTCCCAGTATCGGTGTCAGTAAGGTGCTGGGTGGCAAGTCATGGAGCAGTCAGTAGTACCCGATGGAGTCCACTCCGATAATGGGGTCAGTGACGCTGGTGGCTGTAAAGGTCCAAGGGAGATTTCGTTGTAGGCTGAGGTCAACACGATGATGTATGATGTATGTGGTGATGGTGTTCTTTGCAGTCATCAGGAGGAGTGCTGAATCAGTGCTAGGGGTCCCATATGAGCCAATTCATAAGATAGACAACTCAGGACTGGGGTCAATCTGGAATGGGAGCAATGTGGCTGCACAGGCACAGGGAGACTGAATACCTGCCAGGCAGGCGGAATCCTAGTGGCTGTTGTCATTTGGGTGCCAAGAACAGGGCTCCCTGCAGTTTGCAGCATCTGGGCCAAACTCTTGTGGTACTAGCAGCAGCCAGCCATGTCATGAGAGGTGTCAGCAGGGTGACTAGAGCTGGGACAGTGGTAGCTGTCATTGCACTGGTTGGTGGGGCTGCAAGCATGGCAGCAGTTGGCATCAGTGCAGGCTACAGTTGCCTGCCATGTTTCCAGGTTGGTGCTGAGGCGGCTGAGGGTGTCATATACTTGCATCTGCTGGTTGCTGTGGGCCAGTGTGGAGGAAGCAGCTGGTGACATTATTAGCAATGCATCAAGCAGTGAGGGGGAGCTTGTGGCAGGGTGGCTGGCAGAATGACAGCCAGCTGAGTGCGTCAGGTGGGGTGAGGCTGGTGTGCAGCGACAGCATTCGCAGGCAAGGTAGCCACCCTTTCAGTGAAGGCTGGTGGCACTGGTGAGGGAGAGTTCAGTGTGTGATGCCACAGCTGTCTATCAGAGCTGGGTGGTGAGCCAGCCAGATGTCAGAGACTTTGGTGAAGGAATTGAGAGTGTTGGAACTCCACACTAGTCGAGGGAAAGGAGGACCCAGATGCACTGCTTTTCAGATGATGAAAGTTGCGTCATGAGGTAGTGTCGGAGTCTCTTGTAGCATTCGTTGGTTGGGGATGATGAGATGACATTGCGGAACTCCATTGCATATGTCAGCTTGAGCTGGCTGATCGCTTGGTGGTGTCTTGAATTGATGGCATTCACTGAGGAAAACCGCATTCATGGTTCCCATGGATTGGTGAATGACACATGAGCCACAGCATGACTGGACCGACTGGTGGCAGAATGTGGAGGATTGGTAATGGATGCACTGAGGACAGGAGGAACAGCAGCACAATGGCATATTCAGGAGCCAGTGCAGGCATGGGCATGGAGTATGGTATTGGCACTGGGCCTGTTGTGGTCATATCAATGCAAGTTTCATGCACAGGTTGGCGTCGCAGCATTCCACTTCTGTGAGGCATGCAGTCAGGTTGGCTATGATGTGTAGCACTGGAAAACCATGGTCAGTAGGTTGCGGAAGGGACAATGAAACACTCACAATTGAAATAGCCTGTCATGCAAAGTACACTAGTGTCCACAGCACAAAAATGGAATTTGCTGGTGGGTGTGCATGAGCATGATGGTCAAAATGTGCACTAATGGGACAAGACAACCAACAATATCCTAAAATTGAAAATTAAGTTAACTGAGTTTATTGTACGGCTACCAGTGTAGGGAAGTTTCTCTACCTAACTTACAATGTTAATTACTAAATTGTGCATATGGCATTATGGGAACCATTGAAAGATAACTGTCTACATGTTCGTAAGAAACAAAACATTCCTTCAACAACTGAACTACTACAAAGGAAAATCATGAGATGGTCTAAAAGTTATTAGATGTTAGAAAGATTCAATTGCCAATGTAGTGGCATTATACAAAGACACGGCACAGTAATAGTAGCGAACACCAGACAAAGTCAGTACCTTGTTTCTGAGTATCATCCACATGACACCAAATTTTATTGACATGAGGCATGGAATTAATTGCCTCTTACTGAAGCAATAGTCTGGAGTGGACCCAAACTAAAGACAAGCGGTGAACACATCAGTGTGCGGTAGTGACGGATGGAGCTCAGAGCTCAGATAGAACTCACATCAGCACTAATACTCACTGGTCAGAATTTACAGTGTCACAAGACACTTATTTACACACCGGGCTGTGCAGAGGTTGTGAGGACTGCGTGGCGTGGGTGAGTCTTGAAAGTTCACACGAGCGTCTCCATGCAAAGCACGTCATCACATGGCATGTTCATTACAGCACATTTTCAGGGCCGAAGTTGATGCTGATGCCACAGAGAGAAGACCATGGCCGAGAGCGAGGCTAGTTCAGTGGAAGCCTTCGTAAAAACAAAGCTACTGTCCTCTATGGGTAGCCAGAGTCCATAGCAGCAGGTATCCTGCCACATGGAGGAATTAACAGCTTGGGGCAGAAGAGAACACATGAAGGAAGAAATGTGCAAACTAGGAATGTATGGAACTGCTAAGTCGGACGTGTGGCAAAAGTCTACCACACTCTCATTAAAACCATAAAAAGTACCAAAATTTAATTAAAATGTTGTTAAATAACCCAGTTCTATGCACTTATTGTTTGTCTGTTGGGGATTATAAGTCTTCAGTTAATAAAAACACAAAATAAAGAGAGAGAGAATCAGTATAAAATGTTTTGCACCAAACTTATTTTACATTGTTTTTTGTAAGTTCTTATTTCTCTTAGCACAGTCATTGTGGGTTAATGATTCCTTCATACTGAAGCTGCAAAGAGGTGTCTGGCTTCTGTTTATCCATACATTAAATCAGTATTATATGAAGCAGGAATGTATTTTCACTTCATAATTATTTTATTCAAAATTTTGCAGTTTTCAAAAATTAACACACCTTTTGACAAGAACTGCTAGCTTCCAACCATTACCTCGTACAATATCTGCATTACAACTACGTCAGAAGTGCCTCCTGCTGAAACATAACATAGTCTCCCTGAATAAGAAAAATGATAGAACAGTTTCAAAACAAAGATATGATTGTGAGACTGACATAATTGATGTTCTTGAACAAAGAGTTACAGTTGATTAATATTACATGAAAGCAAAAAGAAATACAGTCTTCTGTTGATTTTATCTTCTTGAACAGTTATGGAAGATAATAGATATGATTATAATACTAAATTTAAATATCCTTAAGTGAACACAACTGTGAAGTACATTAGAGATACAAAAATAATTATGTTTCTTATAAAACATTTAATCTTATGTCATTCTTATTTTTCATCAATGTACATTTAAATCAAAATTCTAGAAAATACATGATTTGAAATTTCTACCTTTTTGGATCATATTCTGAATTACTATGTATAGGGTTCTCCATTCCGCAACTAAAAGAGAGGTGAATTGAACAGTTCCATTACAGTACTATGGTTGCAAGTAATTTTGTTGTTGGTAATAAAGGAAATGAGTTTCTTAAGTGAATCTGGAATCATTTTGAATTTTTGCAAATAATGCTGTCTAGATTGCTTTCAGTACCTTTTATTTATTACAAGAGTGACATATTTTGGTTACTGCAATCATCAGAGTAACATAAGAGAGAGAAATGGAATATACATACACTACTGGTCATTAAAATTGCTACACCACAAAGATGACGTGCTACAGACATGAAATTTAACAGACTGGAAGAAGATGCTGTGATATGCAAATGATTAGCTTTTCAGAGCATTCACACAACGTTGGCGCCAGTGGCGACACATACAATGTGCTCCCATGAGGAAAGTTTCCAACCGATTTCTCATACACGAACAGCAGTTCACCATCATTGCCTGGTGAAACATTGTTGTGATGCCTCGTGTAAGGAGGAGAAATGCGTACCATCACGTTTCCGACTTTGATAAAGGTAGGATTGTAGCCTATCGCGATTGCGGTTTATTGTATCAAGACATTGGTGCTCACGTTGGTCGGGATTCAATGACTATTAGCAGAATATGGAATTGGTGGGTTCAGGAGGGTAATACGGAATGCCATGCTGGATCCCAATGGCCCCATATCACTAGCAGTCTAGATGACAGGCATCTTATCCGCATGACTGTAACGGATCGTGCAGCCACGTCTCGATCCCTGAGTCAACAGATGGGGACATTAGCAAGACAACAACCATCTGCACGAACAGTTTGATGACATTTGCAGCAGCATGGACTATCAGCGCGGAGACCATGGCTGTGGTTACCCTTGACGCTGCATCACAGGCAGGAGTGCCTGCGATGGTGTACTCAATGACGAACCTGGGTGCACGAATGGCAAAACGTCATTTTTTCGGATGAATCCAGGTTCTGTTTACAGCATCATGATGGTGGCATCCGTGTTTGGCAATATCGCAGTGAACGCACATCGGAAGCGTGTATTCGTCATCGCCTTACTGGCATATCACCTGGTGTGATGGTATGGGGTGCCATGGATTACACATCTTGGCCACCTCTTGTTCGTATTGACAGCACTTTGAACAGTGGATGTTACATTTCAGATGTGTTACGATCCGTGGCTCTACTCTTCATTCGATCCCTGTGAAACCCTACATTTCAGCAGGATAATGCACGACTGCATATTGCAGGTCCTGTACAGGCCTTTTTGGATACAGAAAATGTTTCACTGCTGCCCTGGCCAGCACATTCCCCACATCTCTCACCAATTGAAAACGTCTGGTCAATGGGGGCCGAGCAACTGGCTCATCACAATACGCCAGTCACTACTCTTGATGAACTGTGGTATCGTGTTGAAGCTGCATGGGTGACCATACCTGTACATGCCATCCAAGCTCTGTTTGACTCAATGCCCAGGTGGATCGAGGCCATTCTGACGGCCAGAGGTGGTCGTTCAGGGTACTGCTTTCTCAGGATGTATGCACCCAAATTGCATGAAAATGAATCACATGTCAGTTCTAGTATAATATATTTGTCCAATGAATACCTGTTTATCATCAGCATTTCTTCTTGGTGTAGCAATTTTAATGGCCAGTAGTGTATATGTTCTAACATTCTCACATATAAAAGACTCTCTGTATGTAGAAAAAAATCTGATGATTCATTATAAGAATTAAAATATCAGAACTGGAGGTTTTATTCTAATCTGATGTGAAAAGTTCATCAAGAGCTTTTTGTCCAAAAACATTTCTCCTTCCTGATGCATTTTGTCTGAGAACTCTTTCCTTTTCACCATCTAAAAGTTTACACATTGATGTGTTAAGATAAACTCAGTAGCTCCCCATTATTTAATTTGAGACAGAAGCATAGTCACAGCATTTGCACATTATCACATGGTGATTACCAAAGCTCTTGCTAGAGTATGTCCACATGAACTGGACCATACTAAACAATAACAATTAAAACAACAATGATCATGATTTATCTTTTTGTCTTTCTGCCCAGTTTTTTATCTAGCATGCACAGAAAGTGTGGATGTGCTGTTTTCTCTGTGGCACAGAGCATACAATTTGCACCAACTTCCTGGACTGATCATAAAAGAACTCTGCTACTGTGCTCAGTGTCCAAGTAACCCATATAATCTCACAGGTCCAAACTTTTCTCATCATTTCCACCACAGAAAATCACACTGTCTTTTACACAGTGCAAAACATGTTACAACAAAGTATTTTATATTCTGGGCATCTGTAGCTGCTGAAAGGCATAATGTTAAGAAGAGCCCTCTGATAACTGGTAAAATTCTTGTTTTAGTGATACACAACTGGTTTTGTGACCTAAAGCTGCTTCATCAGGTACACCCTATATGATAAAGAGTAATACACAGTGTTTGAGGACACTAAAATAAAATGAAGGTGATATCCATAATATACTCACAATGTTAAAAGGTTATATGTGTACCCATCACTCCTAGACAAGATATATTACTCAGTGAATATTGTTTACTATATATTGGCAAACATAGGTCCTTTGTTTTAAAATTTGCCTGCATCTAAAAAAAGAATTAATATTTCATGGTGAGAGAGAGCCAACATCTTTTTAAAAAAATTGGATTGGCAATAAAAAATAATTACTACTAGGATGATAAGTTGGAGCACAAGCAAATTACTGTGTGAAAACATATAAGTTGGCACTTTTTTACTGATGGGACTGCAGGGTACAATCCAGTGATGGGAAGGGCAGAAGTAGCCTGGACAAGTGATGAAGATGGACTAGCAGGCTGATGAAGTGGAGACTACCTTGTGGACAATGTGACGTCTTGTACTGATGACTAGAAGTGCTGGGTCACTCCCTTTACAAGCCAGAATAAAGTTTTAAAACATTTTTAGTGTTTTCTCACCATAAAATATATGTTCTTCTTTCAGATGCTGGCAAGTTTTAAAACAACGGATGCTTTGTTTGTCAATATAAAGTAAACAATATTCATGGAGCAATATATTATGTCTAGGAACAATGGGTACACCTACGATCTTTTACCACTGTGAGTATATTTTAGATATCACCTCCATTAAGTTTAGTTCCCACAAAGTTGAGACACTGTATATTACTCTTTATCATGTAGGTTGCACCACATGAAGCAGATTTAGGTCATGAAACTGATTGTGCATCAATAAAACAAGAATTTTATCAGCTGTCAGTGGAACTCTTCATAACATAATGTATACGGCAGTTATTATTTTATTTTTTGATCAGTTAGTTTGGAAACCATAACAGCTATGTTTACCAGACAATGGCGTATTGTGTTTGGTGCAAATGCTTCATTTAAAGCCAACACATAAAATGAGATACTCATTGAACCACCACATCTCCTTTCTCATAAGGAAGTGCAAAGAAGTGAGTGAAAATAGATTATTGCAATAAAATTAAAGAATACACATTATTTCCAATGATAAATAATTTATATTTCTTCTTAATTTCATCCAAGTCAGTGATGACACTATGAGACAGGGCACATATTAAGGATCACCTCATCATGAGATGTCAAGTGATTTGGCTGTGTAGGACAGTGAGCCAGTTATTGAGTTGAGCTTGTGCCATGATGTGCGAGTTGTAGACAGCCCGGCAGCCTGGCGGACCTGCCCTATGGAGCAGAGCCTGGCTAGCCAGCCAGGATAGAGTTGGACCAGCAACACTGGGCCAGACTGCGAGCTTACACATGGGCTATGCACTACGCAGGATTTTGGCACTAGCATACTAGACTCATAGCAACTAATAATTCTAGGCAAACAGACAGTGTTGTGACAGATACAGCACATTAAGACCACAACATTATTGTTGTGAGACTGAATACCATAACAGCCAAATCCCTTAAAAACAAAAGCAAAATATATCTATTTACGATAACAGTTGAAAATTTGCTTGATGCCTTCCTAACACACAGTCTCCATTTGTCCCATACTAACTATGTAAGTGTAGACCGAATGTGGCTCAAATTCAAAGAAATAATGTTCACATCACTTGAGAGCTTATAACAATTAATTAGTGTGAGGTGCTTTTAATAGTTTCCACAACAAAACTCTTTCACTAAATATGGTAGAAAATCTAAAGACATTCTCATCAAATGTAAAGTACAACGGTGACAAGACAATCCATACATTCAATCTGTGATAGCAATGGTAATGTTACTGATTGCAGCACCACTAAAGTGGGGTTACCAAACATAGTTTTCCATAACTCTTTCACCTAAGAAGATGCAGTAAATATTCCAGAATTTGAAACTGGAACAGCTGTGGACATGAGTAATTTATAAGTGTGTACCTTCGATGTACTAAAACAACATGAATTGCTTAATAAAGGAAATTCTCCAGCTCCAGATTATATAGCAAATGGTTGCTTTCAGAGAATACTGAGGAAATAGTTCCATTTTTAGCACCATGCAAAGACACCCATTCTATGAATGATCTGTATGTAGAAACTGTTACACCAGACTACAAAAAAGCAAATAGAGGTAATCCACTGAATTATAGATCTATATCATTGACATTCTCCCCCCCCCCCCCTCCCCATGAACCATGGACCATGCCGTTGGTGGGGAGGCTTGTGTGCCTCAGTGATACAGATAGGTGCAACCACAACGGAGGGGTATCTGTTGAGAGGCCAGACAAACGTGTGGTTCCTGAAGAGGGACAGCAGCCTTTTCAGTAGTTGCAGGGGCAACAATGTGGATCATTGACTGATCTGACCTTGTAACATTAACCAAAACGGCCTTGCTGTGCTGGTACTGTGAACGGCTGAAAGCAAGGGGAAACTGCAGCCATAATTTTTCCCGAGGGCTTGCAGCTTTACTGTATGGTTAAATGATGATGGCGTGCTCTTGGGTAAAATATTCCCGAGGTAAAACAGTCCCCCATTCGGATCTCTAGGTGGGGGCTACTCAGGAGGATGTCATTATCAGGAGAAAGAAAACTGGAGTTCTACGTGTTGGAACGTGGCATGTCAGATCCCTTAATCGGATCGGCAGGTTAGAAAATTTAAAAAGGGAAATGGATAGGTTAAAGTTAGATATAGTGGGAATTAGTGAAGTTCGGTGTCAGGAGGAACACTACTTCTGGTCAGGTGAATACAGGGTTATAAATACAAAATCAAATAGGGGTACTGCAGGAGTATGTTTAATAATGAATAAAAAAAAAATAGGAGTGCAAGTAAGCTACTAGAAACAGCATAGTGAACGCATTATTGTAGCAAAGATAGACACAAATCCCACACCTACCACAGTAGTAAAAGTTTATATGCCAATTAGCTCTACAGATGATGATTTATGAAATGTATGATGAGATAATAGAAATTATTCAGATTGTGAAGGGAGGTGAAAATTTGATAATCATGGTGACTGGAATCCCATAGTAGGAAAAGGAAGAGAAGGAAAAGTAGTAGGTGAATATGGAATTGGGGTAAGGAATGAAAGAGGAAGCTGCCTGGTAGAATTTTGCACAGAGCATAACTTAACCATAGCTAACACTTGGTTCAAGAATCATGAAAGATGGTTATGTACATGGAAGAGACCTGGAGACACTGGAAAGTTTCAGATAGATTATATAATGGTAAGACAGAAACTTAGGAACCAAGTTTTATATTGTAAGGCATTTCCAGGGCAGATGAGGACTCTGACCACAATCTATTGATTATGAACTATAGATAAAACTGAATAAACTGCAAAAAACTGGGAATTTAAGGAGATGGGACCTGGATAAACTGAAGGACCAGAGGTTGTGAAGAGTTTCAGTGAGAGCATTAGGGAACGATTGACAAGAATGGGGGAAAGAAATACAGTAGAAGAAGAATGAGTAGCTTTGAGAGATGAAATAGTGAAAGCAGCAGAAGATCAAGTAGGTATAAAGACGAAGGCTAGTAGAAATCCTTGGGTAACAGAAGAAATATTGAATTTAATTGATAAAAGGAGAAAGTATAAAAATGCTGTAAATGAAGCAGGCAAAAAGGAATAAAAATATCTCAAAAATAAGATTGACAGTAATTTCAAAAAGGCCAAGCAGGGATGGATGGCTAGAGGACAAATGTAAGGATGTAGAGGCTTATCTCACTAGGGGTAATTTGGATACTGCCTACAGGAAAATTAGAGCGACCTTTGGAGAAAAGAGAACCACTTGTATGAATATCAAGAGCTCAGATGGAAACCCAGTTCTAAGCAAAGAAGGGACAGTAGAGAGGTGGAAGGAGTATATTGAGGGGCTACACAAGGGCGATGTACTCGAGGACAATATTATGGAAATGGAAGAGGGTGTAGATGAAGATGAAATGGGAGTGAAGAGTTTGACAGAGCACTGAAAGATCTAAGTCAAAGCAAGGCCCCGGGAGTAGACAACATTCCATCAGAAATACTGATAGCATTGGGAGAGCCAGCCCTGACAAAAGTCTACCATCTGGTGAGCCAGATGTATCACATAGGCGAAATACCCTCAGACTTCAAGAAGAATATAATAATTCCAATCCCAAAAAAAGCAGGTGTTGACAGATGTGAAAATTCCTGAACTATCAGTTTAATAAGTCATGGCTGAAAAATACTAACACAAATTCTTTACAGACGATTGGAAAAACTGGTAGAAGCTGACCTCGGGGAAGATCAGTTTGGATTCCATAAAAATGTTGGAATGTGTGAGGCAATACTGACCCTACGACTTATCTTAGAAGATAGAGTAAGGAAACGGAAACTTACATTTCTAGCATTTGTAGACTTAGATAAAGTGTTTGACAACATTGAGTGGAATACTCTCTTTCAAATTCTGAACATGGCAGGGGTCAAATACAGGGAGCGAAAGGCTATTTACAATTTGTACAGATACCAGTTTGCAGTTATATGAGTCGAGATGCATGGAAGCAGAGGTTCGGAAGGGAGTGAGACAGGGTTGTAGCCTATCCCCAATATTATTCAATCTGTATATTGAGCAAGCAGTAAAGGAAACAAAAGGAAAATTCAGAGTAGGAATTAAACTCTACGAATAAGAAATAAAAACTCTGAGGTTTGCTGATGACATTGTAATTCTGTCAGAGGCAGCAAAGGACCCGGAAGAGCAGTTGAACGGAATGGACAGTGTCTTCAAAGGAGGATATAAGAGGAACATCAACAAAAGCAAAACGAGGATAATCGAATGTAGTCGAATTAAATTGGTTGATGCTGCTGGAATTAGATTAGGAAATGAGACACTTAAAGTATTGAAGGAGTTTTGCTATTTGGGGAGCAAAATAACTGATGATGGTCGAAGTAGAGAGGATATAAAATGTAGACTGGCAATGGCAAGGAAAGCGTTTCTGAGGAAGAGAAATTTGTTAACATCGAGTATAGATTTAAGTGTCAGGAAGTCTTTTCTGAAAGTATTTGTATGGAGTATAGCCATGTATGGAAGTGAAACATGGACGATAAATAGTTTAGACAAGAATAGAATAGAAGCCTCCAAAATGTGGTGCTGCAGAAGAATGCTGAAGATTAGATGGGTGGATGACATAACTAATGAGGAGGTGATGAATAGGATTGGGAGAAGAGAAATTTGTGGCATACCTTGACTAGAAGAACTGATCAGTTGGTATAACATGTTCTGAGGCGTCAGGGGATCACCAATTTAGTATTGGAGGGCAGTGTGGAGGGTGATAATCATAGAGGGGGACCAAGAGATATATACACTAAGCAGATTCAGAAGGATGTAGGTTGCAGTAGGTACTGGGAGATGAAGAAGCTTGCACAGGATAGAGTAGTAAGGAAAACTGCATCAAACCGGTCTCTGGACTGAAGAGCACAATAACATGAATAAAATTTTTTCAAAAATGAAATTTTTTCTGAATCAATACTTTTCAGTTAATTAGTTTTAGCTGCATATTCACTAATGAACCTGATTATTATCTGACGCAGTCTTATAGAACTTGAATAACTTATCTTGACTTTTAATGATTACTTTGTATAAATTTTCATCTTTTCTGTAGAAATGATCTTTCTGTAAACTATATTAAGAGGATATTAATTGGAAGGGAAAGAGATTATCTACTGCTAGAGATACAGCACCAATTACAGCCATATAAGCATACAGCGCAGCAGCTTCATACTTTTACCACAGAAATCAGCATTCCCGGCTCATCTCATTTGTAGGTAGAATTTATTCATAATTTGCTCCTTCAATCTTTTTATGATTCCAAATCTTGTGAACATGTAACAAATACTATGAAAGATTCATTAGTTTCTTGTAACAATAATATGAATCATTTATCTCAAAAATTTTTATCTCAACAATTGTTTTGTATTTTGCTCGGCTCCGTCCTTTAAGCATTCACCATTGAATAAGTATATGTGGGCAGAATGAAAATGGAAATAATAATTACATGAAAGAAATTTGAAGATAATTTATGAATCTGTACACAATCCTGGGTGAACTTTAATTGATACCAGTATCAACAGCCTTTCAATATCAATACATTCAAGGTCAATATTCAGAATTGACATTAATCACATTGTGCTTAGTTTTGATTTTGACAATGTCAGTGCAGTATCGTTCCTCCAGGATATTGCGTAATTCTTCTTGTCTGCTCCGAACCTCTTGATGCAGGATTTTGGTGGGAAGTCAAATGATGAACAGATAGGAGGGGACATCATAAATGGGCGAATAAATTTTGCTTTTCTAGTAACTTTTTATAACACTTTTACTGTACAGTTTTTAACAATGCTGGTATGACGGAACCAAGCATACATCCACACCCTACCACTTATCGGAACAAAAATGGGGGAAGATACAGGAATAAATAATTGAAGAGTGTATTTCTTATTTTGTTTCATACAGATGTATCAAAACATTATCCTTGTCACAAAACAGCTTGTTATTTTATCTTTGTTGGTGTCGGTAACCCATTCAGTTTACATATAGCTTACATATAAGAAAGGAAAAGAACGAAAAGAATTATGTGATTCAACATAGGAGCCACTTCATTTATACTTGGTGGTTCCATGTCAATTCATCTGCTGTGAATGCCACAAGCAGTAAGGCTATGGCTCTTGGTATTGGCTATCTGGGTCAGTATCCTCACTTGTAAATTTCTTTATCTCCATCTCCTTTGTTGGTTACATTCCTCCCTATACAATTAGCACATGTGGCTGGTACTGTTTCACTTTGTGCTGGGACCATGTTTATGGGGATTAACACTCTTGAAGAACCAAAGATTAGATTAGGTTAGATTAGATTTACTTTCATTCCAATTGATCCGTAGTGAGGAGGTCTTCCAGGGTGTAGAACATGTCAGAAAAACAACAATACATGACAAATATTTACAACTAAAACAAATAAGCTAATGTACCGTTCCACAGGTCCCAAGTGGAATGATTGTCATTTTTTAATGAACACTATATGAAAGAGCCATTTTACAAATACTAATGCACTGAATTTAAAATAAAAAAGTTTTTTATTTATTTATGAGGTAATAAACGTGTAAAACAACTACTATAATACTTATTTACAATGAACACATTACTGCACTGAAATTGTGAAAAGGTTATATACAAATAAATTGGTTTTACTGAGAAATTCATCAACGGAGTAGAAGGAGTTGGCCACCAATAAATCCTATAGGTTTCTCTTAAACTGAATTTCATTGGTTGTTAAGCTTTTTATGGCTGCTGGCAAGTTATTGAAAATGTCTGTTCCTGAATAATGCACACCTTTTTGTACAAGACTAAGTGACTTTAAATCCTTGCGAAGATTATTCTTATTTCTAGTATTGATTCCATGAATTGAGCTGTTGGTTTGAAAAAGTGATGTATTGGGAGGCAGTAGTTAGTATCCCTGGTTCCCTAAACAGGCTTCTGCAGGATGTTCTTGAGTTCATACCGCATATAACTCTTACTGCACGTTTTTTTGCCTGGAAAACTTGAGCTTGGCTTGATGAATTACCCCAAAAAATAATCCCATATGACATTATGGAATGAAAGTAAGCATAGTATGCCAGCTTTTTCATTTTTATATCCCCTATGTTTGACACAATTCGCATTGCAAATAGAGATTTGTTAAGATGCTTCAGCAGTTCTGTGGCATGCTCCTCCCAGTTGAATTTATTATCAAGCTGTAATCCCAAGAATTTAACACTGTCCACTTCTTCTATCTGCTTGCCATCGTATGTTAGGCATATACTCGTGGGACAGCCATTACAAGTTCTAAACTGCATGTAGTGTGTTTTTTCGTAGTTTAGTGACAAAGAATTGGCTAGGAACCAGTGATTAATGTCCACAAATATTTTATTAGCTGATCTTTCTAATACTACACTTGATTTGCTATTTATTGCAATGTTTGTATCATTGGCAAACAAAACGAACTTGACATCTGGTAATGTTACTGATGAAAGGTCATTGATATACACAAGAAAAAGTAAGGGCCCCAAAATGGAACCTTGTGGGACCTCACATGTAATTAGTTCCCAATTGGATGGTGCCTGATAGCTTGATACATGTCTCTTTCCTATTAACATCCTTTGTTTCCTGCCAGAGATATAAGATTTGAACCATTTTGCAGCATTTCCTGTTACACTATAATATTCTAATTTATTTAAAAGGATATTGTGATTTACACAGTCAAATGCCTTTGACAGAGCACAAAATATACCAGTTGCCTGCAATTTTTTGTCTAATGAATTAAGCACATTTTCACTGTAAATGTAGATAGCCTTCTCAATATCAGAACCCTTTAGAAATACAAACTGTGACTTGGACAGTATGTTATTTGATATAAGATGGTTATAAAGCTGATTGTACATTACTTTTTCTAAAATTTTTGAGAACGCTGGAAACAGTGAAATTGGATGGAAATTTGATGCTATTTCTTTATCTCCCTTCTTTAACAGCAGCTTAACTTCAGCATATTTCAACCATTCAGGAAATATTCTACTGATAAACAACTGGTTACACAGATAGCTTAATATGTTACTTAGCTCAGAATCACATTCTTTAATTAACTTTGTTGATATTTCATCATACCCACTAGATGTTTTTGATTTTAAAGATTTTATGATGGACACTATTTATGCTGGGGTAGTGAGAGTCAAATTCATATTATGGAAGTTACTTGAAATGTCTGATCTGAGGTATTCCATAGCAGCATCTACCGAACCTGACAACCACGTCTTTTCAGTAACAGTTATAAAATGTTTGTTAAAAAGTTCTGCAACACTATACACATCTGTCATCAATGTATCATTTACTCTTAATGCTATTTGTTCCTCTTCATGTGTGGTTCTACTGGTCTCCTCCTTCACTATGGTGGAGATGGATGGTCCATCTCAATATTCATTGGAGTTGGGGGAAGAAAGCTACTGAATGCGTAGGGTTCTAGTCCCTTGGCTTCAGGTTTTTGGTGAATTTTATTTCAGTGAAATTGGACGGAAATTTGATGCTATTTCTTTATCTCCCTTCTTTAACAGCGGCTTAACTTCAGCATATTTCAACCGTTCAGGAAATATTCCACTGATAAATGACTGGTTACACAGATAGCTTAATATGTTACTTAGCTCAGAATCACATTCTTGTGCCCTTGTGGCACAAGGTGTATTTCTGTGTCTATCATTGGTGATATCATCAGAAGCTGTAAAGACTCAGATTGCAGTTTCAAACTTAAACTCAGCAAGTTGAACTGTTCGTACATATCCACGCAACACTCTATAACACACATCGGCATGACTCCGCAACCTTAGACTGCAGTCTGATGATGTCATGACTCGAATATTGTTTATATACATGTGAACAGTACTGGGCTTGCTGACTTTGTTTGACTTTCAAACTGCTTTCTGAATCTTATTGCCTGTAATGATGTCTCCAGCATTAGGAGATTAAATGTGAGGTACATAAATATTCCGTGGACCCCGGCTCAATTTTTGTGAAACAAAATTCCTCAAGGCCATGAAAGTCTGCATTAGCTCCAGATCTGTCAGGGGCCATTCCATGGGTGACCTTGCTGAGGTATCTTGTGTAAGAGGCCAACTGCTAATGCCTGATGCTGCTGACCATTGTGGAGTGCACCTTTCTGATTTTGATGCCATTATGAACCTGAGACTGCCTGCTGTGATGTCCTATTAATTGTTCTTTTATTTTTTAAATTAATAATAATAATATTTTTATAACGACACAGACTTTTCAAAAACATCACAAGTTGGATGACCAATAATTGTTTTTCCAAAGAATAAGCTACAGATCAGTTCAAAATTAATTACCAATGACATGCAAGAATGACTAACCAATATCTCTCCCACAGCAGCATAGGTCTTCCTTCTTAGTTGACATCACAATGAAACATGCAGTACAATATACTAAAATAGAAAATGATTAGCAAAATAGGTTCAGACTAAAAAGTTATTTCTGAGTGAAGACTAGTTAATTTCACATATTTATCAGTAATTATTTATCATCACGCAGTGGTTACAAATAACAAGCCCTGTCTCAGTAGCCCAATAAATAGCATAGGAAAATATGCGCAGTTATGCAATAACATGAGCAGACAAAATTGCATGTTGCTCAATAGCGTGTTTGGACAAGAGAGTGTGTACATTAAGTAAATCTAGTGATACAACGAATGCTAGGGAGACGTATTTATACCACAAACTTAGTATCTTCATCGACAGGAATTATATCCATTATAAAAGAGGTGAAGTAATCAAGCAAAAATTACATAAATTTATGTCAAAATAGGTACTACACTACTAGGATGTAATCTGATGCCTGGAGCTGGGAACCTGTGATTCCCTGGATTGGTCAGATGCAGTTG
This sequence comes from Schistocerca piceifrons, assembly GCF_021461385.2. NCBI lineage: Eukaryota > Metazoa > Arthropoda > Insecta > Orthoptera > Acrididae > Schistocerca > Schistocerca piceifrons. Next base: position 513,182,180 of record NC_060141.1, read on the forward strand.
GTTGCACCACCTGTGTATGACGTTGGTTGTGATGATGGCAGCATTGATCATCTAGAAACATCATGACATGTTTGGCAGCCAAATACCTTGCTCACCACAGCATGCACTGAATAGGTGCACACAAATCATTGTATTTGTATAAGAAATAGAAGAGACTCTGTGATTGGTGTCTATGTAAGACTTCCACTGGATTTTTATCAGCGATGAGGATTACATACAGCTGTAAAAAAATTGTGGCAGTTCTTTGTTATAAATGGTCTCCTGCATAATTTTTCATCTGAGACCCGAAACTTCTTAGTAACTCTTCTACCTCTGCCAACTCAAAAAATCTTTTCTGTTGATCTCCAATTTGACAAAACTAATAAAAAATTTATCCTTATAAATCAGAAGCCAACTCAAACAATCTTTGCAGTCACTCTCCAATTTTTTGCAAAAAACTAATAAAAATTTATCCTATAATAAGTGAGTAGGAGAGAAGGTTGGAAAGGATATAGGGGGATGAGAAAGTCAGAGTTAATTAATTTTATAACTAAGCAACTCATTCAAAAAAGGCTCTGGGGTAAACTGCCTTATTCTGAAATTGAAAGTACTGATGATGACATTTTCAAAAGTGTTGAGGATAAACCATTGAAAGACGTATTTCCATTTCATACCAATGTGTTTGAGAGACAAAGATATAGAATGGCAGTTAACCAATATCTAGTTAATAAAGCATTTTGAGAGAGATTGAAAACAATAAATTTTGAGAACAATCTAAACTTGCTTGACCCAAAATTCTTCTTGAATGCATCAAAGCCAAACATCATGGAAAACGTGAATAATCAGCTAAAGATTCATAGAGGAGTAAAGATTAATTTCATCCTTTTCTGCGAATATCAGATGGAAGAAGGTCAAAAAATGATGGAGTTCAGATTTCAAACACCATACTACACAATCATTACAGAGAATGATTTAATTAAACAATTCAAGCATGGAAAGCAAGCTTTTCCAGCACAAATGATTAATTTTGAAACTTGAGCATCAGGATGGACACTAAACAGAATTTTTGGTCTACTACTAATAATCGATCAATATGTACATGAATTCTTCTCGGGTTATCAGCTGAGTGGTGGTGTTGTCTTGTCACAACGTTTCGATGAGTTTTGTACCCATCATCCTGAGAAGAATTCATCTGTGGAATATGTCGAGAAAGGCTGCAATCACATAAATCGATATGTTCCATTCAGAGGATCATCGTATATTGAATTACCAGAAAAAATTAGTGCCAAGAAAGCTTGCGTTAATGTGAAAAATAATGATTGAAAATGCTTCTTGTGGTCAATAAAATGTGCGTTACATCCACCAAAACAGATCTGCAAAGGATAAGCAAATACCAAGGCATTGGTCTTGAGGTTGATGAAAAACTCAAAAAATTTTTATTTCCTATAGCAGTTGATAATATTCTGAAAACTGAAAATAGAATTAATGTACCCATCAATGTATATTCATTTAGTAAAAAATGTGAAGTATATCCATTGAAAGTTATGAAATGTAGGAAAGAGAAACATGTAAATCTGCTTTATTTAAAAAACGGTGAAAATTCACACTACTGTTGGATAAAGGACTTATCTTGTTTCAACTCAGATAACAAACCATAAAGAATCAAAATTTATCTGTGATATGTGTTTACTCCACTTCAATAGCAAAGAAATATAAGATGGTCACACATCAAATTGCTTAGTTAACAAACCATTAAAAGTAGAATTATCACAGAGAGGCTCATTTGTCAGTATTTAAAAATTATCAACGTAACAAAAAGTGCCATTTTGTTATTTAAGCACATTCTGAAAGTAAGATGGACACCTGTGAACCAAACCCCGTAAAACCATACACTATGAAATATCAAAAGCATGAGCCAAGCGGTTTGTGTTGTTACATCAAATACATTAGTGGATTTTATAAAGACCAGTTTTATTTATATAAGGGGCAAAATGCTGAAAAAAGAAGTTGAAGATATCGGAAGAATTTACTCTGAAATCAAAGAAATGAAACCACTTGCACCTGAGAACAATCAAGGCATACAGGAGCAAAAATTTGTGAGATATGCAGATGTCACTTTCAAAACACTACTAAAAATGTCCACCACCATGATCATCTAACTGGTAAATACGTTGCCCCATTGTGCAGTAATTGTAATTTGCAACTGAAGCGTCCTAGCTGTGTCCCTATTTATGTGCATAAGGCACAGATGGTCTAATGAAGCTTTTAAGTAAAATACAAATTACTATAGATGACATGGGTGACATATTTGATTCTGTTGATTTATCACATTATGCAGTTGTAGTATATAATTCAGGGGCATTATATTCTGATTAAAATCCAAATAGACTAAAAGCTAGTGGAGGAATCAAATATAAAGGTTTGATAAAAGAAATTGTTGATGACTATTTTCCAAAATTAAAAAGATGAACTATAAATTCCTCAGATTATTCAGAAATAAGTTCACCTGAGAAAAAAGGTGAAGGCTTAATAAAAAAGTGTACGAAAAACCAGTTGAATATGTTTGAATGAATGATGTTAGACATTTAATCGATAGATTAATAGTAATTCGTGGAGAAGAATTAGCTGGAAATAAAAATTATCATAATGAAAAAGTGGGAATAATGCAAATGTTGGCAAATAAATTTAGTGATTTCATCATCAACAATCCAAAAGGAATTCCATATTTGATCAGAATTTTGAATAATCTTCCTCACACATTTTGGGAAAGTGAAAAACATGGTAAAGGATTAGTAAATTGTGCTTTAAATAATTTATTAATGTCATAAATGCATCTACCAGGATACAGAGTTTGTGTGCCTTTCACTAAGCTAGAAGAAAGATTAGTATGTGGAGATCAAGGAATAAATCCATTAGACAAAGCTTGCAAACAGCATGACACACCTATAGTGATTATAAAGATTTACAAAAAGACAAGAAGCTAATAAAGAACGTCAGTTAGCTGCAAAAGAAAGAATGCATGCAAGTGGTGCTTCATTAGGAGAAAATTTAGCAGTGACTGCAGTTAGAGGAATAATACATGGAAAACAAAATTAGGAATGAGGTTAGGTGTGGATGACAATGGTTGGAGAGTTTGATGATAAACTTAGATTTTATAATGTCCGTATGGTAATGTATCTATTTTATTTTCCAAGACATATCTCTTGTTGTCATATGGACTCAACACTTTCTTATTGACTTCAACTGTACAGATTTTATGTTTTTCACTTCGAATCAGGTTCATAGGTTCATTGTTCTATATTTTTCAGTATTGTTGAACAGACTGTCCTGGTAGTCTTGAAGACATATATTGTTCTTTATTACACATTTTTGACACATTTTGATTTTTTCTCTTCCTTCTCACCAATGTTATAGACATACAACCACAGAATTCTTCCATTGCTTTTCCAGTGCATTTGTCTTTCATTTTTCCGAAAACTTTCTTGTTTACTTGAGGAATGTTGTGTATATTATCCTTTGGATAGCCACTTGTATCAAAGCAATCAGTCAGTAATTTCATGTCTTCAGAGAAATCTTCAGTTTTCGTATTGTGAATGATTGAATCGGTATCTGTATATGCAATTTCAATATTTTCTCCATATTTTGGCTTCGTAACTTTATAGTGAAAATCATACATTAGTTCTTTAGATAGATTGAGTATGCTCATAACAACATAGACAGGTTTACTGAAAACAATTTTTGTCTTATTCTTGTGCATGGCAACAAGGTTTTCTTTAAATACTGTTACTCCTTTAAAGTTTGGTTTCGCAATGACTTTTTCACATTTCTTTGCATCTGAAACAAATTTTATGTCTACTTTGTTTCTTATTTTTTCCATTAACTTGCCAAAGACTGTGTTATTCAACAGCTTATAGAAATCTTTCTCAAAGTCATTTGTAGCCTTGGTCCTCATCTGTGTATTCAGATCTATGTATTTCTTTAGCCAATCAGACTGCTTAAATTTTAAAACTCTGTTTATTTTTGTTATCTTCATTCCAAGAGAGAGGTACTGTTTGAGGTTTCTATAGTGAAACACATATTTCTGTTTGTCATTCAGTGTTATTAGCAATTTGCTTTCATTAGTGTTAGGTACAATTTTATTTTCAGGAGCTAATGGTAAATCTTTATGTAAATCATGCAATTTTTTCGGATGTTCAAGATCTACTTTGAATATGTATCCCTCTCAAGAAGTGTTTGACATCTCACCTATTTTTGCAGAATCAAAGCTTTTTGGATTGTCCCATTGCTGCGTATGGTAAATATTGACTCATTGCACAGCCATACAGATTGTTTGCATCTAAATAAGCTAAATAATTTGATATCTTAATTACATCAAAATCCTTCAAATATTTGTTGTTTGCCTTGACATATGTCTTGCAACACTGTGATACTCCTCCCCATTCCATTTTCAAGCATCAGAATCATATCGTAATTGTGTATTAAATCAAGTGGTTGTCATTTTTAGCATTGAATCCTATGGCAGACCAGGAGCTGTAAAATACCAAGAAGGATAAAGGTTGTAGACTTTTATATAAGTTTTTCTGAAATTTTGGAAGACATTAGCAAGCAACAGCACACCAGTTTTCAGATACAACTCATGATGTCCACCAAGATTTTTCATATCAAATTTTTTCCATTTTTTTTCTTTTTTTTTTTCTTTTTTCCTCCAATGCTTATAGTCGTGGCTTATGTCACTATTGTTGAGCCTGTTAAGGAATTCCTTCTTTGGTGGAAGTCATGTTTGATCAAATTTCTTCCAACTGTCCATGTAATCATAGGGATAAACTCCTTTTCTGATCACTAAATCGACTAAATCTTCTGGAAAAACTTTGTAATGTTTTCCATTTGTTCTTTCTTCAGATTTGATGAAAGTTTATCAAGCGAGGAGGCCATGACTCTAAATGTGTCAATAAATCTCATGTTCAGATTTTCTGTCTTCTTGCTGAAGCTGATATACTTCTCTTCATTGAGGATTAAAACTATCTCTTTTCCGTCATATCCAAGTTCTCTCACAAAGAGGAGAGAATCATATCCAGATAAATTATGCAAATAAATAGACACTAAGCTAGGATACTTTAGTTGCAAATTACAATTATTGCACAATGGGGCAATGTATTTACCAGTTGATGATCATGGTGGTGGACTTTTTTGGTCATGTTTTGAAAGTGACATCCGCATATCTCACAAATTCTTGCTCCTGTATGCCTTGATTGTTCTCAGGTGCAAGTGACAGAATTGACACATAGCACACGCAGGTACAAACTGGTCTCTGTCTTAGCTCGGACATGCCAGCTGCTGTGTTCTCAATGGTTGTGGGTTAATTGTACCCTTTAATCCTTTCCTGTTATGACCGAGTTTGCTACAAGTGCCATTGCTGGTAGGGCCACAGATCCTAGTGCTGACTATCCAGATAACATCTGAACTAACAGAAAAATATCTATTTTGCTATCATTCTCCATTTCCATATCTATTTCCATACCATCACATACCATAGTTATTCAGTTCTGAAATATACAATCAGTATAATTAATTTTCATTTTAATATTTAATTATTAAGTGTCCAGTTGGTAGTTGTAGTTGATCCAGACTCATGAACAGGCAATAATTTTGTAGTTTGATAGATGTTAATTTAATTTATTGTTTGCATACCCCCTAGAATATTAATATTATCATTTCCCTCATTTGTGATATTTGATGCTATATTTTTCCATAATCTTTAGTTTCCTGATTTTTCATATTAAATCGGTGGGTAGTGTGCAGAACAGCAGAAGAGATATGGCAGTATCTTAAGTAAGATGCCTCTGACCGGTTCTCTGTTTCTATATTACTTTCAGTTTTGTTTTAGGCCTGGCTGTTTACGATGTCTTGCTTTCCTCTTTGTTAACTTTAGCAGGGTTTTTTTATGCTACATGAACTGCCTATAAGTATCATTAAGAGATTTTCAGTTGAAATTTGTCAGCAATTTTATTCTTCTGAAAGTTTCTCAATTGATAAAGTTATCCTAAATGCCATGAGCTTCTGTATATTTACGTGCTACTGCCATTCCTATAATTTCTATATAAAAGCAGCCCCAGCACGTTCCTTGACTGTGTGTTTAATAATTATAGAAATAATGTCAAAGGCAATTTCAGTTTTCAGCCACTTATGAAACATTTAATGTAAATACAGTCCAAATCACAAATTTTGATTGGTATATTATCTGTTTCAGTTGCTTTTAGTTCCATCAAAAGTGTGAATAATTGTTACATAGATCATAAGAACTTAAAGAAGAAACAATAACAGTTTTAAGAAAGTAAATGTACAGGCTTATTTATCATGGTGATAATCAAATGTACAGCTCATGCGGCACCTGTCATCTAGTTATTTGTCATACATAAGAGATAATATTTGTGTCATTTAGATTATTTATGCAGAAGATGCAAGCAAACTGATGATTTTGGAGTGAGCTCTGGTGCATTGCCTGCCATTGAGTGCACTCAGTTGAAGCTGGTAGAAGCACAGTTGGCTGGGCGAGTGTGGGGACAGCAGCAGTGGTAGGGGTTGTGGACAGGCAGTCAACACACTGTAGCGGAAATATTGTGCTCTGGACGGGAAGTGCCATTATAAACTGGAGCCTACCTTCATGTTGGTCTAATTATTAAGTGGAGCCCTCCATGCCCAGGCATACATGGCAATCATTAAAAAAAAAATGTGTAATGTGTTCACTAATGTTATTCCAAAACCCATAGCAATTCTTGTTTCACCAGTTGTCGATGGCACTTAAAAATTTCATTGTTTCATTGAAACACATTAGATAATGATGTTCCATGTAGTAACCATATGGCAAAGTACTCTCCTTTTTTTGCCTGCTGTCATTTACCAAAATCTTTTTTTTTGATATCTCAAATGATTTGAGATTTGAGGACTGCTATGGATATTTCATTCTGGCTGTATCACTGATGAGCACAACTGCAAATGAGTGCATGACATGAAATCAATTTTCTCAAGATTGGTGACAGGTATAGACCTCCACCCAAGTCAAAAGAAAAACTGAATACATTGGCTAAATTTCATATGCAGCAGCATATAATGTAATATGCACTAAACACAAAATCATAGTGACCCTTATTTTTCATTCCAAACTTTTTTGAATCTTGCACAGTGTCTTACTTAAATCCAAATATCCCAATAACTATGCCATTAATAAAATGATGGGCATTTCGTCATGAAGCTGACATATTAAGATATAAATAATGAAAAATGATTTTTTTTTCCAAATTATTTCTGTAAAATTTCTTGAGAAAGATTGTGGGGCATGCATGATTCTGTCAGTGAAGCATCTCATTAACTGACCTGAAATGGGCACATGATGGTGACCTGCTCTTCCAGACAAATGAATGAACTGCCCCTGCACTTTGGATGTAAATCAGTCAGTTTGTATTGGCCACCGTATCCTGTGTAGACTTTTTTTCTAAATACTGCACAGAATGTTTGTTTGTGTAACTAAACTACGTGATGAAACAGTGTTGTAAATTATAGTCTGACCAGCACAGTTTAATTATGAACAGTATATTTTTTGGAATACAGTTTTACTTCGTAACATAAACAAACTTCAAGGAGATTGTATAAAAACAAGAATGTTTAAGAAAATATCAAGGAATAACACTTTGCAGTGAATGCTAAAACATTTTTTCTTTTATCACAACACTTCCTCCAAAAGGGAAATGGCTCAAATTGCTCTGAGTACTATGGGACTTAACTTCTGAGGTCCTCAGTCACATAGAACTTAGAACTACTTAAACCTAACTAACCTAAGAACACCACGCACATCCATGCCCGAGGCAGGATTCAAACCTGCAACTGTAGCGGGCACGCGGTTCCAGACTGAAGCGCCTAGAACTGCTCAGCCTCAAAGGCCAGCCCTCAAAAAGGGAAAATAAAAATCAGTCAGATAAATATACACTCCTGGAAATGGAAAAAAGAACACATTGACACCGGTGTGTCAGACCCACCATACTTGCTCCGGACACTGCGAGAGGGCTGTACAAGCAATGATCACACGCACGGCACAGCGGACACACCAGGAACCGCGGTGTTGGCCGTCGAATGGCGCTAGCTGCGCAGCATTTGTGCACCGCCGCCATCAGTGTCAGCCAGTTTGCCGTGGCATACGGAGCTCCATCGCAGTCTTTAACACTGGTAGCATGCCGCGACAGCATGGACGTGAACCGTATGTGCAGTTGACGGACTTTGAGCGAGGGCGTACAGTGGGCATGCGGGAGGCCGGGTGGACGTATCGCCGAATTGCTCAACACGTGGGGCGTGAGGTCTCCACAGTACATCGATGTTGTCGCCAGTGGTCGGCGGAAGGTGCACGTGCCCGTCGACCTGGGACCGGACCGCAGCGACGCACGGATGCACGCCAAGACCGTACGATCCTACGCAGTGCCGTAGGGGACCGCACCGCCACTTCCCAGCAAATTAGGGACACTGTTGCTCCTGGGGTATCGGCGAGGACCATTCGCAACCGTCTCCATGAAGCTGGGCCACGGTCCCGCACACCGTTAGGCCGTCTTCCGCTCACGCCCCAACATCGTGCAGCCCGCCTCCAGTGGTGTCGCGACAGGCGTGAATGGAGGGACGAATGGAGACGTGTCGTCTTCAGCGATGAGAGTCGCTTCTGCCTTGGTGCCAATGATGGTCGTATGCGTGTTTGGCGCCGTGCAGGTGAGCGCCACAATCAGGACTGCATACGACCGAGGCACACAGGGCCAACACCCGGCATCATGGTGTGGGGAGCGATCTCCTACACTGGCCGTACACCACTGGTGATCGTCGAGGGGACACTGAATAGTGCACGGTACATCCAAACCGTCATCGAACCCATCGTTCTACCATTCCTAGACCGGCAAGGGAACTTGCTGTTCCAACAGGACAATGCACGTCCGCATGTATCCCGTGCCACCCAACGTGCTCTAGAAGGTGTAAGTCAACTACCCTGGCCAGCAAGATCTCCGGATCTGTCTCCCATTGAGCACGTTTGGGACTGGATGAAGCGTCGTCTCACGCGGTCTGCACGTCCAGCACGAACGCTGGTCCAACTGAGGCGCCAGGTGGAAATGGCAGGGCAAGCCGTTCCACAGGACTACATCCAGCATCTCTACGATCGTCTCCATGGGAGAATAGCAGCCTGCATTGCTGCGAAAGGTGGATATACACTGTACTAGTGCCGACATTGTGCATGCTCTGTTGCCTGTGTCTATGTGCCTGTGGTTCTGTCAGTGTGATCATATGATATATCCGACCCCAGGAATGAGTCAATAAAGTTTCACCTTCCTGGGACAATGAATTCACGGTGTTCTTATTTCAATTTCCAGGAGTGTATAATGAGTTACTGCTTGACTTCCTGCACACCAATCTCTGCCCGCAACAAATTAAAGAGAACTCACTCAGGTGGCTTTGTCGTAAGATCAGCAACTAGCATTTTCCACCAGTATGTCCCAACAGAATTTCACCATTCAGAAATCTTTCACAAAAATAAAAGTGTTGGACCTCAATATGTTTTGATTGACAGTGATATTCAGGGTTTTTTGATCATTTTAATGCACTGGTATTGTCAGTATAAACTTTTGGAGATCGCATTTCAACCAATTCGCTTAATAAACAACGTAACCAAATTAATTCTTTGGCTCCTTCACTTGCTGAAATAAGTTTTGCCTCAGTTGTAGATGTAGCCACAACCTCCTGCAGCTGACTTGCACTGCTCCAAGAGAATACTTTGCCACAATGGTGGTTATTGAACATCTTGTCTGCTTGGCCCAAGCAAAGTCAGCATCACTGTAAATTCTCAAATTTTCTTCCCTATCATAGATAAAGCCGTAGTGAAATGTACCTTTCAGATACTGAGATATGTGGTTCGCTTGATTTCAGCCCTCTATGATTGGTTTGGTTTTTTCATAGCTCAGGCAGTTTTTTTGCTGCTAAAATGATTTGTTGGATGAATTGCTATGAGTTTTTTTTTTTTTTTTTTTTTTTTTTTTTTTTTTTTTTTTTTTTTTTTTTTTTTCTGCAAATGATTTGTTGGATGAATTGTTATTGAGAGATACATAAGACATCCAACTACAATGTGACAGGGAACAGAGAGTGAAACTTCTTCATTTTGATCATTGTCTTAATATCTAATGAGAGCTATTTGCATCTTCATAATCAGTTCCTTGCTGAATATACCCTTTAGCAATTAACTGGGCTTTGAAGTGAGTGCTTAAATCAGCTGCTACTTTTAATGTAGAATCCATCAAATTTGCAATACTTTGACATTCATAAGACATTCAACTAACACCTACATGTTGTTTCTTGTTAGTGCTTCTGTTTCTTCATTAATAGCTTGCATCTATTTTTCCTTTTCATTTGACAGTTTGGATCCTTATGTTTGCCAACACTAACTTTTGTTAGTGTAAGAACCCACCAATTTCTGTCCAGGCTGGTTTTCTTCGTTGTCTTCTGCTCTCCAATTTATCTTTGTCAGAAAGGTCATGTGTATCAGTTTTCATGAATTCAGTTGATTCTATATTATTGTCACCTGATACTTGACTTTCTACAGAATCAAGTGCATTAAATTTTTCTTTGCTTTTTCGTCCGAAAGCAGAATGCCAAGGAAAGTCAAATTTTTTCTCGTTTTCATCTCAAAATTCCTTTTTTCCTTCAGTCCTTTTACACTGGTTGCCATGTTCTAACGTTTTTAAGGACAAGAATGTGTGAAGTTGGATTGCAACCTTCCCACTTCTTCTACATGAGTCAACTTACTTGTGAATGCGCAGCCGATCTTCTTCGCTGGTCAGACGGCTACTGGAATCTCTAAATACTTCTTCTCTGAAGAATGATGCCAGTTGAAGGAATACATAAGACTCTCTCTTTACTCATGAAATAAGTAGGTGCTCGAGGAATAGTTTTAGTTCACTCTCGGTATATTTCAACTTCCACAAAGAACAAAATTATCATTTCTCACATAAATATTTGACTTCTTGTAAGTCACCCATGTCGTCTCACATTAGACACATTTAAGATACATTTACAACAGAGTTGGTTTAATAACCACAGAAATCATAAACATGTCTTGCCTCTAGCAAGTCTGTGTTAAGAGTTACTTAAAAGTCTTCCTCAACTCAGCTCAACTCAATTGTTCTTTTGTCACCAACAGTAGTCACCATTACAAAACAGCACAGAAGTTCCTTGGTTCTTCCGTGTGCTTTCACTATGACTTCCATGGATCGACCGACAAGTACTTGTCGGTGCCGTTTGACCGCCGTGTCTACAGTCTTCTCACAACAAACTTCAGACCTGGACACACAGACAGGTGATGCGCAGTAGATAGGGTTCCTTTTTCCCACTCACATCTAAAATGTCGTGTGTTTGAGACAGTAGAAGGCCGAGTGATCCTAGAATTTACGCAGAAATTCTTGAATCACTACATATCCCCCCCCCTCCCCCCCTTCTCAGTCCAAACACGTGATATTTTATACATAATCACGATGTACATTAATGTCACACATAATAACAATTCACATTTTAGCAGTATACATTTCTCTTCTTTCGATAATCATGAACAGCCTTTTGCCTACTATGTAGCTATTCTTTTCTCTTTTTACTTTGCTAACAAAAAGTGAGCATTTCACTCAAGGTTTTAGTCAGCTCTTTTAATATATAGGAATTGTGAGGGCTATATTGTCATTTTCTCTTTTTTTCTGCTATCTTCCCATCGTAAACTCCAGGTGCTCATGACACATGAGTAATCTACTTTCTGTTCTCACCTTTTGTACTATCTTTCCTAAGTATGTACTCATTCATTATCTGTTGCAGTTCGGAGGAACTCTGGGCAACATGAAAGTGTACCTTTTGATACTCATAAACTTACAGAAAACATAATAATGCTCGTTGAGCATAGAATTCATACTTTCCACAATAATTCCTATAAAATGTGTGACTTCTGTCATGATACTGTCCCCTTCTGCTAGGATCAGTACCTATACCTTGCCTGTGTGTTGACCATATGAGAGTACTTCCACTTTCCGTTCTGGCAGGTATGCCCCTTTGTAAAACATTCCTATTTTTTAGGCTACGGGTCGTCCTATCTCTATATAGGTACGCCTGCCCTATATACTTAGCAAATGCCAGGTACGCCCCCGTTATCCTTTCTGAGTAGGCCTCATGGTTCATTACCACAGTTTATGTTTCTATGTATACTATAATTAAGTATTTTATGGTGAAGCTTCAAATCTACTCTACACATTGAATATACTTCTTAATACTTCGTTTAATCCCTAGAATACTCCTCTACTTCTCAACTTCTATACTCTTACTAGATTCTATGTCTACCTATAATTCAAGTCCTACTATACTACAATTCATCAGAGTATTTATTGAACTGATTAAAATGATTATCACAATTAATTCCTCTCTTGCTTATGTGTATATATAACCCAAGGTTGCTTCATCAGGAAAGAGGGAAGGAGGAAAGATGAAAGGATGTGGGTTTTAAGGGAGAGGGTAAGGAGTCATTCCAATCCCGGGAGTGGAAAGACTTACCTTAGGGGGAAAAAAGGACAGGTATACACTCGCACACACACACATATCCATCTGCACATATATAGACACAGACAGACATATGTAAATGCAAAGAGGTTAGGTGGAGATGTCAGTCAAGGCATAAGTACAGAGGCAAAGATGTTGTTGAATGACAGGTGAGGTACGAGTGGCAGCAACTTGAAATCAGCGGAGGTTGAGGCCTGGTGTGTAAAGGAAAGAGAGAATATATTGAAGGGCAAGTTCCCATCTCCGGAGTTCTGATAGATTGGTGTCAGTGGGAAGTATCCAGATAACCCGGATGGCGTAACACTGTGCCAAGATGTGCTGGCCGTGCACCAAGGCAGGTTTAGCCACAGAGTGTTCCTCATTACCAACAAACACTGTCTGCCTGTGTCCGTTCATGTGAATGGACAGTTTGTTGCTGGTCATTCCCACATAGAAGGCTTCACAGTGGAGGCATGTCAGTTGGTAAATTATTTGGGTGCTTTCACACGTGGCTCTGCCTTTGCTCATGTACACCTTCCGGGTTACAGGACTGGGGTAGATGGTGGTGGGAGGGTGCATGGGACAGGTCTTACACCGGGGGCAGTTACAAGGGTAGGAGCCAGAAGGTAAGGAAGGTGGTTTGGGGATTTCATAGGGATGAACCAAGAGGTTACGAAGGTTAGGTGGATGGCGGAAAGACACTCTTGGAGGAATGGGGAGGATTTCATGAAGAATGGATCTCATTTCAGGGCAGGATTTGAGGAAGTCATATTCCTGCTGGAGAGCCACATCCAGAGTCTGATCTAGTCCCGGAAAGTATCCTGTCACAAGTGGGGCACTTTTGGGGTTCTTTTGTGGGAGGTTCTGGGTTTGAGGGGATGAGGAAGTGGCTCTAGCTATTTGCTTCTGTACCAGGTCGGGAGGGTAGTTGGGGGGTGCAAAAGCTGTTTTCAGGTTATTGGTGTAATGGTTCAGGGATTCAGGACTGGAGCAGATTCGTTTGCCACAAAGACCTAAACTGTAGGGAAGGGACCGTTTGATATGGAATGGGTGGCAGCTGTCATAATGGAGGTACTGTTGCTTGTTGGTGGGTTTGATGTGGACGGATGTGTGAAGCTGGCCATTGGACAGATGGTGGTCAACGTCGGGGAAAGTGGCATGGGATTTGGAGTAGGACCAGGTGAATCTGATGGAACCAAAGGAGTTGAGATTGGAGAGGAAATTCTGGAGTTCTTCTTCACTGTGAGGCCAGATCATGAAGATGTCATCAATAAATCTGTACTAAACTTTGGGTTGGCAGGCTTGGGTAACCAAGAAGGCTTCCTCTAAGGACCCATAAATAGGTTGGTGTACGAGGGGGCCATCCTGGTACCCATGCCTGTTTCCTTTAATTGTTGGTATGTCTGGCCTTCAAAAGTGAAGAAGTTGTGGGTTAGGATGAAGCTGGCTAAGGTAATGAGGAAAGAGGTTTTAGGTAGGGTAGCAGGTGATCGGCATGAAACGAAGTGCTCCATCGCAGCGAGGCCTTGGACGTATGGGATATTTGTGTATAAGAAAGTGGCATCAATGGTTACAAGGATGGTTTCTGGGGGTAACAGATTGGGTAAGGATTCCAGGCATTCGAGGAAGTGGTTGGTGTCTTTGATGAAGGATGGGAGATTGCATGTAATGGGTTGAAGGTGTTGATCTACGTAGGCAGAGATACATTCTGTGGGGGCTTGGTAACCAGCTACAATGGGGCGGCTGGGATGTTTGGGTTTGTGAATTTTAGGAAGTAGGTAGAAGGTAGGGGTGTCAGTGGGGTCAGGAGGTTGATGGAGTCAAGTGAAAGGTTTTGTTGGGGACCTAAGGTTCTGAGGATTCCTTGAAGCACCGCCTGGACATCAGGAATGGGATTACCTTGGCAAACTTTGTATGTAGTGTTGTCTGAAAGCTGACGCAGTCCCTCAGCCACATACTCCCGATGATCAAGTACCATGGTTGTGGAACCATTGTCATAGTTTTCGTATCCGTATAAATATATGTGTATGTGTTTCCCTGTATACACAACACCTGGTGGTACTCACATCGTGACAGGTTCCTAATCTGTAATCGTAATGTTTGCATTTAAATGTAATTTTGTGTGTATGCAGATGTGTGTTTGTGTAGTCTGATTCTTTGACCTTCTTATGTGAATATAAGAGTTAGGTTATTAGATACCGCAAAAACTAGGAAGGTCGTCTATGATAGAAATAGGTGAGTATGGAAAAAGGGAAAACATAGATAGATCCTCAAATGAGAAGTAAGAAAGGAAATAAATAGAAATGGTTGCCAAGATCGAAGAAGAGAAAGAAGATTGCACCAAAGACAGGAAACTCTTCCCACCCACATTCCCCAGCATCCCTATGTCGCAGGTCCTTAAGTGAGATGCTGGAGGAGGTTTGGTGTTAAATCATCTCCTACAGAATGGACATTCCCACCTTCACCCTTGAGGTCCCCAAAGGAAATCTTAGCAGGCGTATGGAAATGGCAAATGATGAAGAATCAGGCACACTTGTTTGCAAGGGTTATTTGATGGGTGTGGTGTGTGTTTTGTGTTAGTCGTGACTTATCTGTTCGTATAAATCGCGCTTTTCCCTATATTACCCACCCCTTTCAAACTTCATATAAACCCTACCATCTACATCACATTTCATACAAGGTACAAAATATTTTATGCAAAATAGAAAAATTATACACTGTGGTATCAAAGTTGTTTAGCTCTTCATATTATATTTTATACACATATAAAATACTCTACTTATTTTATTTTATGCCAATATCACTTTCTTTCTTATTCTGTGATTTTCCTGAGCTGTAGTCATATCCAGTTTTCTATGTAATAAGATTATAGGATAGTTTAAGATTTTAGAAATAGATGACAGAATAGTTTAAGATTTGCAGGGAATTCGGTACAGGAAAACTATTTTGGAAGAAACACTGAAAACAATGCGGGATCCGACGGTCATCACTCCTCCCGTTAACTCAGAATGTTAATGTCTCTGGTGGTATATGACTCCGCCCGGGTCCCATGGATCTGATATTAACTTTTCTTGTGCACTGGCAGACCAGTATTTCTCTTTAAACTTCTGTTGAAAGTCTCCCCACTGCAAATCAGTCACCAGTTCACTAGTTAACACAACATTAGGTGGAGATACTCTTTTTTTTCTGAAGAAGAGAAATTTGTTAACATCTAGTATAGATTTAAGTGTCAGGAAGTCGTTTCTGAAAGTATTTGTATGGAGTGTAGCCATGTATGGAAGTGAAACATGGACGATAACCAGTTTGGACAAGAAGAGAATAGAAGCTTTCGAAATGTGGTGCTACAGAAGAATGCTGAAGATAAGGTGGGTAGATCACGTAACTAATGACGAGGTATTGAATAGGATTGGGGAGAAGAGAAGTTTGTGGCACAACTTGACTAGAAGAAGGGATCGGTTGGTAGGACATGTTTTGAGGCATCAAGAGATCACAAATTTAGCATTGGAGGGCAGCGTGGAGGGTAAAAATCGTAGAGGGAGACCAAGAGATCAATACGCTAAGCGGATTCAGAAGGATGTAGGTTGCAGTAGGTACTGGGAAATGAAGAAGCTTGCACAGGATAGAGTAGCATGGAGAGCTGCATCAAACCAGTCTCAGGACTGAAGACCACAACAACAACAACAGCTCTTTTTTTCTACTTTGTCTTGAATAAGCTTGAATTCTTTCCACAGGCCATCTAGATCCTTCTTGGTAATACTAAGTTCAGAAGATAGAACGTTTCCAGATGTTACTTTCTCGGAAACTTTCCGATCTATAAGTTCTTTCACCTGTTCCTCCAATCTGTTTATATTTATGATATCAGAATTCACTAATTTCTCTTTGAAGTTCCTTTCTACATTATCTACTCGTGTATTAATGCCTGTAATTTGCGATTGGAGTATTGGCATTAACTTATCTTGCTTTTCAGCACTCTCTTTTAAAGTATCTGTCTTTGGTTGAATTCAGTAAACATTTGATTTACGTGAATGTTCAAAGAATTAGTTAGTTCATTCTTTAAATCTAATTTCAAATTTTCAACTTTACTATTTAGGGTGTCAAATTCAGTCTTTAAAGTATGCATGCCTTTGCATAGATTACTGAATTCTCTACTCTGTGTGTCAACCTTGGCATTTAATAAACTTGTATTTGTTGCTTGATTGTTCCAGGTTTCACTCTAGTTATTTAGAACTTCACTCTGAGCATTTAAACTAGAATGTACCAATCCTATTTCTTTCCTTAGGGTTCCATTCTGAGCATTTAATTCCTTACTTAAAGTAGCATTTTGGGCAGCTGACTGCAAACTTTGTGCTTTTAAAGCTTCACTCTGAGCATTCAGTTGTAGGCTTTGAGCTTTGATTAGATTCACTAATTCAGACCAGTCTGGCCCTTCTTTAGTAATTGTCATAGCCATGACTGGTTCGGAAGTTTCCCCATTTGCTGTTTGTTATCCATACTTTTACAAGCTTTAGACCTTGTTAGTATTTAAAAATAAACTTTAAGTATAATAACTACACTAATAAAGTCCATTCAATAGTTTATACCATGTTGTATTAAAACAAAGTTCTGTTTTACACCCACCCAGCGTAGAATTTGGGCTGCTTCGATGAGCAGATGTATAATCAGCACCGGTGAACAGCAACTACTGCTGGTGGCATCGCTGGTTGGTTTCCGCGTAGGGTTCGGTGAGTGGAAGTGGAAGCAGGTCAGCACCGGTGAACAGTAACTGGCGCCAGCGACGTCGGATGTTGGTTTCCTCATCTGCATCCCCGCGATGCATGTGAGAGCTGTATACTCCCCACACCAGATCTTCTTAGTCATATCATTCTAGGCACATCTCTTCCTAGTCTAATACATCGAGGTCTTCTCTCCAGTTTTTCACGCTGTGACTTTCTCACGTCTTCTCACTTATATCCATTTACAAATTTTCTCCCTTGTTTGCTCCAGCATAATCCAGTTTCTCTTAATGGTTCTCTTTTCTTGTTATACTCGGTTGCTGTGGTTACATTTGATAGCTTTTTCTCTTGTGTTTTTGTCTCAAAATTCCTTTTTTCCTTCAGTCCTGTCATGGTTGCAACATTCTAACGTTTTTGACAGCAAGAATGTGTGAAGTTGGACTGCAACCTTCCCACTTCTTCTACACGAGTCAACTTACTTGTGAAAGCGCAACCGATCTTCTTTGCTGGTTAGACGGCTACTGGAATCTGTAAAAGCTTCTTCTCTGAAGAATGATGCTAGTTAAAGAAATACACAAGACCCTCTCTTTACTCATGAAATAAGTAGGTACTCGAGGAATATTTTTAGTTCACTCTCGGTATATTTCAACTTCCATAAAGAACAAAATTATCGTTTCTCACATAAATATTTGACTTCTTATAAGTCACCCGTGTCATCTCACATTAGACACAATTAAGATACATTTACAACAGAGTTGGTTTAATAACCACAGAAATCATAAACATGTCTTACCTCTAGCAAGTCTGTGTTAAGAGTTACCTAAAAGTCTTCCTCAACTCACCATTACAAAACAGCACAGAAGTTCCTTGGTTCTTCCTTGTGCTTTCACTATGACTTCTATGGATCGACCGGCATGTACTTGTCAGTGCCGTTTGACCGCTGTGTCTGCAGTCTTCTCACAACAAACTTCAGACCTGCACACACAGACAGGTGATGCACAGTAGATAGGGTTCCTTTTCCCCACTCACATCTAAAATATCGTGTGTTTGAGACGGTGGAAGGCCGAGTGGTTCTAGAATTTATGCAGAAATTCTCGAATCACTACAGCAATACGTTGACATTCATGGGACATTCAACTAACACCTACATATTGTTTTTCATTAGTGCTTCTATTTCTTCATTAATAGCTTTTCCTTTTCGTTTGACTGCAATATGTCAGTAAAACAGTTTGGATCCTTATGTTTGCCAACACTAACTTTTGTTAGCATAAGAACGCACCAGTTTCTATCCAGGCTGGTTTTCTTCATTGCCTTCTGCACTCCAATGTACCTTCATCAGAAAAGTCATGTGTTTCAGTTTTCAGGAATTCAGTTGATTCTATATCATTGTCACCTGACACTTGACTTCCTCCAGAATCAATTGCAGAAGATTATTCTTCGCTTTGACTTCCTCCAGAAGCAGAATGCCAAGGAAAGGCAAATTTGATATGATCACTATGTAAACTACAAACTATTTCTATTTTTACCTCATGACTGAAGACGACTTTCTTCTTGGAGGTAATCTAGACTCTAAATCTGTCTTTGTCAATAAGTTGACCAACAACAGCCTTACTATCAAACTTTGAATGAAAATGTTTGTTGACATGAACATAGGAATGAGTACCAAAAATCCTGTGGTGATCAAGTTTTCCTACTGGTCGATTGTACCACAGGTCATAAGGAAATTTGTTTGGAATGAAGACTTCCACTATGATTTAAAACATAGACTGCTGTAGAACAAGCTTCTGCCCACAGTCCTCTTGGTAGTTTGCTTACATTCAGCATTGAACATGCAGCTTCAGAAATTATTCTGTTTTCACTTTTGGCCAAACTATTGTGTTCAGGAATGTACGATGGAGGAATCAGTAATTCTGGTCCCTTATCTGGAGCAATTCCTTAACTCTGTTGTTATTAAATTTTTTACCTTTATCACATCTAAACTGGTTGACAATATGACCTTTGGCTTGAGTTTCATTTAAAAGTTGTTTAAGCATATTGTACTCTTCATTTTTGTACTTCAAAAAGAAAATTTGACAAAATTTACTGAAATTATCTGTAAAACATACATAGTATTAAGCACCTCCAAATGACTCTGTAGTCATTGGTCCAATGAATCTGCGTGGGTGAAGTGATTTGCACATTGTCTGAATGGTAGTCTGTGTAAATTTTCTAATGCACAACCATTACAAAGTTTCTCCTTACAACCTTCTACACTGATGTTAAGTTTCTTTAAGATGTTCTTGACATATTGTTTTTTCTGGTGACCGAATCTTTTGTGGTACATATGTAATGCTTCAGAAGGTGTCACTGAGTTCACTTGATTCCCTTTTTTGGCCTAAAAACACACATATTCAACACATACTGCTCATTTTGCACATGCCCTGTCATGACAATGTGGCCACTGGCTTTTTCCCGAATCGTAACACCTGCTGTCAAATGGTATATCATAGCTGTTACATGAGGCTGCTCTGGCTGATCAGGCATTTTGGTGCACTTTGAGGCATTGGAGTGTCCACCAAAAGGTGTAAAGTAAATCCTAGGGCCCTGGGTGTGACCTATCAGCATATTTTCCATTACCTAGAGCACAACAGCTCAAAGTGAAAGGTGCTATTGCAGTCAGGAGCTGCTCTCTGCTACCCACTGACCTAGTTGTTTACATTTATTGCATGGAAATTTTTGTTTTGGTTGCTCTTTCGATATCTTCTTTTCCTGTGTGTTAGAAACAACAAATGCAATTACATCCATTGCATTTTGTTCACATATTTCAGTGCCACAAAGTTTTTCAATAAGTAAGTTTAGACTCTGATTTTCTGCTGCATTGTCTCCCAGAGATCTTTAAAATTTATAATATTCCTTTCCTAATGTAGATAAAATTTGACCATTTCATATTCTTTCAGGCCTTGTGTTCTCTTCAAGTTTTGTTAATGCATCATTATTTAGATCTACAAGTAACTTCTGAACCTTAGTCACATGTGTGCTAATATCTTCTGTTTCATCACTTTTGACCTGAAAAAAGTTTTCAATAACATGTTCAAATGTTGCGTGCTGCTATGTTTAAATCTGGCACGTAGTTTGCTCCATATTTCTTTAGCATTTTCACGCTTCAACACAAGTTCAGCAACTAGTTTGCTTAGTGCACTTGCTGTTACACTTGCTGCTTTCACGTCATTATTTTGCCATTCTGCATACACTGCCTTCTGTTCAGTAGTAGGGTCCAGAGGCAACACAACCGGTTGCATGTACCGGCCTGTAACCTGTTGTAAATTATAAAGTCTGATCAACACAGTTTTAGTTATGATTGGTATATTTTTTTAGGATGCAGATTTTCTTCTTAGCTTAAATGAACTTTAAAGAGGTTATATAAAAACAAGAGTATTTCAGAAAATATTAAGGAATAACATTTTTCAGTAAATGCTAAAACATTTTTCCATTTATGACAACAAATAGATTCTGTAAGTAAAAATGAATGTTACACCATTAGTATTCCATACCACCCCATCAGTGCACATGTGGCACATAACACCTTATTCACTTGTGACAGAGACATTTCCAAAGGATGTTAGCGTCATAAAGGGCTACATTAAACTGTGACTTGCCTGGCATTAAGGAAATGGTTCAAAAAAATAAGTGGCACAAATTTTAATTTAATGTCAAACCTAAGAGAATAGCAGGTATAAAAAAAAGATTGGAATTTAATAATAAATTAGCTTCTAAGTACTCTTGATGTTAAACTCAATAATCCAATTAAAGAAAGAGCCAAAATACCTCTTTAGATGGCTTCTGCAAGAAGCTACGTATAATATGTTTAGAAGTAGTGTGTTTCAGCTTACATTATATGTTTTACTTTCTTCTTCTTCTTCTTCTTCTTCTTCTTCTTCCTCCTGTGCTTACCCCTGTCTTCATTGTGTTGGCATGTTATTCTGAATTTGCCAGTGTTAGTGATAGAGGGTCGCTGGATGGCCTTTCTGCCACTACCCTATCCCCCTACCCCCAAGATTGAATTTGTGTACCCCATACAGATGCATTTAGTGTTATACCATATGGAAAAGTGAGAACAGTTTCAAAATGTTAGCCTAACCAAGGTCGGATGTGTGTATCAGTATGGAATTTGCCTACTTGGATGTGGGAAAGTGGCTGAAAACCACATCCAGGCAGAATTGCACACCAGCCCTTGTCGTTAATCCACTGAGCAGATTCAATCTGAGGCCCGAGCAGCTCCCAGAATCCTGGAAGCAGCATACTGGCTATCTAGTGAGTCACTTTATATATTGTATATATCAGCAGCAATATGAAAAGGATACATTCCTATTCATTGTATAGAGGAGCTGCTGTGTCGCAGACAGGTACAGTATGTCTGTAAATGATTCATGTTAATTACCAGTCATCTACAATTTTCATTTAAATATTAACTCAGTTATCATTAAAAAGCAGTGATGTTATTTTAGGAATGTTGCTCTGTGATGTCATATACAGAATGATTTTCAGATATCAGAGTAAAACTGTCTACCCCACTCCTTTGTTCAGTACATCAGCCATATTATTATAATATACAGATAAAGCTACTTAATGTTTATATGTACTACTTCCATAAAGCAAATATTACATTAAACAATGAAATATTTGCAGCTCGATCTTACAGCATCTCAGATAAAAAGGAGACGAAGTTCATTGCAGTCCAGGAGAAGTTTAGCACCATCGTCACCCATTCGTCTTCCTCCAATATCAAGAGTTGATGGTATATATCATATTTATATAAGTCTTATTTGTTAAATTTTAGTGACCTGTGTAATAAGCATTGTATGATACGAAACATTTCATAGAATTAGTGATACAGCTCATACTGATAGGTAAAAATCTACTCATCAAACTACAACATCAGATGGAAATAAGAAGAAAATATGAAATTGCTAGTTTTCTCGGCAAGGGGAATTTTGCAGAAGATGAGAAAAGGTTGGAGGAAATATCACAAGACACTCTGAACATGATTGCTTAGGGGTGGTGCTCAGTTCTTCCATGTGCTATTGCACTGTAATTTTAGATAATCATTCACATGTCCTACACAGATACTTCTCTCATGTTCTTAAAATTTTGACCAGCAGTGCTGTAGTTTGGGCTTGTTATGTTTGTAAAGAATACATTGATATACACAGATATTTCATCATTGTTTATTGAAGTAATAATGTTTGAGGCTGTGCGGTCTAACGCACGGCTTTCTGGATTGGGAAGGTGCGCCTGGTCCCTGGCACAAATTGCCTGCGCAAACAAGTTGTCCACATACGCGTACACTACCATTACTCTACCACACAAACATAGGGGTTACACTCGTCTGGTGTGAAACGTTCATGTGGGGTGGGGATGTTCCACCGGGGACTGAACCACACAATAACCCTGAAAGAGTGGTTTGGTAGGGGGCGGCAGAGGGGTGAAGTGGACTGTGGTAGTCATCGTGGGGTTGTGGATCACTGCGGCTGCTGCGGTGACGTAGCCTCTCCATCGTTTCTAGGCCCCTGGTTAACATACAATACAATAATGTTTGAAAAAGGGAACATACTAAAATCTGTTAAGTAAAAAGTACAGATTATGTTGAAGCAATTGTTGAGCTAGAACTAAACAAAGTGACAAGCGATGTATTAAAATTGAAGAAATAAAGGAAAACACTTCTTTTATTACTATCAATTTTATTTTTTATGTCCTTCTTCTACCTCTTGTTTATAATTTTGAGCGTCACTAGTAGAGCAAGAATTTTTTGTAGTATCAACAAGAAAAATATTTACATATTTGTGTAATGATAAAGGGTAAAGTGTGTAAGAAAATATGTAAATATCACAAAAATATTCTATTAAATACTTGACATTAAACGATAAATCAACTGAAATTATCTTCAGAATTGCACTGTAGCCTACTATATTATCTTAACATGTACTTAAACATCTTTGAATGAAAAGTTTGTGAAAAAGGTATGCTGGAATTTTAGGTGATGAAATATTCCTGGAAATGTGTTGGCTGGAGCATCTGCTTCTTTCACTTTTAGGGTATTCCAAATACACTGGTGTCCAAAATAAAAGCAACAAACTGCTATGTCCCAGTGTTGTTTCTAATTCACAGTATAATCATACAAAAGTCAACAGATGTCTGTACAATCATGTTCTTCATGGAAGATGGCATTCCAGTCAGTGGACAACCACATCAATGATGACATCAGAGCACCTATCAAATGGGGTAGTGTCTTCTGTGTAGTCCCATATCCACAATCACTACGTATACAGTCACAGACAGCGCAGTATGGCACAAAGAAGACCCATACCAGACTCTCTGTTGTGGAATGCTGTAAGAATAATGGAAACAGGACAGTCGAGACCCCTACCAGACTCTCTGTTTTGGAATGCTGTAAGAATAATGGACACAGGACAGTCGCAAACTGATGTGTCCTGAAGGCTTAATGTGAATCATTCTGTTATTTCTCAGATGTGCTTACAATTTATAGAGACTGAAACGGTATCCCGGACACCAGGGCATGGCCGACCACATGTGATATCCAAAGGAGAGAAACATTATTTGACCGTAAGGGCATGACAGTACTGCTTTAGTACTGGATGGCAACTGGCATCGGACCTTGCAACATCCACTGGACATGTTGTATCGAGACAAATGGTGTTCAGAAGGCTTTGGCAGAGTAGCCTTTATTGTCAGAGATCTGTATGTGTATCTCTGGTGCATCGTCACAGAAGGGAAAGTCTAGAGTGGAGTCATCAACATGCCACCTGGATGGTTGAACTGTGGGCCAATATTCTTTTCACAGATGAGTCCCTGTTTGGTCTGGACAGTGATTCTCAACACATTCACATCCGGAGGGAATGTGAAACACAATTTTGGAATCCGAGAATTGTGGAGAGAGACCAATATTGAGGAGAATCCTTAATGGTGTAGGTAGGGATTATGCTGACCACTTCATGAAATTGTATGGGTGAATCGGCAAGATTTAAATGCTGACAGGTATTGCAACAAGATCTTTGTACCTCACGTGCAGTTGTCGTGAGGTGGTGTGTGCCCAAACTTTGTATTGATGGACGATAATGCTCAACCTCATAGAGTATGAGTGGTTAATATTTTCTTGGAAACGGTAGATACAGCATGCATGATATGGCCTGATTGCTCTCCCAATTTGAACCCTATACAGAATGTCTGGGATGCATTAGGGAGACAGGTTGCATCATGTCAGCATCCACTAACCACTCTCCAAGTCTTTCAAGCAGCTCTGCAGGAAGAATGGGGGTTATTGCCTCAACGTGAGACTGATGACATCACTCACAACATGCCTCATCATTGTCAGGTCTGTATTGAAGCCAGACCTGGTAACACCTCTCACTGAGCACATTAACCAATTGTTGGAATGTGTGTGCAAATCCGTTAAGTTGGAAAAAATGAACATTTCTTCTACCAGAATGCATGTTGCAGTTGTTTATGTTCTGTGTTCTTTACAGTGTTTCTACTTTTATCACCTTTTTACACTGTTCTGTGGCAAAATAAATGCAACCTTGCAAAGTTTCTGTTTATTGCTTTAATTTTGAACACCAGTAAAGTAGCAAAAGACAAATAATCTGGATTTCTTGCCAAAACAGTGTCAAACACATTCACTACCCTGTGTCCAGCATCACCTCTAATGTCAGTCAGCTCAGATTTGACATTCTCAACAATTTCTAGTGGTTACTGCAAAGGAAGCCTGGTAGATTTTAATTTTTTAATCCTTCTGGAAAGAAAACCATTGCATTTTCAGTTTTAGTTTCTGCGAAAGCCTTTTTGTGCTTTTCATACTCAGACTTAAGATTCTCTCAGAAATGAATGAGCCGCATATTTCATGGCTTTAAAATGTTCGTTATAAAAACCTGTGGCTTCAG
Organism: Schistocerca piceifrons; assembly: GCF_021461385.2. NCBI lineage: Eukaryota > Metazoa > Arthropoda > Insecta > Orthoptera > Acrididae > Schistocerca > Schistocerca piceifrons. Next base: position 513,207,390 of record NC_060141.1, read on the forward strand.
TCCCTGTATCCCATCTCATTAGTACAGGTTCAAGTGACCATGTTAGTTTCAGAAGTGGTTCTCTATAGAGCGATACATGACACAGGGCTTTGAGAAATACTTCCTTGTTGTATGAGTTTATTTTACTTACTTCTGTGTAACTACCATGCACTCCTTCAGTGATATGTTGCAGTGCATGGGTGTGACATGTGAAATAAGTTAAATGCTGACAGAATACCCAAAGGGTAGTTGCTGCCTTCAGCATGTAGGCTGCAGCATCTGAGTACATAACAAGAAATCTTTCTTCTCAAATTCACTTAGACCACTACATTTTAAGACAGTCATTGACAAAAAATTGTATTGTTTAATGATTTGTGTGTTCCAGCAGTTCACAGGAAATCAGTAATGGCTTTTGTGGTTCCTCTCTATTGAGTTCGCTAGCAGTGACATTGTCTGTGGATCTCCTAAATGCATCTGTTGTTTTGTCAATGGCTATCCATATGTGGTGGTTAGTTATACACACTTTTCAGAGCCTCCTGGTAACAAAAATCTAAATAGTTTTCTCTTAATGTCGAGTCATCAGGAACCTGTCAATTGATCTGGAACCTTTTTCCCACTTTGTAGAAGTGTGTAACATTTGAAAATCCAAAGTTTGTACCATGGAATATTCACAGCAACCATAGTGTAGCACATAGCATACAAACATTCTAACATACAAATATTCTACATACAAATTCTACATACAAATATTCTAACATCTGAAGTTGGTGCCATGGAATGTTCACAGCAACCATAGCGGAGCACATATCATACAAAAAAATCATGTGTAAAGTGTTGAGTGTTTTGCATTTGTGCCAATAACATTCACTCCTTAGATGATTGCACTGCTTTGTACATGTGTGTACTGCTACTGCTGAAGTTGGGACTTCGTAGAGCACCTAATCTCCTTATTGCAAGCTTGACTTAGAACAATCTCCCCTCACTTGTGAAAGGATTGTGCATCATAATCCAAGATCTTACTTCAGATGATAATGTTGGTGCATCAGGAGGCATCAGTCTTGAACTCTTGAAGTACTACTTGACAAACTATTTTTGGATTAGTAGAAGTTGATATCTGTCAGAAAATGTTGGGGCACTGGTCTGCTGTTCACCCCACTGCCAGTCTCAACAGCAGATTAAGTCCTTTACTCCACAGAGCAATGGCTGCGATAATGCTACATAATGTATTGGTATCGTATCTTCTTTGCTTTTGAGAAATGAAATTTTGGATCTTAGAGAATTAAGCAGAAGGACAGCTTTCATAAACCAGCTCAATGTACAAAACCCTGTTTTATTGAACTGTAATGTGATTTTTAAAGGCTATTTATTTCCTGTCTTCAGTTTTTATTGTTGGTCTGATTTGGATATTTTTCTAGGGAGAGGCCTATTGAGAGTAAGAAGGGTGAAATGCGATAATATGTAGCACGAAGCTAAGATATGTAAAATATATAATTATAATGATGCATGTAAGAATATGTAATGATGAAATGTAATATGTGAACACCGGCAACATAATTCATGAGCATTTGCAAATTTTACATGCATAAGTGTGAAGGAAAAAAATATGTAATTACACAAAAATCCAGGCCATACTGATGAGTATGCAGTTTTAACATTAATGATAATTTTCATTTCTTTTATCTATTCATTAACACACTGCACTGTAAATGTCGTTATTCAGGGATTGGGAATTCTCTCTCTCTCTCTCTCTCTCTCTCTCTCTGACACACACACACACACACACACACACACACACACACACACACACACACAGCCCAGCACTCATACCAGCTTTTGTACAGATAATTTGTTGTTTCTTATTTTAATCCAGTTTCTCCGGTTTATTTTATCCTCCTCTTATTTCTCTCCCACAGTCAGCACATTTGCTTCTTCTGTTTAAGAATCTTCCAAACCATCTCCTACTCTTCCTCAAAAGGATGGTTTTATTCTTAGGTTATTTATACTTTAGAAGAATCTTTTTCAAACTTTAATCTGTCTCTATGTAGTGTGTTACATGTCCTCACATCAAATCATTTCTTGCTCGTCCTGGCATACAGTACAGTGTATTTCTGGAAAGAACATACTGATTTCTCCTGTTATTCCTCAGAATCTGTTTTCTGTTTTCCTTTCATCTTTAGATGGCTTTTACACATTATTATGATGGCTGATGAGACGGTTCCTCACTTCAAGCCATCAGAGATACCATTACCTTATGCCATTAATGACATAATGAGCTGTGTTTCTTGTTCAAAATATGTGTTGCATAATATACATTATTTAGATTGATACTTGATGTGAATTTAATGTCCATGTGAAATTTAACCGAAAATGTGAAATCTGTTAGTATATTTGGTGGAGCCACACTCAAGCCTTAAGTTCTGGAACAAAAAGAAATTATATGTTAATATTGCAGTGCACAGTAATGACATATCAATCTTACAAAATCTTTGGGAACCTAATTTTAACTTTTTTTTTTGCATTTTTTATTACTATGATTCTTATTATTGTTATTGTTATTTTTATTCAGATAAGCTACCTGTACATACAGCACAAAGAAAAGAGAAGAAGGAGGTTACTGATATTATGAAACCAACAAGCATGCTAGAAGTAGCTGATCAGAGGTCCTTAATTGAATTGGTACGACGTAATAAGAAGATTGGTTTTCTGTACATGACATATGCTGTACCAAGGTCATCCAAATTTTTCACCCCTTACTGCTTAAGGTGAGAAAATCTTTTTAAAATGGTCTTTGAGACAATACTGAGTTTTATATGATTATATGTTGATAGGACAGACTTGATCTACCAGTAAAGCTAATTTGTTTAGTAGGCCCAGCTCGTGAAGCATTTTCTAGTAGCATGTAACAGCAAATAGTTTATAATGTTGCCAAGATGTCACATCCATACTCATAGTACAGGGTAATATTAAGTTAGAGGGCATACTACTTCCATCCGAGAGAGTCTATTATAAGTTGTTATAAATGACTTGTGCCTGGAAGTATGATATTTCTCTGGACTAGATTTGTCCAGGTCGAGTGCCTTCCTGCAGGCAACCGAGTGCTTGCAGGCAATAGTCAGCAGCGTGGGCAAACAGCTGACATGTGAGCAGTCAGGCAGCCAGTCTATACCATACATGACTTTACTGTCCTGGCCTTTGCACCTGCAGGCAGAAGTGGCCAAGTGGTTTTGCAATAGAACTACCTGCTATGGGGCACATACTAGTTGTGCCTGCTTGTAAGCGAACCAATGGGCTCTCCAGGAGAGGCACCACAGGACATTTTAATTTTCACTATCCTAAGTATAGATTTGATAGCTTTCTTAACAAAACATACAGGTTTGAATTCAACAGAGCAAAATTCAGTGTTGTGCGATAAAGGAATGCTGTGTGAAGAGGTGTGGTAATGTGGCCAGTGCTCGTATCCAGTTGGTAGTGTTGTAACAGCCTATTCTAAAGTGTCAGGACTGAGAGATAGTGAGAAAATGAAAACTAGCTCACTCAAATGTTCGATGCTGAGTGTTGATGACATTCCTCTCCTGCACCAAAAAATTCAAACTCTTTAAGGCTCTTGGAAATGTTGAGTGTGTGAATAGGCTGTACATTATCTTTCTATAAGCTGGACCTTCAGTTTGTGTGTTACAGAATTCTCATTGCATTCCGCTGAATTATTCATTTTACTCCAAGGATGAACATTCATTCATTCATGATTTTCCATACATCCCATAAAAGAAGGGTAACCTTAAGAGTGGTGGAATGATTCAAGATATTCGTTAACAGAGATAAGAAAACTGTAGCAATTTGATCTGTACACAGTAATAATAAAATGTCACTATACTGCTTAATGCTGTTCATGTTTTTGCCAGCTACATTTAACTTAAAGATAAGGCTGGTACTTTGAAAAAAGTTGTTGCATCTGCAGTTATATTAAGTAGCTGATGTTTCTCTCCTACCATTAGCTTCACATTTATTTGGTTGCTTTGGTATTTTTCAAAGAAACTAGTTGACCTAGAATTGTAAATACAGAGTCGTGTTTACAATACATTACTACTTTTTATGGAGCTTTACAATGAACATTGCTACTTGTCATGTAAACAGTAGAACTTTTCAATCCATGAACTTAGATATTCAGATAATTTTTAGTAAATTCAGTTGTCATTCTGCAGGTTTTCCTAAAAATGCATGTATTTTGGCACCATATAATTCATCATCTCCATAGATCCTTTTTCTTCTCCTTATGGAGTTGCAGTACCCTGTCACTGAGCAACTGAAAAGCAGAAGGCATCAAAAAACTTTTTACTTGAGGTTCACAACCATGTTTTACAATACAGTGCCTTTCCCTTGGGCGAGCACATTGTGAGCATGACACATGCTGACACCTCAAAGACTGTAACTACACAGCTTCAACTAGAGCACATTAGTAATTTTCAAAGCTTTTTGAAAATCAAGTCAATGGATCCTATGCCCTTGAAGTCTTTCATTGTTATCTCCTGAATGATCAGTTTCGAGGGATTGACAAATGCCTTAACAATGACATGCTCCCATATTGAAGGAACCGTAGCTTTTGACACCTTCTTTGTTTCTCACTCATTGCAAAGTCCCTTCCACTATGACCTGGACATAAAAACTTTTGATGTATTTCTGTAAACTAGTAGCAGCTGATCAGACAGAAATCAAGTGCTAAAACACTCCAGTTACTGTTCTACCCGACACACGGTCAGACCATACAATCAGTATGTGTTCCACACGTTCTTCAAGCATATTGTAATTGTTCATCAAAAAGTTAAGCAGACAGGAAACTATTTCACCTGAGCCTCTTCTTGTTATGGATTCATCCCACAAATTTTCTGTAACATTTCCAGTACCAATATCATGAACTGTGAAACACACGATGACAGCTGTATTAAATGAAACAGCAAGTTTACTGTTAACAGTCACTGTTTATTAATCTCCATGGCGCATTTCAAAGGTTTAAACCTCCATCTCAGGTGGATTTACATTTGTTAGTATGACATTTGTGTGTGTGTTGTGTTACGATTTTTTTGGAGAAACTTGTGGCACTGTTTAGTGGAGAAAACAAAACATTATTTCAGAACATGGTTTTGGGTTTATTTTGACAAAAAATTAAACATATATCTAACAGTAAACATAAAATAAATAAAATACAGTACCTCCAGTGGACACAGGTTCCTTTCACTCTTGTATCACATCACATGTATACTGTCATACTTTGTAAACAAATATGACGTCTGGAAACTATTGGGTGCAAGGATCATATAGCAGAAGAGAAAACATTATTGCAAAGTACAAAGAATATTCATTGTAACAACATTATTACTTTTTTTTTAAGGATTTGGAGGTGTTTGTTTTGAGGTGTCAAATACATGCATTGGAATAAATACTTCAGGTGTTATATGGATCCAATTTTGACAAGTTAAAATAGCTTAAACTTCATACTTGTTTATACAATAAAGTGAAATGTTAAAATAGCTTGAACTTTACATTTGTTTATACAATCAGGTGAAATGTTACAAACTTCAAGTACAATAATCTTATTGGGTACAGTGGTAAAATTATACATAAATAACAATTTTGATTGAGATTCATACATAGATATGAAAGGCTGGAGGCAGAGGGAGAGAAAGAGAAAGTGAGAGGGAAAAAGATGGTGGAAAAAGTGATTTTATGACAGCGAACTTTACATGGCAAGGGGTCTTAAGATTATATCTGTTACATGTAATAACTGCCTAAAGGTTGGGGTAATATATTGGTAAATGCTTTAAAATATGCAGATGGATGTTCAATTTGTGCCAGTAGTTGATGTACATATAGTTTTAAGCTGACAGGGGACACAAGCTGTTGGTGTGATGATATATATGTGAGTGAGGTGTTGCAGTTGCTCTTGGCAGTTGTCATGGTAACATAACTAAATATTAATGGTAAATATCAAGGGGTGTGTGTGTGTGTGTGTGTGTGTGTGTGTGTGTGTGTGTGTGTGTGTGTGTGTGCAATTTTAATGATGTAGGCAGTTGCCAAAAACAGACATGATACTATTGTAAATATTGTCATTTAATATGGATTCAGGTTTTGTTTTTTGGTGTTTGTATATTTGGAGTGTTTCATGGATGACTAGTTATCGATGCTGATACTTGTGTTGTTAACATGGTGTTTTGTTTCATGCAGGTGGGTGGCTATTGCTGATATGTGGTAATTTCTTTTTTTTTTTTTTTTTTTTTTTTTTTTTTTTTTTTAGTGCTACCATGTGTTCTTTGAGCCTACTCTCAAATGATCTGCCTGTCTGGCATATGTAGAAACAGTCACAGTCCGAACATTCAATTCTGTATACACTTGAATGATGAAGTGGGTTTCTTGTGCTGATGTTGTGGGGTAGCTTCTGCCCAATCTTGTTGTCTGGGATAAAGGATATGCTTATGCCTTTTCATTTGAAGACATTGGCAGTCTGATATGAAATGTTACATAGAAAGGGGATTGTATGGAAGATGTTAGTTTCTTTTCGTATTTGCCATTATTGAGTGTATGGGGTGCCTACTATGGAGCTTTTATAGCCATTCACAATAGCTGTTTGTTTTATTATTTCAATTTCTTGATCACATTTGTGTTTGGAGATTGGTAGTTGGATAGCTCTATTGATCATGCACCGGAATGCTGCCATTTTGTGGGCTGTGGAGTGACAAGAGGAGTTGTATATTGTAGTGTGTGTTGTGGTAGGCTACCGATAAATTTCAAACTGATGTCTGTTATTCTTTATTCTAATGGTAAAGTCTACAGCTATCCAAAGCAATCACAACACAAAAAACAAAAAGAAAATGTTATAACCTTTAATCACCAATAATTGCGTGGATATTCAAACACACTCACTTAGGAACAATAGCTCGTTACATGATAACAACTCAGTATCTCTTATTCGACTGCCGTGCCGTGACATGCAGCCGGCGCCATTCGTAGCTTGGTGGCGCTCCCGCACTCAGCCGAGTTGTGGAGCGCCTCTATCGCCGTTTGCGCATACTGTCGTGGCGGCACTGTTAAATGTCATGGCACTGTCACAACACTTTTCCCCCCTTAAAAAAAAAAAAAAAACCACTCACTTCCTTGGAGACATGGACAGTGCAGAGACATCCATGGCCTCTTGTGAAGTCCTGAGAAGATCCCGCGGAGAGACACGAGAGTATGGTCGAAAATGTCCAGGACGGAAGCTCGTGCGTGAACGTGCCTCCTGGACGAGATGATGGGTGCAAACTCTGGAGCAGCATCCATAGGTGTCATGGACCTGGGGGTGTGCTCCAGCGAGATGGGTCCCAGAGAAGGCAGCGTCGCAACTGGGGCCGGTTCCGGCGTACTCAGAAGCGGTAGCGACGATCGGCTGCATCAACACGTATGGTAGATCGGCGGCAGCGACAGGGCTGTCTTCTCGGGCTGGTGGAGGCGAAGGAAGGGGCAGTTTCACCGGCGTGGCCACCACTCGTGGGCGCATCTGGTCGTAATGGCGAACAACCATGCCATCGTCCGTACGTATTTCACAAAACCGGTGGCCGTGAAGAGCCTTGACCACCCCTGGAATCCATTTAGGGCGAGATCCATAACCTCGTGCCCACACGTCGGCGCCCACCGAGTATTTTCCCGCACTAGGGGACACAGCACAAGGCCTGACAGGGTGAAGCAGGTGCAGTAGAGTGCGCGGTTGGCGGCCATGCAAGAGTTCAGCAGGGCTGCGATCACCCAGAGGCGTGAAGCAATAAGAACTCAGAAATTGCAGCAGAGCGTCATCTGTGGAAAAATCGCTAGGGAATTTTTTCATCTGGCTTTTGAAAGTGTGGACAAGGAGCTCGACCTCCCCATTTGATTGCGGATGGAAGGGCGGTGCTGTAACATGATGAATCCCTTTGTCCAGTAAAAAAATCACGGAAGGCCTGCGAAGAGAACTGAGGGCCATTGTCCGTGACGATAGTGGATGGAAGACCTTCTAGCGCAAAGATTTTGGACAAAGCCAGCGTCGTCACCACAGTGGTGGGCAACGGACACAGAACAACAAACGGAAACTTCGAGAAGGCGTCAATCAACAGTAGCCAATAAGTACCGAGGAAGGGGCCGGCAAAGTCAGTGTGCACCCGTTCCCATGGCTGTGCCAGATCAGGCCACGGAGAGGGCATTGTACGAGGTGCAGCCAGTTGTTGAGCACACTGACCACACGCAGCAACCATGTGGGCGATGTCTGAATCAATACGGGGCCAACAAACGTGCCTGCGGGCCAGGGACATAGTCTGAGAAATACCCCAATGGCCTTCATGCAACAGTTTGAGAACATCTTTGCGAAGAGAGGCTGGCACCACGACCCGTGGGGATGCGCCATCCATGGCCAGAAGAACAACACCATCACGAACAGACAGACGAAGGCGATCCGAAGGGGATCCGATGCCCGGCCATTGGTCCTGTCTGGCCAACCCCGTTGAACAGAACCGATCACCTGATGCAGGTCTGGGTCCCGTGCAGCAGCCGACGTGACCTGCGAACCTGTAAGTGGAAAACCCTCGACCGCACGACGTTCTTCCTCATCAATGTGGAATCGAAAACCGGGTCGGGGCCCATCGGCAATCGCGACAGTGCGTCAGCGTTGGCGTGCTGGGCCGTGGAGTGATAGTGAATCTCATAGTGAAAACGAGACGAGTATAAGGCCCAACGTTGCAGGCAGTGAGCTGCCTTATCTGGAAGCGACGCCGATGGGCTGAACAGAGAGACCAGCGGCTTGTGGTCGGTGATGAGGTGAAACTTAGAACCATACAAAAAAACGCTGAACTTTTTTAGAGCATAAATGATAGCAAGCGCCTCCTTTTCGATTTGAGAGTAACGCCATTGGGCATCGTTGAGGGTCTTGGAAGCATAGGCGATGGGTCGTTCCGACCCATCCTCATACCGATGGGCGAGAACAGCCCCTAGGCCATACTGTGAGGCGTCAGTCGCCAGAACCAAGTGCTGACCCGGACGGAATGTGGCAAGACAAGGTGCCGACTGCAAATGAGCCTTCAGGTGGACAAAAGCCTGCTCACACTCGTCGGACCAACAGAAAGGGACGTTTTTGCGTAACAGCTGATGCAGAAGATGAGCTACCGCCGCCGTGGATGGAATGAATTTGTGATAATAAGCAATCTTGCCTAGAAACGCCTGAAGTTCTTTGACCGTAGACGGCCGGGGTAGAGCGTTAATGGCCACAACGTGCTGACGTATAGGACGTATACCCTCACGGGACAAGTGGAAACCAAGATACACAGTGAAGGGTTGGAAGAACTGTGACTTGTCCAGATTGCACCTCAACCCAGCCAAATGCAAAACCCGAAACAGTGAGCGCAAATTGCGAAGGTGCTCCTCAGTGGAGGCCCCCGTGACAACAATGTCATCCAGATAGTTGATGCAGCCGGGAACGGAAGCCGTGAGCTGTTCCAAAAACCGCTGAAAAATGGCTGGCGCGCTAGCGGCGCCAAATGGTAACCACTGGTACTGATACAACCCACAAGGAGTGCTGATGACGAGAAATTCCTTGGAAGAAGCATCCAATGGCAACTGATGGTACGCCTCCGATAAGTCAAGTTTGGAAAAGAACCGGCCCCCAGCGAGCTTGGTAAATAACTCCTCAGGACAGGGAAGAGGATAAGTGTCAATGAGGCTCTGAGCATTGACAGTGGCTTTAAAATCACCACACAATCGCAGACTCCCATTTGGTTTAGAAACCACCACGATTGGCGATGCCCATTCGCTGGAGGTAACAGGAAGGAGAATTCCTGAAGCTGTTAACCTGTCTATCTCAGCCTTGACAGGTGCACGCAACGCCACCGGAATAGGGCGTGCCCGGAAAAACTTAGGGCGAGCTTTAGGTTTAAGAGTAATGTGGGCTTCAAAATCCTTGGCACGACCCAGACCAGCAGAGAACACGGACGAAAATTCAGAATACAATCCATCCAGCTGTTGATACGGAATATCCTCAGATATAAGGTGCACATCGTCATCAATGGAGAACCCGAACAACTGGAAAGCATCATACCCGAACAGGTTTTTAGTGCCCGCATGATCCACCACATAAAACGTAAGGGGCCTAACAACAGACTTGTAGGCAGTGGAAGCATCAAACTGGCCAATGATAGGAATTTTCTGTTTATTATAAGTTGTCAGATTTCGCGTAACTGGAGACAAGGGAGGGGGGCCCAACTCCAAATACTTGCGCGAATTAATGAGAGTTACTGCAGAGCCAGTGTCCACTTGCATGCGAATGTCTTTATCCAGAACACGAACAGTAACAAACAACTTATTTGTTTGAGAAAGCACACAGTTAACATCCATATCCGATGCCTCGTCCTCGTCGACAGGAACTTTAGGGGACTGACACACAGAAGCAATGTGGCCTTTTTTCCTACATGAATTACACGTGGCCCAACGTTTTGGACACGCGGCCCTGTCATGCTGTACGAAACAACGTGGACAAGAAGGAAGTGCAGAACGAACCTGCTTCTGTGGTTGCTGTTTTCGCTGTGAGCGTTGCGGCCCAATGCGATGTTGTGTATGCGAGTGAACCGCCTCCACATCTTCGCTCTCCTGTGAAACAGGCAAATTGTCCATGTCAAAAGTTGACTGTACAGCGCCTACATCACACCACGCGTCTATTTGCGTGCCAGCAGCGTGAGACACTTCAAAGGATTGAGCGATGCTTGGAACTTCCGACGACGACGGGTTTGGCAGTTGTAGGGCACGTTGCCGAACTTCTTTATCAGGAGCAAGCCGTAGAATAGCATCCCTAACCATTGAATCAGCATAAGACTCATGATGAGTGTCCGTGACAAACTGACATTTCCTACTCAGACCGTGTAGTTCCGCCGCCCAAGCCTGGTAAGATTGGTGGGGCTGTTTACGACACCGGTAGAATGCCACGCGGGCGGCAACGATGTGGGTGTTTTTTCGGTAATAGTTAGACAATAAGTCACACATTTCTTGGAAAGACAGAGAGGCAGGTTCCCGCAGAGGGGCTAACTGAGATAGCAGCTAATAGATCCGTGGGGAAATCCAAGATAGAAATAATGACTTACACATAGGAGCGTCGACAACGCTGAAAGCCAAGATGTGTTACCACAAACGCTTCTCATAATCCTCCCAGTCTTCAGCGGCCTCGTCGTAAGGAGGGAATGGGGGCGGAGAAGAGGAAGACAGACGATGAGTAAGCAACGTCGACAACGCCTGAATAGCAGCCGTCAGCTGTGTTTGTTGTTCAATGAGCCCTTGCGTAAGCTGTTCCATGTCTGCCCCATCACGAACACACAAATCCACAACACAGTGAAAATATCCCATCCTCGTCACCAAAAAGTGTTATAACCTTTAATCACCAATAATTGCGTGGATATTCAAACACATTCACTTAGGAACAATAGCTCGTTACATGATAACAACTCAGTATCTCTTATTTGACTGCCATGCCATGACATGTGGCTGGCGCCGTTCGTAGCTAGGTGGCCCTCCCGTGCTCAGCCGACTTGCGGAGCGCCTCTATCGCCGTTTGCGCGTACTGTTGTGGCGGCACTGTTAAATATCATGGCACTGTCACAACAGAAAATAACATCTTCCATACAGTCCCCTTCCTATGTAACAATTCATATCAGACTGCCAATGTCTTCAAATGAAAAGGCATAAGCATATCCTTTACCACAAACAACAAAATTGGACAGAACCTACCCCACAATGTCAGCACACGAAATTCACTGCATCCCTCAGGTGTGTACAAAATTGATAGTTTGGACTGTGACTGCTTCTACAAGGGCCAGACAGGCAGATTGTTTGAGAGTAGATTCAAAGAACACATGGCAACACTAAAAAACAAAAAATACCACACATCGGCAATAGCCACCCACCAGCATGAAACAAAACACTGTGTTAACAACACAAGTATCAGCATCCTATACATCCAACCAAAAGGCAGAAAACTAGACATCCCTGAAACACTCCAAATATACAAACAACAAACAAAACAACCTGAGGGTGTATACGACCTGGGACAACCGGAAGATCCGGGAAGAATCTGGGAATTTTTTCATCTGGGAAAAACCCGGGTATTTTTTAGAATTCTGGGACTTTTTCATTGTTTTAGTTTTCAGTTAGATTGTCATAATTTTGGCTGGTAAGAACCAATATTCTAACAGAGGATATTACTGTTTACTGGTACTGCAGAATAATATTGCAGCAGTAAGATACGAACGAGAGGAAAGCACACCATGTAAAGCCATAGCATGATTAGAGAGAGAGAGAGAGAGAGAGAGAGAGAGAGAGAGAGAGAGAGAGAGAGAGAAACCACTAGGACTTAAGGATTGGAGAAATGTGTACTGTGTCTTACTTGTCTCTTGTCTTTACTGATTTTATGTATCCTATATTTAATTTTATGTAACACAAAACAGCAGGTTACTAGCTAATAGGCAATAAAGAGTGCAAATGTTCTAAAGAGTTCTTGTTTTCCTGGCCGGCTGACTGGGAGCATGTTAGGCACCACAGGACATTTTTAATTCCACTATCCTGAATATAGTTAGATGGCACTCATTGCAAAATATACACGTTTGAATTCGACAGAGTGAAATACAGTGACATGTGAAAGAAGAATGCTGTGTGAAGTGGCGTGACAATGCACTTTGGCACACTAAAGACCAAATAACATGTCTTACATTTCCTTGAAGACACAAGTTTTACGTATCAGACTCTGCAGAAAGATATGCGCTGCAAAATGAACATTTTTTGAAAAGTCTATTTAATTTTTAGCGTCCTACCTCAAACGCTAGAGGAAGGGGGGAGAGGGGACGCCACTATCTAGTATTACCTCGGTTTGGAAATATTGTAGAATCGTAACAGAGCACTCTTGAGTTGTAATGGGGAGGAGGGTAGTCTCCACGTGACCCGTGTTTACGTTTAGTGAGTTTGCTGTTTCCTCTTCTTGTATTACTCTCACGTCAATGAAAACAAAAATAGTTCAAATTGCTCTAAGCACTATGGGACTTAAAATTTGAGGTTATCAGTCCCATAGACTTAGAACTACTTAAATCTAACCAACCTAAGGACATCACACACATCCATGCCTGAGGCAGGATTTGAAACAGCGACCATAGCACCAGCGTGGTTCTGGACTGAGCCGCCTAGAACCGCATGGCCACAGCGGCCTTCTCAAATGAAAACAAAATGAATTTCTGTGGCTGGGGGCTCTCAAGTGAATTAAAATACATTCACATAATTACGGAAGGCTAAAATAAGTTATTAGTTTCAGATTTTATTTCATTTCCACCTTTCTAACAGTCAAGCATTAGTCGCCTTGCAGAACAATAAAGTTATTTTTGCTGGTTTGCTAAAGAAATTTGGCTTTTATTACTCATTTCCGCTGGGGAAATCCATTTATTTGAAACGAAGTGTTTAATTTCAGACTACAGGCTACTTTCAACTGTTTGATGCATTTCAAGTGCAAATTATCATCTTCTAGCACATATGGCATTATGCCATGATAAAGAACCAAACACGTAATGGTATAGTACAGGTACTCCAAGAAAATTTACATCTGAATGTGCACTTTAAGCTGAATCATGCATTTTAGTATGGGTCACAAAATTCCGATACTCTTGGAGTATCCTCTGGTGTCTTATTTCTTTTAAGATGTAATGGAAGATCCTTTAATGTTTTACACATACAATCATATGGGCTACCTGCGTCATTGTAACTGCGCAAGTGTGGTGGCGCCTGTTATTTGGCACTCTCTGGTAACTGATGAAACATACTTATTTCTAACAGGCCGCCGTGAAATATTGAGAATGGTGGTTCGAAAAGCATTACTTTCAAAGTAAATTTCCTTTTACACAAGATGAACTATGTGCGAGAATGTATGATGAACTTCTTATCACAGAGCATTTGGCTCTCGTTTAAAAATCAGCTCTGTGAGGATGATCATTTGAGAATTTGTAGACCAGATAATCAGACATTTATGTCGTTATTAAAAATTTTTCTGGCACATTTGTGTGATGTATATTAAAGTGTTACACGCGCAAAAAAGGTCAACATTGTATATGAAAGCTTAAATTCTCTTGTAACCGATTAATCTTAAAGACCAATATTACATGTGAAAGCTATGCTTTTCTTGTAGCAACACTATATACATTATTTTAAACCATTAACTTTTCCTATTTATGTGGTCATACTACGTAACAGTGATGTTGCTATTGGCTGACTACATCACGTGTCCTATGCTCTGAATATCCGCCGTCATCGGCTGACAAGATAGTGTGACATGAGCTATGACTGGCTGACAAAAATGCACCGCAATCTTGATTTCAATGCTTCAGAAAGTAACATGCGGTGTTTGGTGGAATTCGAATTAATATTTTCATAATACGAAAATATGCGGCATACATGTTGCTGCACATCACAGATCTTTCCAAAACATGTTTTTCCCCCGTTTATAAGACCATAATGATTCAATGGTTGATAAGTTTTACAGTTCCGAGGAAAAGTATACCATCACTTAACACGGGAAAAGTGTATTTTCACCTGGAGAAAGTGTATTTTTAACCAGGAAATCTTGGAATTTTTTTCCTCATCCACGTATACACCCTGAACCTGAATCCATATTAAATGACAAAAATGACAATACTTACAATAGTATCATCTCTGTTTTCAGGAACTGCCTACATCATTAAAATTGCACACACACACACACACACACACACACACACACACACACACACACACACACACACCTTGATGTTTACCATTAATATTTAGTTATGTTACCATGATAGCTGCCAAGAGCAGCTGCAAGATCTCATTGAAACTATATGTACATCAACTACTGGCACAAATTGTACATCCCTCTGCATATTTTAAAGCATTAACCAATGTATTACCCCAACCTTTAGGCAGTTATTACATGTAACAGATATAATCTAAGACCCCTTGCCATGTAAAGTTCACTGTCATAAAGTCACTCTTTCCATCATCTCTTTCCCTCTCACTTTCTGTTTCTCTCCCTCTGTCTCCAGCCTTTTATATCTATCTATTAATCCCAA
Organism: Schistocerca piceifrons; assembly: GCF_021461385.2. NCBI lineage: Eukaryota > Metazoa > Arthropoda > Insecta > Orthoptera > Acrididae > Schistocerca > Schistocerca piceifrons. The sequence goes on from NC_060141.1 coordinate 513,222,485, forward strand.
TCAAAACTGTTATTTATGTATAATTTTACCACTGTACCCAATATGATTATTGTACTTAAAGTTTGTAACATTTCACCTGATTGTATAAACATGCATGAAGTTTAAGCTATTTTACATTTCACCTGATTGTATAAACGATTATGACGTTTAAGCTATTTTGTTGTTGTTGTTGTGGTCTTCAGTCCAGAGAATGGTTTGATACAGCTCTCCATGCTACTCTATCCTGTGCAAGCTTCTTCATCTCCCAGTACCTACTGCAACCTACATCCTTCTGAATCTGTTTAGTGTACTCATCCCTTGGTCTCCCTCTACAATTTTTACCCTCCACTCAGCCCTCCAATACTAAATTGGTGATCCCTTGATGCCTCAGAATACGTCCTACTAACCGATCCCTTCTTCCAATCAAGTTGTGCCACACATTTCTCTTCTCTCCAATTCTATTCAGTACCTCCTCATTAGTTATGTGATCTACCCATCTAATCTTCAGCATTCTTCTGTAGCACCAGATTTCGAAAGCTTCTGTTCTCTTCTTGTCTAAACTATTTGTCGTCCACGTTTCACTTCCATACATTGCTACACTCCATACAAATACTTTCAGAAAAGACTTCCTGACATATAAATCTAAATTCGATGTTAACAAATTTCTCTTCTTCAGAAACGCTTTCCTTGTGATTGCCAGTTTACATTTTATATCCTCCGCATTTCAACCATCATCAGTTATTTTGCTCCTCAAATACCAAAACTCCTTTACTACTTTAAGTGTCTCATTTCCTAATCTAATTCCAGCAGCATCACCCAATTTAATTCGACTACATTCCATTATCCTCGTTTTGCTTTTGTTGATGTTCATCTTATATCCTCCTTTGAAGACACTGTCCATTCTGTTCAACTGCTCTTCCAGGTCCTTAGCTGTCTCTGGCAGAATTACAATGTCATCGGTGAACCCCAAAGTTTTTATTTCTTCTCCATGGATTTTAATACCTACTCCGTATTTTTCTTTTGTTTCCTTTACTGCTTGCTCAATGTACAGATTGAATAACATTGGGGATAGGCTACAACCCTGTCTCACTCCCTTCCCAACCACTGCTTCCCTTTCATGCCCCTCGACTCTTACAACTGCCATCTGGTTTCTGTACAAATTGTAACTAGCCTTTTGCTCCCTGTATTTTACCCTTGACACCTTCTGAATTTGAAAGAGAGTAATCCAGTCAACATTGTCAAGAGCTTTCTCTAAGTCTACAAATACTAGAAACGTAGGTTTGCCTTTCCGTAATCTATTTTCTAAGATAAGTCGTAGGGTCAGTATTGCCTCACGTGTTCCTATCATTTCTGCGGAATCCAAACTGATCTTCCCCGAGGTCGGCTTCTACCAGTTTTTCCATTCATCTGTAAAGAATTCGCATTAGTATTTTGCAGCTGTGACACATTAAACTGATAGTTTGGTAATTTTCGCATTTGTCAACACCTGGTTTCTTTGGGATTTGAATTATAATATTCTTCTTGAAGTCTGAAGGTATTTCGCCTGTCTCATACATCTTGCTCACCAGATGGTAGAGTTTTGTCAGGACTGGCTCTCCCAAGGCTGCCAGTAGTTCTAATGGAATGTAGTCTACTCCTGGGGCCTTGTTTCGACTTAGGTCTTTCAGTGCTCTGTCAAACTCTTCATGCAGTATCATATCTCCCATTTCATCTTCATCTACATTTTCTTCCATTTCTATAATATTGACCTCAAGAACATCGCCCTTGTATAGACCTCTATATACTCATTCCACCTGTCTGGTTTCCCTTCTTTGCTAAGTACTGGGTTTCCATCTGTGCTCTTAATATTCATACAAGCCGTCCTCTTTTCTCCAAAGGTCTCTTTAATTTTCCTGTTGGCAGTATCTATCTTACACTTAGTGATATGTGTTTCTGCATCCTTACATTTGTCCTCTAGCCATCCCTGCTTAGCCATTTTGCACTTCCTGTTGATCTCATTTTTGAGACATTTGTATTCCTTTTTGCCTGCTTCATTTAATGCATTTTTGTATCTTCTCCTTTCATCAATTAAATTCAATATCTATTCTATTACCCAATGATTTCTATTAGCCCTCGTCTTTTTACCTACTTGATCCTCTGCAACCTTCACTATTTCATCTCTCAAAGCTACCCATTCTTCTTCTACTGTATTTCTTTCCATCATTCTTGTCAATCATTCCCTAATGCTCTCTTTGAAGCTCTCTACAATCTCTGGATCTTTCAGTTTATCCAGGTCCCATCTCCTCGAGATCCCAACTTTTTGCAATTTCTTCAGTTTTTATGTACAGTTCATAACCAATAGATTGTGGTGAGAGTCCACATCTGCCCCTGTAAATGTCTTACAATTTAAAACCTGGTTCCTGAATCCCTATCTTACCATTATATAATCTATCTGATACCTTCCAATATCTCCAGGCTTCTTCCATGTATACAACCTTCTTTTATGATTCTTGAACCAAGTGTTGGCTATGATAAGTTATGCTCTGTGCAAAATTCTACCAGGCAGCTTCCTCTTTCATTCCTTACTCCCATTCCATATTCACCTACTATGTTTCCTTCTCTTCCTTTTCCTACTGTAGAGTTTCGGTCACCAATGACTATTAAATTTTCGTCTCCCTTCACTATCTGAATAATTTCTCTTATCTCATGATGCATTTCATCAATCTCTTCGTCATCTGTGGAGCTAGTTGGCATATAAACTTGTACTGTTGTTGTAGGTGTGGGCTTCGTATCTATCTTGGCCAGAATAATGCATTCCCTGTGCTGTTTGTAGTAGCTTACCCGCATTCCTATTTTCCTATTCATTATTAAATCTACTCCTGCATTACCCCTATTTGATTTTGTATTTATAACCCTGTATTCACCTGACCAGAAGTCTTGTTCCTCCTGCCACCGAATTTCACTAATTCCCACTATATCTAACTTTAACCTATCCACTTCCCTTTTTAAATTTTCTAATCTACCTGCCCGATTAAGGGATCTGACATTCCACGCTCCGATCCATAGAACGCAAGTTTTCTTTCTCCTGATAACAACGTCCTCCTGAGTAGTCCCCACCCAGAGATCCAAATGGGGGACTATTTTACCTCCAGAATATTTTACCCAAGAGGATGCCATCATCATTTATCCAAACAGTAAAGCTGCATGCCCTTGGGAAAAAATTACGGCCGTATTTTCCCCTAACTTTCAGCTGTTCACAGTACCAGCACATCAAGGATGTTTTGGTTATTGTTACAAGGCCAGATCAGTCAATCATCCAGACTGTTGCCCCTGCAACTACTGAGAAAGCTGCTGCCCGTCTTCAGGAACCACATGTTTGTCTGGCCTCTGTTGTGGTTGCACCTATAATATGGATATTTTAACTTGTCAAAATCGGATTTATATACCACCTGAAGTATTTATTCCAATGCATGTATACGATTCTTCAAAACAAACGCCTCCAAATCATTAAATGCATGTATACGATTCTTCAAAACAAACACCTCCAAATCATTAAAAAAAATGTATATTTTGTTATTACATGAGAGTGAAAGGAACCTGTGTGCACTGGAGGTACTCTATTTTACTTATTTTATGTTGACTGTTAGATATACGTTTAAGTTTTTGTCAAAAGAAACCCAAAACCATGTTCTACCATGTCCTGAAGTAGTGTTTTGTTTTCTCCACTAGACAGTGCCACAAGTTCCTCCAAAAAATCGTAACACAACACACACATCCTGCTTTCATACTTTTCAAGGGACTTCAAAAAATGGTATAAAATGGAAGAAAATGTAAAATGTGGAAAATAATGTTTTAACCTATAAAAGTTACGTATAGGATACCCCCTTGCATTTTTGCACATTATGTATGATATATGCACAGAACAGGCATCAGAAGACTTGTCAGGGACTTGTTTATTACTTAATAAAGGTTTATTATCTAATGAAAACCACTTACGTAACTGGAACTGATAACTGTATAGGAAGTAGGAACATTTTACTCAGTTTCATATGTCATAATGTTTTTGAAAGCCTGCAGCTGTCATTCATTATTTAACTATTAAAACACTGCACTAGTTACATGTTCTTTCATGTTTATCATGACGCATTTCGAGAATTTTTTTATTGTTGTCAATTGCAAATATGTACGTAAGTATTTTATATGCTGTTCAAATATGTGTTTTTCTGCGTCTCTTGCACTGTTGTCATCTTTTTGAGGTTATCAGGTACTGTGCCTCATCAGTTATGTAGAAATTTACACACACACACACACACACACACACACACACACAAACTATCACTCGCATTGTTTGTTTTGTAATGTCACAAAAAATACGTATGTGAATACTGCACTTGTCAATGAGGATAAATTCTTGGAACAGGTTTTGCTCAGCATGAATAAAACATGTAACCGGCACTACATTTAAACTAAAAACCATTTAAGCCATGCAAAGTGAATGACTGTGTCAACTAGCACTCCACTTGGCCATACGCTGAAAGATACTAAATATGGTTCGACAAAGGTGTCACGATGATCACAGCAATCATGAAACTGTGTTTGCGCAGTAGAGACAGTTTGTAAATGGTTGTGATTTGTCAGGATATCTTCATTTGGACGAACCTAGTTACTCACACCAGCCACCACGCCAAGTAGAGCTTGGCAGTGGCGGGAGATATGGCATCAATTGTTCCAACTTTTACACATTTACCAGTTCAAATCCGCTGAGTAGAGTGCCCTGGTGTCAATAAACTTAACCAAATAAATATTTGTAAACACTACTGGATGGCCAACGTCATGCCAGATCATTATTTCTCCACAGACATTTTTTCGTAATGCGTAAATTGCGGGAAAATTATAAATACGTTGATGAAAAATCAGGTTGAAATTAACATTGTGGGCATATGAAATTTGGCGGACTGATAAAAAAGGTCATATATGGTGGGAAAACATTAATTCTGGGAACCTAAAAGTGGGGTTATACTGTATGTGCATTGTCATTTAAGTATAAGAGTCACTAGTTTTTTGCAGAGGCTTCTGCAAGATGTTTAGTTATCAACTTTACATGTTATCCTTGCTGCACACTTCTATGATATAAATACTTTTTTGATCTTAGCTGCAGATCAAGGCATGAAAAGAGATTACTTAGTGTAAAACAAGCAGAACAGAGCTTTTTGTACTTGTACAGCCACAATTTAGTATCCATCTATATGCCGGAGAATTTTGCATGCAAAGCTTTGTCCAGTTGTGTCCATTGCTCTCCACTTCTGCTATATTTAAGTTATTTTGATTTATGTGGAACTGGATGATATGAGTGTTAGTAATAGTAAGTGTTAAATTCTTTACCATAAACCAGTTTTCTGACCCTCACATATTGGCTACCCTACAAAGCAGGTCGATAAGGGATACCGTTGTTCAGGGCAGTCTGTAACACAGGGGCTTGGGTTACAAAACACTTGATTGCCTGTATCTCTGCTCCTGTTGGAAGTAGGAGGCTATAAACCCCACAGTGCTGATTCTCGTGAAGTTTGCTGTTTGTGTGCCAAATTTGTTTGGAATTGATCCACGGCTTGGAAGGAAACCCCCATACATACATACAGACATACATACATACTTTCTGCTTTATGTATGTAGACTATCTTTTTCCAAGCAGTGTCGCTTGTGTATGCATTTGACAAATGAATTGAACTCATCTCCAATTCCACTCTCTGTGTGTCAACTCTTCTTCCTCTCTGTCCACCTCATCCCTGCTCTATCTGGTCTATCTCCTCCTTGCTCTCTCTTTGTCTCTTGATCTCCTTCTCCCCTCTCTTTGTCCATCACCTCTCAAACTGTTCACAGTAGTGGCAATGTTCCGCCATGTCCTTAGCCCATAGCAGAACGTTACCCTGTGTGTATCCAACAACAAATCTAATTTTCTGGACTTCAGTCCAGGTACAAAATAAAAATTTCAGAATGCTCTGATAAAGACCATGGGATTTCCCTTCAGGGGTAGATACCAGAAATTGTCGATGCCTAAGTAATCCCTCATCTGAAAGTAATGTTGACAAACACACCATGCTGTCAGTGACAGGCATGTTTATGTTCACTTGTGTCATAGCGCATGGCAACTGCGCTTGCTCAACAGTTTAAGCTGCTGGCAAGTGTCGTTGCATTCTGCAACCTTTGCTATTTTCTTTGATGGGCAAGCCCCATATTATGGGTAACTAGTGAAAGTATGTAACTCCTCTAAAAACATGGGTTTATTTATGTCAAATATTATTTTCAAATGTCAGTAGTTTTAGCAATACTGCCTCATAACCTTTCCTCTGCTTCCTTTCATCCTAAATCCATGTTAACTAAAGTTGACCATCTTTCACTATTAGAGCTTCAACTAGAGTATCTACATAAATTTTGCACTCTGTCACTACCTTTTCAGCAAGGGTACTGCCCGTATACAGCATCCCGGCTTCAGCTTTTTCAGTTATTTCCTTTATATCTGTACATATCTTAACTCTCTGTTTTTTGGCAAATTTTTACCCTTGAGTTTAATTGGTCTACTTCTGTAGGTAAGTTTTTCCATATGTCTTGCAGCTCACTGACTGCACCAGTCAAAAATTCTTACCGTCGCAACCACTTGGGGTTGCATCTCCTGAATTAGAGAATATACTTCACTAAGGTCTAGTAACTCACCTGCTAGTTGTTCCAGTTTATCATCTACAGATAATACTTTTTCCTTTAACATATTCATATTGCAGGACATGTTATTATTTCTTGTTTTAGTTGTTTACCTAGCTTGGTCAACTTCCTGGTTGGTTCGTCAGATAATTCAGTGCATATAGTTTTGCTCACCTCACTGAACTATTGACTAATACTGTCCTTGAAATCATTAAATGCCTTATTTTGCTGTATATTTACCTGATGTTTTATGAACTGCTTTGTCATACCTTTAAGTTGTTGTGTTACACATTTCTGAAATTCCTGTTGTTTTGTAAACTGTTGTGTTATTAGTTGCATGAGTTGTGTCAAATTCTGGGTGTTACTAGTATTTACATTGCTTTTACGAACCATTTCCTGCTCTTGCATTCACGATGTTGTGAGCAAATAATCAAAGTAATTTTCGCTGTTGCGCACTTCAGTTTCAGTATTTGAACATCATAAAAGTGACATCATGGTTAGTTATATATCAATTGTCATCATTTATTGATAGTGGGATGCTAACCTCATTGTTTTTGTAGCCATTGGCCAGTTCACAAGTTGGCACATTACTTTCAACTGTTGCCAAGCTCGCATTTCCGACGTCTTGGTATATTGCATTTTGAAATGAATTTTCAACAATGGTCATTTCCTCTGACTCCATTGTGAATAGTGTTTAACAAAATTAAGAATAAAAGTTTTTCAAAAATGAAATTTTTTCTTTATTGGTACCTTTCAATTAAAGTATTTTTATGTCCATATTCACTAATAAACCTGATTATTATCTGACACAGTCGTATAGAATTTGATGGCTTATGTTGCACTTTAATATTGACTTTATACAAATTTTCATCTTTTCTTTAGAAATGCGTTTTCCATAAGGGATATTAATTGGAATGAAAAGAGATTATCTACTGCCAGAGGGATGATGCCAAGCACGGCCATACAAGCATGCAGCCTAGCAGCTTCCTACCTTTACCTGAAACCAGCGTTCCTGGCGCATCTCGTTTGTAGGCAGAATTTAATTTAATAATAATTTGCTCCTTCAATGTTTTTCTTATTCCCACTCTCACAGACATGTAAGAAATACAATAAAAGTCTCATTAGTTTCTTGTAACAAAAAAGGGATCATTTATCTCAAAAAAATTCTGCTCGGTGCCAACCTTTAAATGGTCACCATTGAACAGTGGCATAATGTGTGAGGGGATGGGCAAATTAATAGAAACTGATTAATAATTGCTGCTCAAATAATTAAAAAAAGTAATTGGAAAGAATAATTGAAAGATAATGGAATGTACATGTATCCTGGGTGAACTTTAACTTAAACTAATAGCAACAGACCTTCAGTGTCAAAATACTGAGTGTGAGATCTTACTGTGTCACAGAGTGGCTGGGTCGCGTATTATTTCTAAGTCATCATCCAGCCACAGTTATTTATCCCTTTTCTAACAGCTTCCTTACAGGTATTTTATCCATTACATTATATAGTTATCCCGCTGTCTCTCACTGGGATTTTATTATGAGCTTTTATGAACCTCACCTTCTTGGAGTTGCTTTACGTTTCCTGTGGTGAGATCAAACGTAGTTTTCCAGTTTATTGATCTTCTTCCATAGATTGTGAAAATCTTCTTTGGTATAATATTAATACAAGGACACTGATGACCTAGCTGTTTAGCTCCCTCCACCATAAATCATCATCGTCATCATCGTACACTGCTCACACAAATTCCTCTTGCTGCTTTGAACTTCCTGATGCAGGATTCTCAGCATGGGCAAAATGATGAACAGACGGGTGTAATTGATGTAAATATATAAATGAATAAACTTACTTTTATTACACTTTTTAATATACAGTTTGAATACACATTTTGAAACAATACTGTCACAGCGGATCTAGTCATACGTCCACCTGTTACCACTTATAGAAACGAACAGGTCAAGATACAGAAATTAATCAATTGAAGAGCATGTCTCTTCTCTCTCTCTTATTATTATTATTATTATTATTATTATTATTAAAACATTATCTCTGGTGCAAAGCAATTTGTTAATTGACGTTTGGCTTTACATGTACAAAAAGAAAAGAATGAAGGGGCGAAAAAATATAATCCATTACAAGCAGTGAAATTGCAAATTTCTGTGAGACACCAACAGTTGACATGTGGGATCCGGTGGACCCAATGAAGCTTGCTCACTGAGCCACGACTCTAGCAGCTCATTACTGTGACTGCACTTTGCTACCATAACATACTCTGTTTGTTGTTGCATAATTTGTAATAACTCTTTTACGTTTGGAGGAATAAAAGTTAAAATGTACCACTCTCTAGCCCACCTCTTATTACCATTGTGTACAAAGTTATACACAACATCTGGCAATGAGGATGGGATGGACCTCTCTTCCTGATGTGCTGTCCCACATGCTGCCTCAAGTCCCTCTGGGGTCATTGAGACGCCTCAGTCTTAGTTTGCTACTCCATCTCCGGATGTGGGTGCCTGCCCTCTGTGCAGTTTTTCAACTGGTATTCCTGTGCAGGCTCAGTGCATATGCCAGGCCATGGGCAGTAGCTTGTGTCATCAGCTTCAGTTTCAGCTCCTGTTTCCTCATTGTGACTTGAATCCAGGCCCCCCCCCCTCCCCCACTGCCCACCCCATCATTGTTCGCTCATCTATACTACGTGGAGACAGTAAGCAAGTTGTGGTGGTGGTGGTTGAGGGATCAGAGCAAACCCTATATGGCTCCACCACTTTCATTCCTCTTGACTTCTAACTTGCATGCAACTCTACCACTATTATTTTACACAGTAGTTTCAGACACCCATGTCTACATCTTCGAATCAAAGCACATTTCTTCTCCTACCTTACTGCATACTAAAATCCTGCACAAAACAGTTGACTACTACAAAAGACAGATGATTTAGTGTGGCTACCCTGCCTATTTGTTACAACCAGCTGTTGTTGGGTGAGAATTATGTTGAAATAAGAACAAGTATGAATAGCACCATAATGTCCTACACTGACATGAATTCCAAAGATCTGTGAAAAGAAACTTTTAAGTAGCCAGACTGCAGCAAAACTCATTAAAAGATAGAGTGGTTGTAGTCAAATGCCCTAGCAACATTATTTACTATTTTTGTGGGCTAAAAGTTTTTGGTACAAGAATTTAAAATTTGCCTTCTCAAAACTAAATTTTGTGCCTGTGTAATGGTGACTAGGCACTTCTGCTTTTTGATGAATTTTCTCACAATGTATTTTATTTCTTGTCAATATTGTGAATGACAGAATGCTATTAACCATATAGTGGAGATATGGAGTTGCAGATAGGCACAACAAAGGGACTGTCGACAGTTTTCTGCCAGCTGTTCATTCTTTGTCCCATGAATACTGATGTTACAATGCAGTTCATGTGTATATGCACAAAGTGAACAACTATTCAAAGCAAGTAAATTGTACCAAGACTGGAAACTATTAATAGTGTAACTAGAAAGTGCTACAATATGCAAATTATGTGTATAAGAGAATGGAAGCAAAATACACGAAAGGTTCTGAGGGAATAGTTGATGTACCAGAAGCCTTTCTTGCAGTTTCCTCTTTTATCTATGAGATTCTTTGCCTGTATGTATTTTAGTTGTTTTTCTGTTTCTGATAAGACTGGTTCTTACTGTTAAATTTTTACTATCTGTGCTTTCTATTTGAATGTTCTTGTGTTATCTGAATTTTGTGTTTGTTATTAATTTCAAGAATGCTGTGTGCACAGATATGTAGTGTAGTCACTAGATAAATATGGTAAAGTTAAATTGTCTGTTCAGAGAATGATATGGTAACTTTCATTCTTTAAACATTTCAGAGTGGTTCCATACAAAAATATTGATAAGCAGAATTTTCTGACAATAAGTTCAGAAGGAGTGACTCAATTTTATCCTGGTGATATGGTATTTACTAGTCTTCAGCAGTGGGAATATGAGTATGACAGATATTGTAACTTGATATTAGTAAGTATTAGTGGCATTAATGCTGATTCGGTTCACGTAAATGGTAAACAGTGACACATTCTTCATTGTTTAAATACATTGTCATTGCAACTTTTGTAATACCATTGTTATTCTGCAGTATGTTTGGACTTTTATATATTGTTCTTTTATATTGCTTCTCTTATTTATTCTTATGTATTTTAAAGAACAATATGAAAATTATAGATTACTACACCCACATATAGGAGGCATTTAGTGGTTGACAGGCACATTGAAACAATATTGCTAGAAATTTTCAGCTTTTGGACTAATTCCAATGTCAGGCATAGACGAAACATATACATAAGCAGGACTCACAGATAAAAATGCCCACTGCCATCTCTGGATGCTAAGGCCCAACTGCAAGTGCGTCTAAGGTGAGCAGTGATCTTGGCTGAGGTTGAACAGTTGGGATACAGAAGATATATGAGGCAAGTTGGGGGAGGGATAGCAGGGTAAAGATGGGAAAAGATGCTAGAGCTGCCTGCTGGATTGTCAGGAGCATGGCAGAGCAGCATAGTGGGCTGCTAGATGCATTATTGGGAGACTTTGCTGATTGCTGGTGTGTGTGTGTGTGTGTGTGTGTGTGTGTGTGTGTGTGTGTGTGTGTGTGTGTGTGTGTTTAAGGGGAGAGGGTGGAAGGGGAAAGGAAAGAAGTAGGGAAGGGGAAAGGACTATGCAGATTCACTGGTGGAATAGAAGGCATGTGTAGGGCTGGAGTTGGGAGCAGGGACTAGTGAAGGTTGAGGCTAGGAGGGTTACAGGAATGAAGGATGCATTGCAGGGAGAGTTCCCACCTGCACAATTTAGAAAAGTTGTTGTGATGGGAGAAATCTAGATGGTGCAGGCAGTGAAGCATATGTTAAAGTCAAGAACGTAGTGTTGAGCAGCATACTTGGCAACTGAGTTGTCCAGCTGTGTCTTGGCCGGCGTGGTGGTGCCATGTGGACAGACAGTTGTTTAGTGGTCATTCCCTCATAGAATCCCACACAGTAGTTTGCAGTGATCCCTTTATATTCTCTGCTTTGAGTCTGTGACTTCTCATAGTTTTGATTTGCACCCAAACTATAATTATATCTTGAGGTGCAAATCTTGTGGACATAATTTCTGTAACAATGCCAGAAGTAAGATTTTTCAACATGTTATTGATTCTCACAAATATAAACAGTTTCTTCAACAACAAACTCCATACATTCTTGTAAAAGCATATGGTAAATGCTTCTGAGCAAGACTCTCTTAACACAAGATATGTCACATATTCTACCTTGTTCAGAATGCTCATGTTGCCAGTTCGTTACATAATAAGAGAATGACACGAATCGAAGTGTCCAGTCTTCTTCTGTTACTTCATGGATTGTTCCCAGCATTGTTATGCAGAGAGCGGTTAGAATGGGCTTTGCCATGCTAGGACGATAATATGTGGAACATGCACAGACACCAATACAGGTATTTCACCTCATGGAGTTACTGTGGTCGCCTCTCCACCCTTGAAGACACACGGCATCCATCTGTATGCTTGACATGCAAAAATACATAAAAAAAAGCATTTATACTCTCTTAAATATCAAATCAGTATTATTTGTAGTTCACAAGCATTTTTGTTGCTGAGGTAGACTTAGGGTTACGTATCACTCTACCAGGTGGCAGCTAAGCTGGTAGATCACATTGCTGCTTTCGCATCTTGCCTTTGATAGTGTAGGAGATGTCTCTTATGGGACTGGATTATGTGTTAGTGGGAGATAGCATGGAATAAGTTTTGTGTCTAGGTATTAGATATACTGCAGGGATATGTGACATGAGGCAATGTACTCTGTGAAGAAGTGAAATAGGGAAGGATAAGAATATTGTGTAAGTTGGGTGGATCATGGAATAGCACTGTGGAAGGAATCGGATGAATGTGGGAGGATATTCCTCATTTCTAGGCATAGCTGGAGGTAGTCAAACCATGGTGGGAAAGTGATTCAGTTGCTCCAGTCATGGATGGTACAGACCAATGTGGGGGTTCCTCGTTTGTTGCCAATCAGTGGATATATTCGGGATGTTAGGTGGGTGGGGGGGTTTATGAAGGTGTCAGTGACTCTTGGCATATTTGGATGATTAGACTGTATGGAATGGTCTTCTTGATGTAGAATGAGTGGCAGATCTCAAAGTGAGGCTACATTTGATATGGATGAAGGTACTGATGTAGGTGGAGGTTGACATCGAGGAAGGTTAACTTGCTGGGCTGAGGAGGACTAGGTTAAGCAAACTGGGGACAATGTGTCAAGGTACTGCAAAAATGTGTATAGGTTGTCCTCACCCTTGGTCCAGTTCATGAAGATGTCATCAATGAATCTGAGCCATGTGAGGGATTTGGTATTCTGAGTAGGAAGGATTCCTCTAGATGGTACATGAATATGTTGGCATTGAATCATTCCACAAATACGCTCATTGGTGCACCAAAGATAAGGTTGTAGGCGATATCTTCAAAGGAGAAATAATTGTGGATGAGGGTATAGTTGGTTTGATGACCTGGAAGAAACTAGTAGGTTTGCAGTCAGTACTCAGGCATGGTCGTCAAGGTCATGGGAATTGCGAATGTTAGTATAGACAGAGGTGTGGTTAGTGTTTCATCATTGGTAGCGATATGTTGCCTTCAGGCATACCTGTTTTCCATCATTTTCAAATCACCAATCTAACACTACATTGCATGCACAATAAATATGACAGTATTTACTTTCAGATACAAAATTGGAGAATTACGTTTTGTTGTGAGTTGCTAAAAGATACTCCAAGACACTTTTATGTGTCTTGTTGTTACGCGACGTGGCACACCAAGAAATTTTGTATTAAGGAACAAAAGTTAAATAAAAATGAAACACAACATAAGGTGGCATGAGATGATGACAATTAGTCCATCAATCCATGATAACAAATAATTTAGCTAATTATGATATATCCAGTAGTATGTAATTAGAACTCTAGAGGCTCTGAAAAATTTATTTAGATCTATATACTAATGTTTATTTCATTCATATAATTATGCACTCATCAGATAATAATAATGTGCAATTTTTATAACTTGGTTTGAAGCTTGATTACTGTATTTATGGATTTTCTCAAGCTAATTAGTTATGTAGGTGTATATGAATCTAGTGTCACAGCATATGAATTAATTATTTTATGCAGTGATGCACAGTGCTACTCTTAATGTAGCTAGTTTACAGCTGTGTGTTATTTGATGCTTGCAGACATATATTATACATGTAAGTCTGCAGGCTGTCATGGCCGTTGTCACTGAAGTTAAAATCTTCTGGTTTATTAGGCCGTGTCATATTTCTTCTAAAATGATCGGCGTTTTGACCCCTCTATTGGGATCTTCTTCAGTATCTTCTAGTGTCCACCACCGCTAGGACAGTGTTCTAGCAGTAGTGGACACTGAAGATCCTGAGGAAGATCCCAGCAGAGGGGTTGGAATGTCAATCATTTTAGAAGAAATATGATGCGGACTAATAACCCAGAAAATTTTAACTTCGTATGTTATATATACTAACAACACATTTTCTTTGATTATATTTGAAGCAAGGATAGTGAAAATATATGCCTCTGATGGTTCTTTGGTGTGCTGGTAGCTGCAAGTAACATTTTTTGTTATTGTTGCAAGTAAACACATAACATTCAGCATTATCAAATGAAATATGGCGTTTGCTCAGTTTGTTGTGTGTCAGCTATGGCGTTTGCTCAGTCTGTTGTGTGTCAGCTAATCACAGTTGTCAGTTATCAGTAACTTTAAAAAATCAAATTGAACTCTGTTTCCAGAGACCTTTGAGGGCTCAAACATCAATGATGTATATATGCAGACTAAAGTGGTGAATAAAAATTTGCACCAAGGCGTTGGTACAGATTTTCATTTGTTGCTTTAGTGTGCATATATACTGTTGAAAATAATTAGAACTGAAAAATAATGAATACTGCCGCAACTGGTATTGTAAAATAACCATTTGGGCCAATTTTAGTGTACACCATCAGATCATGCTCTTTTCTTAAAGTAAATAGGTTCTTTCACAATTATTATGATAATGTGGTTTGATCACTACAGTCTTAATGGGTGATGAGATATTCTGACAATTTTATGGGTTGAAACTATTTTATGTATCCAACTTAGCGCTACCTACATTTTAATAATCTGAACATTGATTTCACCCCTTTCTTCACATATATAAAGTATTACTGGAAATGAAATGCAATTCCCAAAACTTAAGTATGTGTGTTGAGTCAAGCAGAGTGTATACACTCGCAGGAATATTGGAAAACCCTGGGAATTTTTTCATCTGGGAGAAAACTGGGAAAAACCTGGGAATTTTTTAGAATTCTGAGAATTTTTCATTGTTTTAGTTTTCAGTTAAATTTTTATAGCTTGGACTGGTAAGAAATGATACTCTAACAAAGAATTTTACTTTAGCCTGCTACTGCAAAATAATACTGCAGCAATGAAACATAAATGAGGAAAAAAATTAAAACTTGAGTTGCAAAGGAAATGTGCAATTTACAACAAAACATAGTGCACACACAAACGTCTGCCAACAGTAAAACTTATCAAAGGCTTTAGGACAAAGACTATGCAGTACTTTATAACAACAAACTGCTTGCGATGGTTGTGACATCATGACGGTTTGTATTAGGTTCATTTGAGCAATTGTAAATGGACTTATGCACGTGCTCAGTTGAGTCATGTGTCAGCAGTACCTTCTCCCACTTCTGGCTACTTGAAACGCGGCTGTTAGCTGTATCGGCAATAGCAACAAGCAGGCAGATGCTATCCAGAAAAATTTTACAGGTGCGCCCAAGCTACCAGATTCGCGCATGCACAGAGTAGTCTGAGTTAGTGGGTTGAGAGTTAGTCTCCATGTGAACTGTATTTCCGTTTAATGATTTTACTGTCTCCTCTTGGTTTACAGCTCTTACGTCAAATGGAAACAAAATGGATTTCTGTGGCTGGGAGCTATAAAGTGAATTAAAATACATTCACATAATTGTGGAAGGCTAAAATGGTAATTAGTTTCAATTTTATGATTTTATTTTATTTTCAGGTTTTAGGCAGTCACACATTAATTGCCTTGCAGAACAATGAATTTATTTTTATCAATTTGCTAAAAAATTTTGGCTTTAATTAATCTTTACTGCATAGGCAGTCAGTTTATTTGAAACACTATTGCTATTGTCAGTTGTTCACGGAATATCAAGCGCACGTTGTCATCTTCTGGGACTTACAATAAAGGACATGTTAAGAGATAATACAGAACTGGTACTCCAAGAAAATTTGCATCCCATAAACTACACTGAAAAGTTTAATATCGGCTTGGGGCCTACTTCTTTGTGAATCTGGAAATACGAATGTGTCCTTTAAGTTGATTTATGCCTTTTAGTATGGTTTACGAAATTCCAAAGGTTTTGGAGTATCCTCTGATGTCCTGTTTCATTTGTGACGTAATGTAAGATTTCTTAATGCTACATACATATGATTATATGGGCTACCTACGTTATTGTAGCTGTGCAGGCACAGTAACGCCATTTTCTGGCTTTGACAACTGCTGAAATTAATTGTGTAAGGTCACGGAAAATATTGCGATTGGTGGTTTGAGAAGAGTAACTTTCAAAGTACATTTCATTTTGCACAATACAAGTTGTGTTACGTGTGTAAACGTGTTTTGAATTTCTTAAATCACAGAGTCTTTGACTTTCATTTAAAACTTAATAGTTTTAGGGCCATTCACTTAGAAGAATTTCGAGCCCTTAAGACCAGACTTTTACATCATTACTTAAAATTTTACTGGCACATTTGTGTGATGTATAAAAGTGCAACACATGCAGAAAGACAAATATTATATGTGAAATCTTAGCTTTTCCTGTAGCTACGCTATGTACATTAATTACAACAATTAACTTTTCCTATTTGTGTGTTCGCACTACTTAACAGTGATGTTGCTATAGGCTGACATCATGTGTCCTATGCTCGGAATCACTGTGTTTACATGTGACACGTCTTCCAAAAGACGAAAACCAAATTTTGGATCCATTTTTCACTGTTGTATTTGCATGTTAAGGTCTGAAGTGGATATGCTAGCCCAGTTAACTATGGTGCCTGGGAAAACTGCTGATATAGTTTATGATTTAGTCAGCACAATCACTATTTCTCGTCAGTTAGACGACAAGGTGTAAACAGCTTCAGTCTAACATTTCGACTTATCCTTCACTGTGCAAAAAGCCACCCTGTCAATATTTAAAAAAAAAAAAAAAAAAAAAAAAAAATTGCAGAACTGGAAAACTGGCAGCCAGAAGCGGATTTCCAGAATTGATTTTGAAGTGTTTACATGACCACCCAGAAGTGTTATTGGGAGATCAGTTTACGAAATTGGCGTTTGCGAGCCCCCATGTAAACACACTGAATATTTGCTATCATCAGTTGGTGAGATCACGTGACATGAGCAATAATTGGCTTACAAAAGCTCATCACAACCTCGATTTCAATGCTTCAGAAATTAACGTTCTATATTTGGTGGAATTTGACTATGTGCTTTTGTAATACAAAAATATGCAGCATACATCTTGCTGCAAATCAAAGATCTGTTGAAAACCCATTTTTTTTGGGGTTCGTTTCCTAAAGTGGTGGGAGGTTCTACGCTGGTTTATAAAACCTTAACCATTCAAAGGATTCATAAGTTTTATGATTTCTAGGGAAAGTATACCATCACATAACACAGAAAAAGTGTATTTTCACCTGGGAGAAAATGTATTTTTTAACTGGGAAATCCGGGAATTTTTTTTCCTTCTCTGCTTATACACCCTGGTCAAGGTACCGGTACATAGCTGATTTAGTTGACTTAATATAATGGTTACACAGAATGCAAGTGCAATACTGGAAATCAAGTCCAGGGACAGAATATACAAACAAGCAGTAGTTAGTGGAAAAAGAGAGAGAGGGCCAGAAGGAAAATCATGTATGTACCTTTTCCACCCACTGCTTCCTTTTTCAAGGCAAAAAAATTAAAGATATAAAGAGCTGGCACAGATTCATCATTACGTCTGTGTTACTGACAATAGTGAGCTTATATGTGGGAGCAAGGAACATTTACTCAGCTTGTTGTATGAAGGGTGTGTTTTAAATCTGTATGAAAACAATGAAAGAAAACTTTTTTGTACTAATCATTTTATTGGCTTTTCAAAACAGTGTGCCTGACTGAAGCACCCAAAAGAGGGAAATGAAATGAAACTTCACAGGTGGAGAGGGTATGTGGTGTTTTGGTATTTATGAAATCAAATCAAATCTACAAAGAATTAGACAATGTGAGCCCACTTATTAGTTTGATGTTACGCCACCGCTGCCTTTATGCGTGCACTGGTTTGTTTGGGAAGGGTGTCATAAGGCTGTTCTATCCTCTCTTATCATATCCTAAGTAAGCTGCCCCTCAACAGTTGTAATTTGTCCTTGATATCCTGGATATTGGATTGGATTTTGAATTGTTTGGGGGAAGAGACCAAACAACAAGGTCATCGGTCTCATAGGATTAGGGAAGGATGGGGAAGGAAGTCGGCCGTGCTCTTTTAAAGGAACCATCCCGGCATTTGCCTGAAGCGATTTAGGGAAATCAAGGAAAACCTAAATCAGGATGGCCAGACGCGGGATTGAACCGCCGTCCTCCTGAATGCGAGTCCAGTGTGCTAACCACTGCACCACCTCGCTCGGTTCCTGGATAGTGGCACTGATATGGAGTTCCATATGGGCTGGTCACATATTCTATTGGGAACAGATCAAGGGATCTTGCTGGTTACAAAAGTACCTCAACATCATGCAGACAGTTTATAAAGCTATATGCCACATTTTGACAAGCATTGTCCTGTTGAAAAATGGGACCACAATAGTGTCACATGGGAGGTAGCACACTCTGGGCCTGTGACATACTGTTGTTCTGTCAGATTTCCTCAATCACTACCAGCTGTGTCCTGAAGTCATACCTGATGGCTCTCCACACCATTTTTCCAGGAGTAAAACCACTGTTTCTCTCCAAAACATTGGAATAATGGGGCTTTACCCAGATCAGTTAGCTACTTAGTTCAGTTTTAGTTGGTTGCATGTTCCATTGATCAGTAGCAAAGTACGGTAGCCATTATGATGTTGAAAGTGTCAAGTGCACAAGAAATGCACATATTAAACAAGATTTTTTAATATATATATATTACAGTACAGAGGGTTAATATTTCTATTAATTTCCCCATTCCCTTAAATGGCACAAAATGCATATACTATATTTATAGATTTATTTATTCCTATTCAAGAATTCATCTATGGTATAGAAGGAGCTCACAAAATGCATAAACTATATTTGCAGATTTATTTATTCCTACTCAAGAATTCATCTATGGTATAGAAGGAGTTGTCAAGGAGATATGATTTCAGTTTATTTTTGAAGCTATTTTTATAGCAGCATATTTTACCCCTTTCTGTTCCAAGGATAGGTTGAGTAAAGGACAGTGTTAAGTCTTACTTTTTTCTGGTATTATAATCATGAATGTCACTGTTGTTTTTAAACTGGTCCATGTTCTTGAGAACAAATTTCATTAGTGAGTAAATGCACTGTGAGGCTGTTGTAAGAATTCCCAATCTTTTAAAAAGATGCGTTCAAGATGTGCAACTATGAACCCCACACATTATTCTAACCATTTTCTTTTGAGCAGTGAATACTTTTTGTCTAAATCTTGATTTGCCCCAACATATTATTCCATGTGACATCAGAGAGTGAAAGTATGCAAAGTATGTTAGCTTACTAATAAGATCACCACCATACTCATTGATGATAGTCATCTGAGGTGGTGCAGAGCTGTGACTGTGATTAGTCACAGAACACATTGTGATGCCTTTCATCAGCAGTCCATACTTTCCAGTCGTGGTGCCACTCTAAATGCAGCTGCTTGTTTTTCTATGTTTATGACAGCCAACACTTGGGATGGTAGTTCCTTAATCTGGCTATAGCTAGTCTCTGACCAGTGGTATGGGATGACACACAATGTTACAGGGATTCCATTGCTTGTTCTGAGATGGCATGTGCAGTTTGAAGGGGCTACAATGTGTTTGGTGCACAATACAGTGATCCTCCCATGTGGTGGTCAGATGTGGCTGACTATAAGCTTGATGAGTATGCCTGCCTTCATGTTCCCATGAAGTACAGTATTTGGCCACTATCACATTTGGCCAACTAAGAAATCTGTATTTTGCATGAAGGCAAAGGAAGATAAGAGTGAGACTGCCTGT
The DNA here is from genome assembly GCF_021461385.2 of Schistocerca piceifrons. Classification (NCBI taxonomy): domain Eukaryota; kingdom Metazoa; phylum Arthropoda; class Insecta; order Orthoptera; family Acrididae; genus Schistocerca; species Schistocerca piceifrons. The sequence goes on from NC_060141.1 coordinate 513,242,447, forward strand.
CTTTCGCAGTGAAGACCCAATGCTTGACCCTATTTACACTCATTATGTACCAGCTGGCCTGGTCACAACATTAAACATGAACAACAATGCACTCTGGTTGTCATTGTACCTTTCATAGAGCATTTCAACTTTAAGCATTTCCATACCCACCAATGGTGTGTACTTGTATGAAGTTACATTAAAGGTTGACCACAAGTTCGTCGCATTTCACTTTTTTGTCAGGCATTGTATTTATTCTTAATAAAATTTATATACTTTTACAAACAATGGAGCCAATTCTGAAAACTGTTTTTTTTTTTTTTTTTGGACCACAGAAACTTTTTTTTTCATCTGTCATATAATCAATTGTTTTTTAATGCTGGGTGATGGGTGGCACTGTCACAATGAGCAGCGATGTAATGTTGTTACCTGTTTCTATATTAACAAAAGGAAAGTTTCTACTCACAATATGATGGAGATGCTGAGTTGCAGATAGGGTCAGCAACCAAGTTTTGTGTCTCACAACAGTGAGTGAATCTTAAAAGGGTAATTCTTTAGTGTATGATGATTCAATGGCAGCTTTCCATGCTGACAATCCTCCTTATATACTTCAGATGGCCCTTGAGGTCTGTTGACAGACTGGACAGTGTACAGAAGCCACATTGGTCTGTTTGTAATGGGATATAACACACTCTACTGAGATGCACAGAGAATGCAGATTTAGTTTTACCTCAAATGTTCAAATGTGTGTGAAATCTTGACCTGCTAAGGTCATCAGTCCCTAAGCTTACACAATACTTAACCTAAATTATCCTAAGGACAAACACACACACCCACGCCTGAGGGAGAACTCGAACCTCTGCAGGGACCAGCCACACAGCCCATGACTGCAGTGCCTTAGATCGCTCGGCTAATCCCGTGCGGCCAGTTTTACCTCCATTAAACTGGTAGCTTTACCTGTGCTAGTCACAGTGTGTTGTAAAACCTGTTTTGAACAAAACTGTGTGCCGAACTGAGATGGTAGAGCACTTGCCCGCAAAAGGCAAAGTTCCCGAGTTCGAGTCTCAGTCCGGCGCACAGTTTTAATCTGCCAGGAAGTTTCATATCACTGTACACTCTGCTGCAGAGTGAAAAATCTCATTCTTGTTTTGAACAGTTTATTTGCTTATTAACATCCTAATGACCTGTGATATAATGGGAGAGCAAACATTGAATGTGTAACTTTTTTGAAGAATTACATATGATACTTTGAAAATTATGTTGGACCGTCATTGAAATGTTGACAGAAATATTCATCTTTAATTATTTCAGATAAAAACATTCTCTATGTTTCGCATGTGGAAAGGCTTTTATGTCTGGAGAAAGAATGTAAAATGGAAGAAAATTCATGATGCAAGAAAATCCCTTAATGAACTGCTTTTCTTGCTGAATCCAGCCTTACGAAAAGCATTACTAGATGTTCAGCTTGCTTGTAATAAGATGGTTGAAGTATATTTCACTGACTTTAGTAATAAGGAAAAGAATATCTTATTTGAATTCATGAATGCTCAGGTAAGATCATTTCCATGGCTGTCATTGGCTCAGTTCATCATAAGTTTCACTGCCACTGTTGGAACAAGTACTATTATAATATATTTTGCCTTCTAATTCCAGGTATTGGAAAATTTACTTCATTAATGGTAAATACCTATTAGAGCACATATTATTTTTCAAGTTTAAATTTCTCTTTGTGTTACCCCACAACTAATTATCTATTGACTACATTTCTTTGAACTTAATAATTAATACTGATATATTAACTTTAATAGTACAGTCTAACAAGCCCATATGCAAAAAAATTATGAGGAAAATATGACAAAAAATTCACATTTAAAAAGTACTTATTCTTTGATTATCTTTTTTTATTACCTCTAAACTTATTACAAGTTGACCCTATGCACTGACCCTCCACAAATTTCCTCATGTTTATTGAACTTGAAGGTTAATGCTCAGGCATCAGTTTGCTAAAGCAGTACAATGCAATTCTCAAACACAGTCAAAAAGAATTGACTTAGAATTTTTGCAGGGCCCCTTAAATTTAAATAATTTAACTGAATTGTCCATAGCTGAGTGTTTAGCAGTCTAGTCTCTTTTTTTATTACCTCTAAACTTATTACAAGTTGACCCTATGCACTGGCCCTCCACAATTTTCCTCATGTTTATTGAACTTGAAGGTTAATGCTCAGGCATCAGTTTGCTAAAGCAGTACAATGCAATTCTCAAACACAGTCAAAAAGAATTGCAGGGCCCCTTAAATTTAAATAATTTATTGAAGTTAACTGAATTGTCCATAGCTGAGTGTTTAGCAGTCTAGTCTCATAACTGTGAGGATGCCAGTTTGATTCTCCCAAGTGGAAACTTCTGTTTTATTTTTATTTTACTTTTGACTGAATTCAATATTTACTGTTGAATTGAAATGTTAACAGATGTTGAATTGTAAATTTTTAATAAAAATGACCTCTTTTCATTACTAATTGTGTGAAAAATGTGTCAGTAAAAGTAAGTGTGTCATGCCTGTGCATGCTGACAAAGCCTAGCAACCGAATTTTGCAAACCAGTGGGAGCTATATGATGTGGTGATTCTCCGCCCACAATCCACAAAGAAGTTTTAATTTTGGAACTACAGGGGGTACATATGAAAATATTGGCATTTAAAGAGGGCATCTGTTTGCAACAACATAAGAAATGTATGCATGGTTTTGTCTACGCATCCCACTATAATGCAGCTACACACTCCTGCAGCCATTTGGTGATTATATGGTATGGTAACACTCCATTGCCCATCTGTGAAAAGAGTTTGGTTTGTAACTGTGGAGATTAGGTATGAAGATGTGGGTGAGCAAAGATGCCTTCACACCATTGGACTCCTTATGGGAGAATGGTGAAGTAGCCTGGAATTGAATGTTGAAGTGGCTGAGACTGGCTGGAATGTTCCCTATAAAATTCCCAACAATGTTCAAGAATATTGTAGAATGTTTCACATATTTTAGAATACTCCAGAGTATTCAAGAATGTTCTAGCTCTCTGAGCTAATCTGGGATTAGTTGGAGGTGCATTACTTACACTTTCTGGACATTTTCAGCAAATGATCATCTAGCAGATGAAATCATTGCATGTTCAAAACAATCATTTCTTAAGAACAAATTGGAGGACTCAGCTTTCCAATGATGAAAAAACAAAACATTTTGTCAAAAAGTTCTTCGAAATTAGTGAAGACACTCAGCTGATTGATTGTGATTTATGTAACATTGTCAGCAGCCCAAATGGACAAATAGCTAATTTTTTTCCAAACATTGTTCAAAGTTACTGAAGTAGGTTATTAGAAAGAGCCATTTTAGCAGTAAGAAATGAAGTAGTTGTTCATATTATTAAGAAATTCAAAATTAGTAATGTTCATGAACAGTATCAAACCATATAATTCAAGCATGAATATGGAAAATAGAATTTATTGTGATAATTCTGCTCGTATCTCCCAAACTGCCATTTCATTTCAAAAGACTGCAATTTCTAGTAAGAATAACATTTAATATTACTATAAATAAGGTACAGAAACAAATGTTAATGTGTTGTGATATTAATTTGAAAGATTCATGCTTTTTTCATAGTTGTTTATAAGTAACTTGGTTATTGGAAAGAGCCTTTCTAGCTGTAAGAAATGCAGTAGCTGATGATATTAACTTAAAAATCCGAAACAAGAAATGGTTGTGAACAGTTATCAAATCGTATAATTCAAGCAAGAATAATATCAGAAAAAGATAAGGAAAAACAGCATTTATTCTGATCATTCTGCTTGTATCTTCCAAACTGCCATTTCAACTGAAAAGACTGTAATTTCCAGCAAGATTAGCATTTAGTGTCGCTACAAATAAGACACAAAAACAGATGTTAAGGTGTTGTGGTATTAATTTGAAAGAATCATGCTTTTCTTACTGTCAGTTATATGTAGCTTGCTCTAGGGGTGGGAACCCAAAGAATTTATGTGTATACTCACCATATATCAGGATCTACATCTACATCCACATCTACATCTACATAGATACTCTGCAAGCCACCATAAGGTGTGTAGCAGAGGGTACCCTGCACTGCTACTTGTCATTTCCCCTCCTGTTACACTCGCAAATAGGGCAAAGGAAAACAACTGTATATATGCCTCCGTATGAGCCCTATTTTCTTGTATATTATCTTATCTTTGTGGTCCTTATGTGCGATGTATGTTAGTGGCAATAGAATCATTCAGCAGTCAGCTTCAAATGCCAGTTCTCTAAATTTTCTCAATAATGTTTCCCAAAAGGAATGTCACTTTCTCTTCAGGGGTTCCCATTTTAGTTCCCGAAGCATCTCTGTAACACATTTTGTTGGAACCTACCAGTAACAAATTTAGCACCCCTCCTCTGAATTACTTAAGTGTCTTCCTTGAATCTGAGCTGTACGGATCCCAAACACTCTAGCAGTTCTGAAGAATAGGTCACACCAGTGTCCTATATGTGGTCTCAGTTACAGGTAAGGCACTGTTTCCTGAAATTCTCCCAATGAACCGAAGTTGACTATTTGTTCTGTACCCCAGTTTCCACATGCTCGTTCCATCTCAAATCGCTTTGCAATGATACACCCATATATTTAAACATTAGTAATATTATATATTTAAACATTAGTAATACTGTATCTGGACATTGTTTTACAATTTCTCCACCCATTAAATACACAAATTATAAAGCTGTACTAAGTCAACATGTCCTCAATACAGCTGTATTCAATTTGTATAAATGTCCTTAATTTATATGAAAAACCACCTGCCACAAATCTTTGGGTTTTGTGTTACGTGCTGCTTTTGGTACTGTAGTCATTGTGCATTGGTAGCTGCTACATTTCTGGAGGTATGATTGTTTGAAGTGATCATTATCACATTGTAGTGTTCACAAGGACAGTCCACCTCTTTTGCAAAGTGTATGTTTTAAGGAAAATATTTCAAGATTTATCTGTGTTGTTGAGCTTTTATGAATATTTTTGAATGTTAACAAATGTTTCAAAATGTTATCAATTGTTGTAGGTTTTAGAATATCCTAGAAACTTCATGATTTTTTTTAACGTTCTCAAATATTTTGGAATATTTTTGGTGGTCTATAAGGTAGTGAATGGCATGGTAGTATATTTCAGCTTAAGATATTGTCGAATACTTCAGTGACTTTGAGAGTACTGGAGAGTATTGTTTTACATTTGAGAGTCCTTTTTAGTGTGGCATACTAAGCTTTTTATGAATTTTTCAGTGTTCTGTTTTACTGTTTTCTCGAGTGTTCTTGAGGAGTCTGGAATATTCCCAGAAAACAATTGAAACTAAAAGCCTTGTGAAGCAGTTAATAATAAATTAAAATTTGATACACAAATGGGAACTATATTGTACCGGAATACAAAAATTATGTATCTCAGTAATACTGATCAATTATTTTATCAATTATGTTTCACCCTGTATTTTTAGCCCATTTGTTTGAATTCATTAGTTGTGTATGTTGATGGCTGATTGTGATTCTGTGTTGTTATGTTAATTGTGATCAAAAGACAGCCTGTTGTATGTTAATTGTGATCAAAAGACAGTTTAAGGAAATGTGGGTTTGCTGCTCAAAATTCTCATTTTATTATTGTAATTTGGTAGCAAATATTGAATTGAAATGAAAGTTTTTAAAAAATCTGCTGAAAGTTATAAAAAATTCTGCCACTGGTGAGAATAGAATATGCAACTCTTCCACTATGAGAGTATAATGTCGTATTCTCAACTACGAGAGGTGAGGTTACTTCGATTGAAATATTTTGCACCTAATAGCACTCAGAAAACTCCCAAGTCAATATTTTAAATTTGATAACTGCATCATTCTGTTTTAGCAAATGTATGTCTAGGCACTAACATTCAAGTGCTATATGTACAAATAAAATCAGAGTCCATGAGGTCCCCTTGTTGGGGAGGGGGGGGGATGGTCCAAGAAAAATTTTCAACAGTTTTAAAAAATACCATATAAATGTCTCTAGTAATTCATAACCTTACTTTTGAATTTTAGACTTTTGCATAAACACACTCAGATTTGAGTATGAAGCAGAACTCAATGGCTTTTAGTCCTCACTTCATTATTTAACAACCAATTAAATTCTCACAAATCATGTGTATTATTATAAAAGCAAGTTATCTTTTATTTCAGATGAAAAACCTGGTTATAGTTCGTGAACAGTTACTTGAATATAGAGACATAGTTAAAGAACTTATTAATTGTGCTTGTCACAAAGCACTCCTGTCTGTTGGATTCACCACAGATGATCACAATTTCCTGATTCAGCCAACTTCATCAGCAACAAGTGGAGCAAAACGCAGTGCTAATTCACAGTTCCAGATGTCTTACATGAAGCAGATCAATAAGCGACGGTTCTGCACAAGGCTTACAAGGTTTCTCTTATTGTATATCTTCTTTGATTATCATCATGAACTGAATTTCAGATAAGAAACTAGAATGAAACAGCTTCTTAATACAACTGTTTGATTACATTGAATACTTGAGAGTGACTGAATGAAATCTGTGCAGAAAAGAGTTGTCTGGAAAAGCAAATGAGATTCTAAAAACTTTGAAAGCATTTGCCTTTGTTGTACTTGGTCAATAGCTAATACAAGCTATAGTCTTATAATCACAAATTCAAACAACAGCAACTCCAGGATGGGAGTTTTCCTTATAGCACCTTCTCCACTCCTGAAATTATCCTGGCCTCAACCTATGATAATGTACTGTTCCCTCCTAATAGCACCTTCTCCACTCCTGAAATTATCCTGGCCTCAACCTATGATAATGTACTGTTCCCACACCCTCCACCCAACAGTTTCTGCCCCCTCTGTTCTACACGACCTCCCACTTCACATCCTGTTGCCATACGTGCTCCCATGTGAGTATAACAACATGAGTAGGAAACACTGCATGGTGGATCTGACAATGTGATGTGGTCTAAGTTACTTTTGTTCTTCTTCCAATATGGTTACCTGTTAGTTTTTGCTCTCATACCATGGCTGCAAGTGAACCTATTCTTCTTGACTTCATACCCAGGCAGGATGATGCTGTAAAAGAGTGTCTCACCACTTTCAACTATTGAACAATGAACTCATCTTCAACAATAATCTTCTTTGTTGTTTCAACTACTTACATCAGTTATGAAGACAGATCCAAATATCAGCGAGTCATAAATTCAAACACATTGATCAATACATCCGATCACATTGAATCCAACTTAAGATCTAAGATTTACAATCTTCATTTGTCTTCAGCGTTTTCATTTTAGTATGTCCATTTTCTCTGGGGTGTTCATGATACCTTCAAGATGCGTCACCAAGACATAAATGTCCACATCCAGCAAGTGCTACTGCCTTCACCAAGGCATGCCTTGCCACTGCTGTTTTATGTCACTGCATGTGCACCATCTGCACAGATCACAGATCAGGGTGTGCAAAGTGAATTTTTTCCACTGTATAAAATGATTATTTATTTATTTATTTATTTATTTTATCCATCTTTCAGCACCTATATGCAATCGATGTCAGACATGTTTCAGCAGCATGAGTGTCCTCAGTGAAACGTAGCTCATTCTCACAAATAGCCCTTGCTACAGTGCAGATTTCCCCACTGAGATGAAAGATGTCATGCAAAACTCCTGCAACCCACTCTTTACAGTTAAATGTAACATGTCTGGTATCATATTACAACTTGCTATCCATTTCATTTATCCTTAACAAACGTAATGAATGGTTTCTTTAAATTTCCATGCATGATTATTCATTTTTGGTCTTGAAGAGTTAGCATAAAATAAGGCTCTAGTCATTAACATTCCACTGATGTTTATCACCAGTCATTACAGACTCCACAACATTAATTGTCCTTTTGGGTTATAAGAATGTGGGATGTGTTTTCTTCATTTAAACTGAAATTCATTGTTAGGTAACAGCAATGATTTAACATTAGCAATATACTTAATTTCATCCTTTACCATCCAGATCTCAGATTTGAAAACATCAACATACATAGAGTGAAGGTTAGCAGAGACTGGTTCCAGGGTAAATTTGTTTGCTCCTGACTACTGTGGACACCCCTTCAACAAAGTGATCCATTGTTACTCAACACATCTTCTCCAACCATAATAATTGAGTTCAACCTTTTGTATGGTTAGATGCTGTACAACCATTCTTCCTTTCAGATGAAAGTGTCCCCTATTCAGTCTCTTTCAAAAAACTGTTTAGTTTATCCCTCTGCAGGTTCATGTAACCAAAGGACTAGCCCCCTTTATTTGGTATACCTATCCCCAAAGTCCTTTACACACAATGCAGTACAGGCTATTTCTTTCTTGAATGCACAGGACCTCTGACATAGGACAGCCTCTGTCTAGGTCTGCTTACATGTGTTAACTCCCTCAACTAATCTAAAGGAGGACACACTTCACCATATAAAATCTATTTGCACAGTACCTCAGTTTCAGTTCTCACATCCTGGTGGGAAGGGGCTGCTTTATTTCTAGTGTTTCTTTAATCCAATTTTAAAGCATACCACACCATACCCCTACCCAAAATTGCTATAACCTACATGTTTGCTGCTGTATGAAAACATGTCTGCATTAGCATTTAACTTTCAGTAATAATATTCCCATGTTCATTTCCTTTTCTCAGGATCATTTAGATCTGTTACTGCATTTGTATTTAAAATTATCCAAGTCATCACATGCAGCTCCATGTATCATTAGAAATTCCACCTAGTGTAAAAAAGTGAGGACTGAAATTGCAATTTTCACCCTTTGAAGACTCAACAGATTTCACACTGATGACAAAACATTCTAGGGTAGTCTAGATAACTCTATTTTCAATTCTCGATTGTCAATTATTTTATAAACAACTTACATTGTAATATGTATCATGGTGATTAACTGTCTGTTATGTCATCTCACACTGATCGTACATTATGTTACTTAAATATAGCCTATTTTCTGTGTCTGTTACTCCTGTTGCTTATGTAGCACTTTATCTCTACTTGAAATAGATATAATGATCTTATTCATCGTGCATCTGTGCTGTCAGTTAATTGATTTGTCTCCAGATGGCACTGCTATGATCTGTTCATTACACTCATGTTAGCATGCCATATTTCAGACTTACACTCCACACACTGGCTTTCCACTGTTAACTTTCTCCACAACATGTGATGCGGGTAACATGCAACACACTGACATCATATGCAAAATATTTGTTGCATGAAAATTAAATCCATTTGTCCAAGTCATATCACATATGTGTTGCTCTCCTTGACCATCTGTGTAAACAGGCCATGGTATAAACACACAGAAAAGAGAAGAGTTTCACTGATAGAATCTTATGAATATGGATAGAGGTTAAGATGGAACTGGTAGACATGGCAGAGAAGGAAGAAAGGAAAGTGAAAAATAGATTTGTTAAGGTGGAAGATAGAAAGAAGATAGCTCTGTAAGACAGAATTCCTTACCATCTCCCATCCCAAGGAATTCTCACTTCTGCTAAAGTTCTTTGTTGTGACACCGGAGGGAGAAGGTATTTTGCATTCCCTATTGGATGGTCTTTGTCACTGTAGTAACCACAATCAACAGCGGGAATGCCTTGGGCCGCGGACCGGAGTCACCAGGCGGGGAAGCCGCCGGCGGTGGAGCACGCACCACCGGGTAAACACAGGACGAGTCGGACGACAGACCAACGACAACTGACAACAACCGACCACGACCGACTATGAGCGACACAACAAGGAAGAGATAAACAACGGAGGCTTGTGGAAACCACAACACCAAATGTAAATCCACTCGGAACCAGAGCCAGGCAAATGTCAACAACGAGCGACGACCGGAATGCAGTACCGCTGAGATAGAAACAAAATCCAGAGCCAGTACCAGACTGGCTGGACTAGGGCAGAGCGGGTCCCTATATACGAAACCGGAGGGAGCGGATATTGGCCGCTGTCCGCACGTGGCTTAGCGGTGGCGCCCTCGCTGCGCGGAATAGCCGCCGCGGAGGCGGAGCCCTCTATGGGCTGACCACGTCCATTTGTTCTGCCGCGTGTTCGACTTCCACGGCAGAAGGTACTAGGGTCACTTCACCATCGCAGGTGCGAAAAATGTGCTTGGTAAACCTTTCACAAGTGGAAAGAGAAAGAATGACAAAACATGAAAGACGAAGAAGAAGAAAAAAGTAGTAAATCGTCAGTGATCATCGTCATCTCTATTAGCTGTCCATAAAGAATGTCCCATATAAAACCAATAGAAACTCCACCATTCTGTACTGTTCCTCTTAAAAAATATAAATTGCCAATTATACATAACAGTATACATAGATAACAATGTATGTATCTTTCTTAGCAAGAAACATACTGTGTATTATTCATAATTAAATAAAAATTGACAATTCCAGTTATCTGCATAGCAACTTTTGCTGCCGTACTCTTGCTTTCACAAACAAGGATACAATGTAGTTATTAAATAAGATAGAGTAGTTAGAAGTACAGAATATAGAACAGTGTAAGGTGGAGGAATGTCTTTGGAGAAATGAAAGAAGGCATACTAAAGCCATTAACTGAGACGTCCGATGTATATTATTCCATTGAATTTGCAAAGTGTGCAAATTCTCCTTGGGGTATATATTTCATAACCATATTGACATCATATAGTCCCTTTTTCTGGCCTGTATCTGGATTGACCATTACAAGCGCCTTAGGATATGGTATTCTTACCGCTGTAAGAGGTCCACAATAGCATAGAAAGAACTTACTCATCTCCTTTTTTTATGTTACAACTATGATGAACATCTTTTACTAAAACTAAGTCATCTACACTAAATATAGATACATATGCCATATTGTTAAACTTACATAGTCTGCTCTGGACTGACTCATGTGACTTGCTTCTTATCCTATTGTCTGTTACTGTTACCTCTTCTTCGTTTGAAGGAAGCCATTTAGTGTTGTGTGTACATGAACTTACAGGATTAGTTACTGATGTTTTATAGTGAAGAAAGTCATTGGACATCTAATTTAACTAATTAGTTGGGAATTTATTTAGCAGTGTATGCATATGTGAACTAGAAAAATGGCAGCAGAAGCACTGGATTGGTGTTAGGTTATCTGTGAAACAGAACAGTGAAGCTAAAGACAAAACAGTAAAGCATTTAGCAAGTAGTTAGACAAAACATTAAGACCTTAAGAAACTCACAGGAGGCCCCTAAAATACTTGGGGATGATATTAAAACAGAATTGGAAGCTACCATTAAGGCTCACAGGGATGATACTCTTAAGAATTTAGAAGAAAGTATCAACCAAAAGTTAGAAGCTTCCACTACCAAACTGGTGGTACTTAAATCACAGGCAGCAGCATTTGAAGAGGGATGATACTCTTAAGAGGCTAGAAGAAAGTATCAACCAAAAGTCAGAAGCTGCCATTGCCGAGTTGACAGCGGTTAAATCACAGGCAGAAGCATTTGTCTGTATTTAATGTACAGGGAAATAAAGTTACTGTTATAGAGAAAGAATTAAATGATTTGTATAGCAAAGTAGAAATGGAGATTAGTGCACAATGTGATTTAGTGAGAAATGAAGTACATGATCACTTGAAAGAAGCTCATAACAATGTACACACCTTAGACTCCCAAATCTCAGGTACACAGGAGGGGGCTGAAAGGTTAGAGCATGGAAAACTACTAAATGAAATTTTGAGTCACCTAACAACTTTGTCCAGATTGGAAGAGAGATTACAGGTGTTTGTACAACAAAAAGTACAGGATACAGTTGAATCTACTAGTATTAAAACCAGTTCTTTTGGACATGCTGTAGACCATAGAAAGGAAATACAGGAATAGTGTGATGGCTTAGAAAATGGAAAAACTGAATTCAGAACAAATGAGACCATCAGTAATATTGCTTTTCCTTGTGAGGTTTTTGAGGATGCTCAAATGGTAAATGGAATAAATTTTTGTAAATGGTTTTCAAAGCTGAAACTGGATATAGGAGTGTATCCAGTAAATTTCTTTAGGATGTTACACAAACATTGGAAGACTCCAGAAAGATAGATTTTATTTAGATTACCCATCTAAGACTGCAACCCCTCATTTCATGATAATACCCATTTGTTCAGCTTTCATCATTCCTTAAACCTCAGCAACATAGTCCTGCAAAACCATGTCACTCAGGCTTAAACCTCTTTGTAATACCTGCTCATCATCCGTAATATTCTCCTACTCCAGAATCGCAAATTCCTGGAACCCATATCACACATTGAACCTCTTTCCCTTTTGTAACTAGAGCAGGATGCACAGTTCCACCTCAAAAAGCTCTACACCATAATGAGATTTTCACTCTGCAGCGGAGTGTGCGCTGATATGAAACTTTCTGGCAGATTAAAACTGTGTGCCCGACCGAAACTCGAACTCGGGACCTTTGCCTTCCGTGGGCAAGTGCTCTACCATCTAAGCTACCGAAGCACGACTCACGCCCGGTCCTCACAGCTTTACTTGTGCCAGTATCTCGTCTCCTACCTTCCAAACTTTACAGAAGCTCTCCTGTGAACCTTGCAGAACTAGCCACCATACAGAATTCACAACCTAAACAGACATGAAACACACTCATGGACCTTTCATCATAAAGCCTGAGCCCCACAGAAATATTAGTCCCTTCCAAGGGCCTCACATTTTGCCCCTCTCCCAAGTTCTGTTGTGCATTGCTTGTTAAAGACTTTCAGGAGTGCTAGTTCTGCAAGGTTCGCAGGAGAGTTTCTGTAAAGTTTGGAAGGTAGGAGACGAGATACTGGCAGAAGTAAAGCTGTGAGGACTGGGCGTGAGTCATGCTTCGGTAGCTCAGATGGTAGAGCACTTGCCCATGAAAGGCAAAGGTCCTGAGTTCGAGTCTCGGTCGGGCACACAGTTTTAATCTGCCAGGAAGTTTCACTCTACACCATGTTTATTTCCTACTCCTGCCTTCAACTACCATTATCCATAATGTCTACAACAACCTCCAAACCTCTCCGACATCTCCTCATAGCTGACAAACCCTGCCTCGCAGACCTACTACATTTACCTCGCCCTCAAAACCTCCCACCACCATACAGAGTTCACAACCTAAACAGACATGAAACACACTCATGGACCTTTCCTCATAAAGCCTGAGCCCCACAGAAGTATCAGTCCCTTCCAAGGGCCTCACATTTTGCTCCTCTCCCAAGTTCAGTTGTGCATTGCTTGTTAAAGACTTTCTCTCCTTGTCCCAGTCCTTACAGTGGTAACAGTTTTTTGCCAGCAACCACAGCAATCAGACTCACCCAAAGACCAATGTTGAATCCTGGCTGACTCAGTTTACTCCTCCAAATTACCCTCTGTTAACTTTCCAGAATTTATTAACCTCGTGCCATGCCTCACCATCATTCTGTAAATCCCTCAACAAGCAAGCTAACCACAATCCACCACCTAAAAACTGATCTCGACCTTATAATCCTGTTGACTGACAATGGTTCCACCACTGTTGTTTTGAACTGAAAGAATTACCTGACAGCTGTGTGATTCGTCCACCTACAACAGGGTGTGTACACTCTGGGACAACCGGGAAATCCTTGAAAAACCCGGGAATTTTTTCATCCGGGAGAAAACCAGGAAAAACCTAGAAATTTTTAAGAATTCCAGGAATTGTTCGTTGCTTTAGTTTTCAGTTAAATTTTTGTACTTTTTACTGGTAATAACGGATACTCTAACAAAGAATTTTGCTTTAGCGCTTTACTGAAATATAATACTACAGCAATAAAACATAAACAAGGGAAAAAAAACAGATAAAACTTAAGCTGCAAAGTAAATCTGCGATTTACAGCAACAAAACACAGCGCACACACGTGCATCTGCCAACAGCAGAATGTGGCAAAGGATTTAGGACGAAGACTATGCAATACTTCAAAACAACAAACTGCTTCTGATGGTCGTTGCGTCACAACGGTTAACATTAGGTTCATTTGAGCAGTTGCCAGTGGGCTTGTGCACATGCGCAGCTGAGTCACATAGGAGCAATACCTTCTCCTGCTTCTGGCTACTACAAGTGTGGCTGTTAGCTGTACCCAAGGTAACTAGACATGAGCTTATCAGCAGTAGCAACAAACAGCCAGATACTACCTGGAAACATTTTTTTAGTGCATCCAGGCTGCCAGATTTGCGCATGCGCAGAGCAGTCTGAGTTGTAGTCGGATGAGGGGCAGTCTCCACATGAACCATGTTTATGTTTAGTGATTTTGTTGGTTCCTCTTGGTTTACAGCTCTCAAGAACAAAACAGATTTCTGTAGCTGGGAGCTATAAAGAGAATTGAAATATTCATATAATTATGGAAGGCTAAAATATGTTATTAGTTTGTTTTCTGATTTTATTTTATTTCCAGGATTTTGGCAGTCAGGTATTAATTGCCTTGCAGAACAATGAAGTTATTTTTGTCAATTTGCTAAAAAAATGTCTTTAATTAATCTTTTCTGCAGAGGCAGTCAATTTATTTGAAACACTATTGATTAGTGTCAACTGTTTGCAGAATTTCAAGTGCACGTTGTTATCTTTTTGGACGTATGGCATTATGCCATAAATAAGCACTAAACGTAAGATAATACAGTGCTGGTACTCCAAGAAAATTTGATTCCGAAAACCACATTGAAAACTTTAATATCAGCTTGGGGCCTACTTCTTTGTGAATCTGGACATACAAACGTGCCCTTTAATTTGAATGATTCATTTCAGTATAGTTTACAAAATTCCGATGCTCTTGGAGTATCCTCTGATGTCCTGTTTTGTTTATGATGTAATGTAAGATCTCTTAGTGCCATATACGTATGAACATGCAGGCTATCTACGTCATTGTAGCTGTGCATGCACAGTAACGCCATTTTCTGGCACTCTCTGACAACTGCTGAAATGAATTCTGACAGGTCGCGGGAAAATATTGCAACTGGTCGTTTTGAGAAGCGTTACTCTCAAAGTACATTTTATTATACACAATATGAGTTATGTTACATGGGCAAAAGTGCTATGAATTTTTTAAATCACAGAGCATTTGATTTTAATTTAAAGCTTAACACTTTGAGGACCAGCCACTTAGAAGAATTTCAAACCCAGAAGACCAGACATTTACGTCATTACTTTAAATTTTACTGTTAAATCTGTGTGATTTATCGAAGTGTAACATACGGAAAAAGACAAATGCTATATGTGAAAGCTTAGCTTTTCTTGTAGCTACACTATGTACATTAATTTAAACCATTAACTTTTCCTATTTGTGTGTTCACTCTACTTAACAATGGTGTTGCTGTGGGCTGACTACATCACGTGTCCTATGCTCTGAATCACTACGTTTACATGCGACACATCTTCCAAAAGGCAAAAACTGAATTTTGGAAACTGTTTTTCACTTCCGTGTTTACACATTAAGGTCTGAAGTGGATTTGCTAGCGCAGTTAACTATGGTGCCTGGAAAACTGCTGTTACAGTTCCTGATTTTTCTCAGCTGAGTCGCTATTTCTCTTCAGTTAGACTAGTTGTAAATAGTTAGTCTAACATTTCTACTTATTGTTCACTGTACAAAAAGCCACTTTGTCCATATTACCCAAAAATTTTAAAAAATATGACAAAACCTGACAGCCCAAGCACATTTCAAAACCAATTGCGTTTACATGGGAGCAAAAATCAATTGCAGGATTGGAAAACCGGCAACCAGAAGCAGATTTCCAGAATCGGATTTTGAAATGTTTACATGACCATCCTGGGGTGGTACTGGGAGATTGGTTTATGAAATCCGGTTTTGGGAACCACATGCAAACGTGATGAATATCTGCTATCATCGGCTGGCGAGATCATGTGACATGAGCTATAATTGGCTTACAAAAGTGCCGCGTGATCTCTATTTCCACGCTACGGAAACTAACGTTATGTGTTTGGTGGAATTTGACTATATGCTTTCATAATATGAAAATGTGCAGCGAACATGTTTCTGAGCATCAAAGATCAATGATCTTTCCATTTTTTTTTAATTTTTTTATTTTTATTTATTTTAATTTTTAATTTTTTATTTTTTTTGCATTCATTTCCTAAAACGGCGGCAGCTTCTACACCAGTGTGTAAAACAGTTACCATTCAAAAGATTGATAAGTTTTATGATCCCACGGGAAAGTATATTTTCGCTTAACATGGAAAAGGGTATTTTCAGCCGGGAGAAAGTGTATTTTTTAACCAGGAAATCCAGGAAAAATGTGGGATTTTTTTTCCTTGTCCATATATACACCCTGTACAAACACTGGCATAGTGATCCTTTTCTGGAAAACCAGCTGGACCTCCAACCTCTCCTCAAGTCCTTAGGGCCATCCCAGAACACCTTCCCAGAGTCCATCTTTCTCCTCACCCCAGTCATGCTCCCTACATTCCACAAACCAAATCACCCAGGATGCTCCACTGTGTCTGGTTACTGTGCCCCCCACTGAGGGAGTCTCTGTTCTCACAGATCAGCACCTTCAGCCTGTTATCTGCAACCTATGCTTCTATATAAAAGATACCAACCATATCCTCCATGGACTCTCCACAGTTCCTGTTTGTTTAGTACATGGCACCCTGCTCTACACTATTGATGCCACCTCCCTTTACACTGACATCCCTAATGCCCATGGCCTTACCCTATTCAGTGTTCGGTAGAACATTACGTTTCTCAATGCCCAACAGATTCCAAAGCCATAACCTCTTTCCTAGTTGCCATGACCAAACTTATTCTCACCCACAGTTACTTTTGCTGTGGAGGTATCACTACAAACAAATCCCCGGTAAGGATGTTGGCATCCACATGGTACCATACTATGCCAACCTACTCATGGGCCACATGCAGGAATCCTTTTTAACCACCAAAAATCCCAAACGCATCACCTGGTTCAGATACATTGATTACATCTTTGTGATCTGGACTGAGGGTGAGGACACTCATCCGCATTCCTTCAGAACCTCATCACCCCCCCCCCCCCTTTCCCTCATCAATTCACCTCACTTAGTCCTCCTCAACCCTACAAGCCACCCTCCTTGAAGTTGACCTGTACCTAAAAGATGGCTACATCAGTACCTCTGTCCATATCAATTTTCCCATTATGTCCTGAAATGAGAACTATCCTGCCCACCATCCTTTCCACCCCTCCCACAGTGCTATTCCACAGTCCACTGAACCTACACAATATCCTCATCCATCCCTAAATGACCCCTTTCCCCAAGCTCTTGTCTCATGGCTCATATCCTCATAATAATCCTAGATGCTAGATCTATCCCATACACCCTCCCACCTCTGCCTACTGCAGTCCAGTCACAAGCATCACCTATCCCATTACAGGCAGGACTATCTGTGAAACCAGTCACATGATCTGGAAGCTAAGTTACAACCACTGTGCTGCATTATACTTGGGTATGACAATCAACAAGGTGTCTGTCCGCATGAATGGCTGCTGGCAAGCTGTGGCCAAGAAACATGTGGACCACCCAGTTGTTGAGCACACTGCCCAATGCAACATTCTTCATTTCAGTGACTGCTCCACAACCTGTTCCATTTGTATTCTCCCCAGCAACAGCTTATTTTCTGCATTGCATGGGTGGGAACTCTCCCTACATTATATGCCACATCCCCGTAACCCTCAATGTTCTCAACCTTTGTTAGTCATTGTCCTTTACCAACCTATCCCCTCCCCTGTCCACTGTCGTGCACTACACAGCCTACTATTCCACCAGTGCGCTCACAGTTTTTGTACTTCTTTCCTGTTCCGGTGCCCCTCTACCCCCCCCCCCCCCCCCAATCCCCTCTGTCTAATCTTTCAAAAACATGTATTTGCTCTGTCGTCTCTCCACCTTGTCCTTGTATGCTCCCAAAATTAGCACTTTATCATCCCCCGACACCTACCATGCTGTTTCTCCCCATACCCATGCCAGCCTCCTCCTTAACCCCACCACTCATACTGCTATTCCCATCCCCACCACTCAAGAATGCTACTCCCAACATGGGCTGCTGCTTGCAGTCTGGCCTCGGCAGCCTGAGACTGCGGTCATGAGTGTGTGAGATGCGTTTGTGTGTGTGTGACTAATTCTGATGAAGGCCATTTTGGCTGAAAGCTTTCTTGTTTGACAGTCTTTTCTTTGTGCCTATCTGTGGCTCAACATCTTTGCTCTATGGTGAGTAGGGACTATCCTTTTCATAATATTGTCATTATTGCATCCTGGATTTTCCATTGTTAGATGATAAGAAGGATATGTTAGATGTACTGTTATTTGCAAATTTTCCTCTTGTACTCAGTGCTCCACAATTTTCAGCATGTTATTGGATTCTATGATGACTAGTATGCGTCTACAGTATTTGTTCATTTTTGTCAGCTTACACCAAAAAATTGAAAGCAATGTATATCTAATAGCAAATATTACAAATATTGTTGTTAGTTATTATGTGCATTGTTTTTCATTGTAGAGCCATTTGTTTCAAACCTTATTTTGCTATGAGTTGATATTTGATTGTATGCTTTCATGTTACATCTGAATAATATCCTGCTGTTTGTGTGTCTTTTTATCTGTGGATTGGATCAATTTTCCTCCATTCCAACATTTGTCTAAATTATTGTTTCTGATCCATCCTTTTGATATGATGCAGAAAAAATCTGAAAATTCCAACTGATAAATCACCATGTTTCATAATCTTGATGATGAGGGCATCAGAGATTAATTTCAGGTGGCTGTCAGTCTTGATCTAGCTGTCTGCTGAATGCAAAGGAGATATACCTCTTCTGGCTTAAACACTGTATACATAAAACTTATTATGTTTACATTAATTGTGAAGGAGTTTAAATGTAATTTTTTAATGTCATTTGTTACAGTTTCATACATTTAATCGATTTAATGATGGTGGGAATGTTACATGTTCTTGTGGTGAGATCATTGCTTGACCTCGATAAAACATTACAAATGCACCTACACTTTTTGCCTAATGATGAGGCTCTGAATTCTTTGGCTACAGATGTTAACATTGCTCCTCAGAGACCCTCCAGCATCCCTCAGGTATGAAAAATAAATTATTGTGAGATATTTTCTTAGTCTCTTAAAGTATTTTAATAAATACAGTTTGTCATATCCCTATATATTGTGATCATTGTGTAATAGTTATTAATTTAATGAACACACAGCATATACTACCAAGAAAATGTACTTCACAATTATTATCCTTCGTTGGTGACAATTTTGATATAGGTACTTTGTTTTGTGAACTAATGTATATGACTTATATAGACCAGCATTTAGGAGAAGAGGCAGATAAAGTCACTTTGATTTATATTGAAAGAGACTAATATCATGGGTCTTGTAGAGATATTATGTTCTTACAGTAATGTCTTTTCTTTGCTCATAAACTATTGGTGCATGAAGCAAATGGCCATTGATCTGTCTTCAGATGTGTTAATGTGCGTTTCTCGCCCTCATCCCCCACTCTCCCCAGTATTAAGTGTTTCTTCTCCTGTAAGTTTCCGGTTGTTAAATTTTTATGTTATAATGGCTCACCTCAGTCTGTTCATCAGTTGGGAAACTGTACACTTGAATTACAAGATTCTGTGGGAAAGTTTTTCACTCTCTGTCAAATGCTCTCTTTGTACTTCAAAAAGGATATGGCAATCTTTTTCACAGTGCATTTCCATATTTCAGTCCATTTTTCATTGTGACATACTGGAACTCCATATGTAAAAAGTAGGTATTATTTTCTATTTATTATGATTTGTAATTATACAATGTTCCCCAAGAGCAATGGCGAGTGTTCAGAGATATAACAAGAAAAGCCAAAAAGTAAACATGGGATCTAAAATACATACCTTAAGACATATAAGAACTTGTTCAGTAAAAGACGTGTGTTCCATAACAGTGAAGATGAACAAGTGCTAATAACTCTTAAGGGCATATATTTTAGAGCCTATATTTACTAGACAGCTTTTCCTTGTTTTTGTCGAAACTATCTCCTCCACACAGATTTGTTTCATAGTCTTGAAGATGAAGTAGTGCTCATAGCTCTTAACTCTTGTGACAACACTGTTGCGGGGACTACTTTATGCTACCCTTTTAAAAATACGAGATTTGTTCAAAAAATTCTGAAACAATCGTGATTTTGTGCTGATGGTTTGTTGAAGTGAAATGCGGTTCACATCCCTACATGTGCCTGTGTTTAATGTGTAACTGCCAGAAGTCTCATTGTTGTATGTCTGTTAGTTATTGTTCAGTGCTGTATTGATTAGAGTATTGGTGCTGCACAGTTTGCGAATTTCGAGGTGGCAGAGTTAGAGGAGCAATGCGTCTGCATTAAATTTTGTGTGAAACTTGAGAAAACCATTAGAGAGACACACCAAATGATGCAGAAAGCCTACAGTGATGAGGCTTAAGCTGTAATTGGTATTACAAATGGTCCATAGGGTTTGAAAATGGCCGTATGGAAGTTAAAGATGTCACTCATTCATGATGCCCTTCAACGTCTACCAACAATGCACGTGTCAGGAACGTCAACAAAATTGTGTGTGTCAATCAAAGACTGACTGTTTGAGAGATTGCAGAAGAATCTAACATTTCAGTTGAATCATGTCATGAAATCCTGACACAGCATCTTGGAATGCATTGTGTTGCCGTAAAGTTCGTACCTTTGCTAGTGAGTCAAGACCAGAAATACCTTCAACTTGCAATCTGTGAAGAGCTTTCGGACTGTGCAGATGAGAACTAGATATTCCATAAGAGAATTATAACTGGTCATGAGATGTGTGTCTATGGTTATGATGTTAAGAATGTTGAGACCAAGGTTCAGTCTTCAAGTTGGGTTGGGAACAGTTCTCCAAGACCAAATACCTCATCAGGTCAGATCAAATGTCAAAGCCATGCTGGTAGCTTTTTGACTTTGAAGGATTAGTTCTTCATAAATTCATGCCACAGATACAAACTGTTAATCGATGGTACTGTCTGGATGTGTTGTGACGCCTGCTGCTAGAAAGTGGGAGAAGTAAATGGCCTAAAATGTGATGAAACAATTCATGGCTCTTGCATCACTGTAATGTAGCCACATTCATCCTTGCTGGTGTGTGACTATTGCACAAAAAACAAAGTCACAGTGTACTGCCTGATCCTCCACACTCTCCAGACCTGGCCTCTGTGAACTTTTTTAATTTACAAAGTTGAGAACCCCATTGGAAGGACAAAGATTTGCGATGATAAATGAGTTAGAATAAAATTTCACTTCACGTGACCCAGAAAGAGGTGTACCTATTTATTTATTTATTTATTTATTACTGTCCTACACTCATGCTCTCTGCTGGAAATATCACTTTGCCATGAAGAAAAATAATCCTAATCCTACTCCTAATGATCCAACTCCCCAAGACATTATCCGAATTGAACCCTGCCTGGAACCATTCCGTCCTCCGTCACAGCGGGGCCCACTTCCTCTTCCTCGAAATCACCCTCTCCAAACCTTCCAGGAATTTCTCACTTCCAGCCTTGCCTCTCAATCATTCTTGAAAAACCTTAATCTTACTCCCAACATCACCACAGCTGAAGCCCAGGCTATCCGTGATCTGAAGGCTGACCGATCCATCGTCATTCTTCCGGCTGACAAGGGTTCCACGATCGTGGTACTTGATCGTTGGGAGTATGTGGCTGAGGGACTGCGTTAGCTTTCAGACAACATTACATACAAAGTTTGCCAAGGTAATCCCATTCCTGATGTCCAGGCGGAGCTTCAAGGAATCCTCAGAACCTTAGGCCCCCTACAAAACCTTACACCTGACTCCATCAACCTCCTGACCCCACCGACACTCCGCACCCCTACCTTCTACCTACTTCCTAAAATTCACAAACCCAATCATCCTGGCTGCCCCATTGTAGCTGGTTACCAAGCCCCCCCCAGAACGTATCTCTGCCTACGTAGATCAACACTTTCAACCCATTACATGCAGTCTACCATCCTTCATCCAAGACACCAACCACTTTCTCAAATGCCTGGAATCCTTATTCAATCTGTTACCCCCAGAAACCATCCTTGTAATCATTGATGCCACTTCCTTACACATAAATATCCCGCATGTCCAGGACCTCACTGTGTTGGAGCACTTCCTTTCATGCCTTTCACCTGCTACCCTACCTAAAACCTCTTTCCTCATTACCTTATCCAGCTGAATCGTAGCCCACAACTTCTTCACTTTTGAAGGCCAGACATACCAACAATCAAAGCGAAGAGGCATGGGTTCCAGGATGGCCCCCTCGTACGCCAACCTATTTATGGGTCACTTGGAGAAAGCCTTATTGGTTACCCCAGCCTTTCAACCCAAAGTTTGGTACAGATTTATTGATGACATCTTCATGATCTGGACTCACAGTGAAGAAGAACTCCAGAATTTCCTCTCCAACTTCAACTCCTTTGGTTCCATCAGATTCACATGGTCCTACTCCAAATCCCATGCCACTTTCCTCGACGTTGACCGCCGTCTGTCCAATGGCCAGCTTCACACATCCGTCCACATCAAACCCAACAACAAGCAACAGTACCTCCATTTTGACAGCTGCCACCTATTCCATATCAAACGGTCCCTTCCCTACAGCTTAGTTCTTTGTGGCAAACAAATCTGCTCCAGTCCTGAGTCCCTGAACCTTTGCACCAATAACCTGAAAACAGCTTTCGCATCCCACAGCTACCCTCCCGACCTGGTACAGAAGCAAATAGCTAGAGCCACTTCTTCATCCCCTCAAACCCAGAACCTCCCACAGAAGAACCCCAAAAGTGCTCCACTTGTGACAGGATACTTTCCGGGACTGAATCAGACTCTGAATGTGGCTCTCCAGCAGGGATACGACTTCCTCAAATCCTGTCCTGAAATGAAATCCACCCTTCATGAAATACTCCCCACTCCACCAAGAGTGTCTTTCCACCGCCCACCTAACCTTCATAACCTCTTGGTTCATCCCTATGAAATCCCCAAACTACCTTTCCTACCCTCTGGCTCCTACCCTTGTAACCCCCCACCCCCGGTGTAAGACCTGTCCCATGCACCCTCCCACCACCACTTACTCCAGTCCTGTAACCCGAAAGGTGTACAGGATCAAAGGCAGAGCCATGTGTGAAAACACCCATGTGATATACCAACTGACATGCCTCCACTGTGAAGCCTTCTATGTGTGAATGACCAGCAACAAACTGCCCATTCGCATGAACGGACACAGGCAGACAGTGTTTGTTGGTAATGAGGATCACCCTGTGGCTAAACATGCCTTGGTGCACGGCCAGCGCATCTTGGCACAGTGTTACACCATCCGAGTTATCTGGATACTTCCCATTGACACCAACCTATCAAAACTCCAGAGATGGGAACTTGCCCTTCAATATATTCTCTCTTTCCGTTACCCCCCCAGGCCTCAACCTCTGCTAATTTCAGGTTGCCATCCCTTGTACCTCACCTGTCATTCAACAACATCTTTGCCTCTGTACTTCTGCCTCGACTGACATCTCTGCCCAACCTCTTTGCATTTACATATGTCTGCCTGTGTCTGTATATGTGCGGATGGATATGTGTGTATGTGCGAGTGTATACCTGTCCTTTTTTCCCCCTAAGGTAAGTCTTTCCACTCCCATGATTGGAATGACTCTTTACCCTCTCCCTTAAAACCCACACCCTTTCATCTTTTCGTCTCCTTACATCTTTCCTGATGAAGCAACCTTGGGTTGCGAAAGCTTGAAATTTCTGTGTGTGTTTGTGTATTTTTTATTGTCTCTATCAACATACCAACGCTTTCGTTTGCTAAGTTACAGCATCTTTGTTTTTTATATATATTTTTCCCACGTGGAATATTTATGTATTTATTCTTTTGGAAATGGAAACAGTATTGGAAACGGTGTATCAATTGTGAAGGAGAGCACCTTAAAGGAGACCTTCCACAATAAGTAAAAGATAAATGTAGAACAATTTTGTGAACAACGTTTTGGAATATTTTGAACTGACCTAGTATTGTAAGCTAGTCAATTACTTTAGATTTTAAAATTTTGAAAACAAAATTTACTGTTTTGAATTAAATCTTCTACTAGATTCCATAAATGCTGTAAATTGTAATTTAATCTTAACCCAGTAACTTGTGTCATTGCAATATATGTCACTTCCGCAATGACTGTCGTATTCTATATTTAAGGATTCAATTTCACATCAGTATCTGTGTAAAAATTATTTTGTGAGTAAAAGTCAATAACGTCTAAAAAATTGCATTTTACAATTTTTTAGGTAATTCACATTACATTGAAAATACACATAACTGAAAGTGCATTGATATCACTAAGACCATGCTAAAAGATGTTTTCAGGTTCTGGACTGTACTTATGCACCAGTATGTCTTTAAAAAGTTTTTTTTATGTAGGTTGACAGGAGTTAACTAATTTTTTTATCTTTTTTAGGTGGGCGTAAAGAACCTCTTCTCCCATACCCTCCACCCTCCCCTTGTAATTCATATTATGGAAAAACACTGGTATTGCTAGCATTAAGGGAAGCATTTTAGAGACCTTGTTTACTAGACATTTCTGCTTTGCATGACTGTACCTGTCATATCCCTGAATACGACAGTTTTTCTTGGGACACTTTACAGGTAACAAAGGTAAAAAATATAAGTACACAACAGGTATTAGACAGAGAGAATATCAATCTACCAATGATGAAACCCTGTACCACTTGTGAATAGTGCGTGGGGAGAATGATTGATGGTAAACCTCTGAATTGGCTCTAATTTTGATCTCAAATTTTCTTCCCATGGTCATTACAGGAGACGTGTGTGTGTGTGTGTGTGTGTGTGTGTGTGTGTGTGTGTGTGTGTGTGTGTGTGTGTGTGTGTGTGTGTGTGCGGGGGGGTGGGGGTGGGGGGGGGGGGGTTGGAATATAGGAATATGTTGTCAGACTCTTCCTGGGAATAAACGTGTATCAGTTTAGTCTGATGAGCATCTCTGTAATGCTCTCATGCCAGAGCTAAACAATACTGTGACTGTCTTTGTAGGATCCATCTCGTCCTGTTGCCTTTCCAACACTTAGCGACTGTAGTTGTTTTTTCACTCTGCGATCAGTTATCTCAATATCTGCCATTTCAGTGTTCGCACAATGGTTGAAAGGGGGAACGTGTTATGACCTTCCGTGGTGAATCGGTTTCGGTCGACCAAATTCAGTATTTTAGCCTTCTCTCTATTATCTTCCATTTCAGTGTCAGTATGATCACTGAGTGAATGAATATATGATTTTGACCCACTTACTGATTTCACATATGACCAAAATCTTTTAGGGTATTTACTGAGATCAGTTAATGAAGTTTTACTTTCGAAATCATTGACTGCTTCTCTCATCTCTTTCATTACACTCAATTTCATTTTGTTCAGTTTTTATTTGTCAGCTAGGTTTTTACTTCTCTTGAATCTGAGATGAAGTTCTCTTTGTTTCTGTAGAAGTTTTGTAACATGGCTATTAAAGCATGGTGACTTTTTCCTGCCACTTAGGACTTTACTTGGAACATACTTGTCTAGGGCATGTTGCACAATGCCTTTGAATTTGTTATGTTTGTTCTCCACACACTTGTCCTCATCACTAAATATTTGATACTGATTGCTCAGGTACTCTGAAATTTGTATCCTGTCACTCTTGCTAAGTAAAAATGTCTTCCTACCTTTCTTAACATTCTTTGTAAGGCCTGTTGTCATAGATGCTATCATAGCCTTATGGTCACTGATATTTTCATCTACATTGACAGATTCAATAAGTTCAGGTCTGTTTGGTGGTAGGAGGCCTAAGATGTTACCCTCACAAGTTGGTTCCCTAAATATCTGCTCAAAGTGAGTTTTGGACAAACATCTAGAATAGTGCCACATGAATTCCTGTCTTTGACACCAGTTTTGATAGCATGACACTCCCATTATATATCTAGCAAGTTGGTCACCCCTTGGTAAAGCGGCATGATCAGGAAAATTATTAGTGATATTCTGCATCTATGTTGACATATACACTCTGCACACCACTGTGAGGTGCATGGCAGAGATACATCCCATTGTACCAGTTATTAGGGTTTCTTTCTGTTCCATTCACATATGGAGCATGGGAAGAATAATAGTTTGAATGCCTTGGTGTATGCAGTGATTATTCTAATCTTATCTTCATGATTCCTATGTGAGCAATACTTTGGGGGTTGTAGTACACACATCACAAGAAGTTTTACATCACCTCGGTTCTGAGTGTTCCAGAACCTGTTCAGAAAATTGGAACAGAGATCAACATAAACAACATTTCCGCCCTTTACATAGCCCTTTACATACACATTGCACGTTGTATCACCATACAGTGAGACCTTCAGAGGTGGTGGTCCAGATTGCTACCTATAATACCCAGTAGCATGCCCTCTTGCATTGATGCATACTTGTATTCGTCATGGCACGCTATCCAAAATTTCATCAAGGCACTGTTGGTCCAGGTTGCCCCACTCCTCAACGGCGATTCGGCGTAGATCCCTCAGAGGGGTTGGTGGGTCACATTGTCCATAAACAGCCCTTTTCAATCTGTCCCAGGCATGTTTGATAGGGTTCATGTCTGGAGAACATACTGGCCACTCTAGTCGAACAATGTGGTTATCCTGAAAGAAGTCATTCACAAGATATGCATGATGGGGGTGCAAATTGTTGTCCATGAATATGAATGCCTCGCCAATATGCTGCCGATAGGGTTGCACTATCGGTCGGAGGATGGCATTCATGCATTGTACAGCCATTAAGGTGCCTTCCATGACCACCAGTGACATATGTTGGCCCCACATAATGCCACCCCAAAACTGTAGGGAACCTCCACCTTGCTGCACTCACTGGACAGTGGGTCTAAGGCGTTCAGCCTGACCAGGTTGCCTCCAAACATGTCTCTGGCAATTGTCTGGTTGAAGGCTTATTCGACACTCATAGGTGAAGAGATCATGATGCCAATACTGTGCGCCCATGTGTACCACGGTGCACGGTGCCATGGTTGCAAAGATGGACCTCGCCATGGACGTTGAGAGTGAAGTTGCGCATCATGCAGCCTATTGCGCACAGTTTGCGTCATAACATGACATCCTGTGGCAACACGAAAAGCATTATTCAACATGGTGGCGTTGCTGTCAGGGTTCTTCTGAGCCATAATCCATAGGTAGTGGTCATCCATTGCAGTAGTAGCCCTTGGGCAGCCTGAGTGAGGTATGTCATTGACGGTTCCTGTGTATCTGTATCTCCTCCAAACAACATCACTTTGTTCACTCTGAGACGCTTGGATGCTTCCCTTGTTGAGAGCCCTTCCTGGCACAAAATAACAATGCAGACACAATCAAGCCGTGGTATTGAGCGTGTACCTCCTTCCAGGTGTAATGACTGGACCTGATTGGCTGTCGGACCTCCTCCGTCTAATAGGCGCTGCTCATGCACATTGTTTACATCTTTGGGTGGGTTTAGTGACATCTCTGAACAGTCAAAGGGACTGTGTCTGTGATACAGTATTCACAGTCAACATCTGTCTTCAGGAGTTCTGGGAACGGGGGTGATGCAAAACTTTTTTTGATGTTCCTAGAATAATCGTTTAAAGCCGGTTCTTGAAACTAAGTTAGTAGACTTTCTTGGGATAGTTTATGCCTATCTTCAAGAGTCTTTCAGTTCAGTTCCTTCAGTATCTCTGTGACACTCTCCAATGGATTAAATAAACCCGTAACTATTCATGCTGCCCTTCTCTGTATTCATTCAATATCATTTTACTCCTATCTGGTTCTGGTTCTAGACACATTTTAGAACCAGTTGCACAAGTGATTTGTAAGTAATCTGCTTTGTAGATCAATAGCAGTTGCCGAGTATTCTACCAATAAACCAAAGTCTGCCACCTGCTTGACCCAAAACTGATCCTGTGTGATCATTCCATTTCATATCTCTACAAAGTATTACATGCAGATAGTTGTACGAATTGGTCGATCCCACCAGTGGACTCATTGATATTATGGTCATAGGATACAATGATGTTTTTTGATTTTGTTAAGTGCAAAATTTTACATTTCTGAACATTTAAACCAAGTTGCCAATCTCTGCACCATTTTGAAATCTTATCAAGATCTGACTGAATATTTATGCAGCTTCTCTCAGATAGTACTTCGTTATAGATAACTGAATCATCTGCAAGAAACCTGATTTTACTTTTAATGTTGTCTACAAGGTTATTAATGTACAATATGAGCAGCAAGGGTACCAACACACTTCCCTGGGACACACCCGAAGTTAATTGTTCATCTGATGATGAGTCTCCAGCCCAGATAACATGTTGCATCCTTGTTACCAAAATGTCTTCAGTCCAGTCACAAATTACACATGATACTCCATATGATCATACATTTGACAATAAGTGTAGGTGTGGTACTGAGTCAAATGCTTTTTGGAAATCAAGAAATACAGCATCTACCTGTCTGCCTTGATGGTTGCTCATTTCATAAGGCTGAAATGTAATTTCCTTTTCCTCTCATGTGCCATGTCATTGAGATCAAGGCATTATTGATTCATGTGTTGTGTTTATCTTATATTACTACATGCTGTAATGATTGATACAGTACTACCCAGAATATTTAATATATACATTTTGTAGGTAGTAAAGTAGTTTATACACTCGGATTTGTAAGAAGACACACTTTCATATTTCATTAGTAATTGCAGTTTTGTGTAATTATGCCTCTCCGATGATATATATGTTCAGGGGGCTTTTCTAAGCCTTTTCTTTCCTCTACTCATGACTCTAATAATATTTTTCTGTGCAGTAATAACTCGCACTAGATTTATTTTCTCAAACTCCCAGGAGTTAAGTTCATATCTGACAACTGATAGGAGCATACATTATATGTTTTGTTTTTACTGTCTAATTTAGCTGTATTGTTTAAAATGCTTGTAGCATGAACACTGTTTAATAGTTTCATCTTAACATGCACATAATTTATTCATGCCAATTTTTTAATTACAATACCAAGAAATTTAGCATAATACATATTTATGAGATTATTTCCTCCATATTTTATTTATGAGTTGTATTCTGAACCTTGATTGAGGTTTATTAACACTTAATTGGAGACAGTAATCTTTAATCGTAGTTTCAAAATCACTATGAGTTTGTTTGATGCTACAAATTATCTTTCCATTTATGTCTGCAGAGATCATTGTGCCCAAAGCACCTGAATATAAAGGACAGTGTCTTTATTTATCTTATGTGGCATGTCATTTATAAAGAACATGAAGGGTAATGGCCCATGTATAGACCTTTGATGAGCATCCAACTATATCTTTTTCCAGTTCAAAACAATTCAAAATGCTTTGTCATTATTTTGTTGACGAAATATTGGCTTATCTCTATGTTAAGAAAAAAAAAAAAAAAAAAAAAAAAAAAAAAAAAAAAAAAAAAAAAAATATATATCTGCTGAAATGAACTGAATTCTTCCACATTCGCTTATTTATTCATTCATACATCATATCCTGTAACTTCAACCATAGAAAGAAAGCCTTTAAAACTGTAGGACAAGTCAAATTTACATCAACAAACGAATGAGCATTTGCAGACAATTTACCAGTGTTCACTACCATTTGCGTATATTTGTGAATATGCATTTATGCTAGTGCAAATGGAAGAGAGCAGAAGATAGCATAGCCCATGAATGCTACATTATTGTATTTTGGTGCTAATAATCAGCACACAATGTACAACACTGTTGGAGCTACAATGCAAAATTTTGATATCCGGATAAGATTATTTTTCATGACGATCCCACTGTTTCTGAAAAATTTAAACAAAATTGTATAGGAGAGGAAGAACCTATGTGTCTGAATTTTTGTGTAAATGTGAAATTTGTAGAGTAGTGCACTTAACATTGTGTTGCAGCTTCAGCTTTTCTTTACATTTTTCTAAAACCTCACATTGGTTGACACTGTCACTTGTAACAATATTCTTACTGCACACTTCTATGGAACACTTATGTTTTGATTTTAACTGCATCACCCTGGGAATTTATTTTGTGTGATACTACTGAAAGAAAGTAAGGAAAATGTCCTAGCAATTCTGCCTGCACATCTCAAAGAAGAAAGTTATGATTTACCACGTCAAAAGCTTCCAAGTATTTGTAAAAGTTGACTGTTTAAAATTGTGACTCATTGGTATTGTAGTCATGTGGCACTACTTTTGTGTGTTTAGTGAAATTAAAAATTTTAAAGTTCTGAGAATTTTAAGTAAGTTTCCATTCCTTCCATCATTTGATATCTTATCAGTATCTGGTTGAACACTTGTGTAGTTTTTTTTTTAGATATTGCTTCATTAGAGGTAAGTGCTTCATTTATAGTTTTATCTGTATTTCTTCTTTATTTATTTGTTGTCCTCTGAATCAATACTGTACATGACATGCACATGGTGATGCACAAACATACATTTGATGTTGGATATTATGATAATTTGCTGGCATGAAGTAATATGCCAAAAGTTTACACAAACATGAGCTTACATACATATTCTCTGAGAAGTTATGAACACACAAATTTATGAACACACAAATTACACAATCAGTTACACATTTGTATTTTAGTGCTGTATTCCTCTAACACATATACACAACAGTACCTGGTTGGATATTCTTTCTGCACTTAATTTGATTAGTAGCAGATGATATAGATGCAAAATTTTTGCACATACTTGCATTAATGTTTTACTTTTTACAAAATTCTTTGCTGCAATTTGTTTCATGTTTCTTTCCACCCATGTGGAGCAGAAATTCGCTTGCACTGTAGAAGCGATGATCAAGTAGAAATGATTTTAATTTTTTATTAAATACAGTCAGGGACTTACTGTTTTTTATTTCTGATGGCAGGCTATTGTATATTTTAATGCCTTTGTTGAAGGGAGAGTTTTTAAAGGCAGAGGTGCACATTTCTTTAACATGGCGTTTCATTTTCCGTCTAGTACCGTAGTCATGGACATTTACATTTTTGTTAAATTTTGTAATATTACTTTTTACAAATTTGCATAGTTCTAGTGTATACAGGCTGCCAAGGGGTATGATTAGCAACCTTTGGAAGAGAAGTCTGCAGCTATCAGTAGGCTTTGCCTTGTTCATTATTCTTATAGCTCTCTTTTGGGTGAGGAGAATGTTTGGGATATGTATAGAGTCTCCTCAGAATAGAATACCATACTGCATTACACTGTGGAATTGTGCATAGTAGTCTGTGTGAACAGTTTCTGGGCTTGTGCACTATGCACCCATTGTACAATAGTCACTATTTCTTTAGAAGTTTGTTTACAGAGACTGTGTACTGTGGAACATCCTTCCCATAATGAACTATTCTGCTAGGTCCATATCAATCCAGTCAAGCATTTTTATAAATTTGAGTCACAATTCCTCTATATGTATCTGCACAGAGCAAAATGTTTTGAGTTCACCTATGTTGTGTGACACTAGTGCCTTTTGATCTAGTTTACTGTACATGTAAATCTTCCTGCTATTTTTAGTTGGTCATTGTGGTTTGATTTAGAGTTACAACATCCTGATTTTATTTTATTTATTTATTTTTTTGTTATTTCACCCATCCTACTGAGTTTAGATTTTTTAAGGCTTTTATTCGTTTAACTAAATTATGACAGACCACAGTTTTTAAACTGTATGTACTAGAACTTAGATGATATCTTAATATGTTCATTACTATTCAGTTAAATGGCTGGTGTTTCAACCTTTAAGACTGGGATTATTTCCATTTTTACTATTTCATACCTCAGTTTATAAAAACAGGACCCTTGTAGGATCACTCAGTTGTCCATCTATCTCTCTATCTATCTGTCTGTCTGTCTGACAGACTGTTAAAAGATCATTTTCTCAGGAACAGGTAGCTGTGTCAAGTTTAAATTTACACAATGTACTAAGATTTATGGCCCCTTGGTGGTGTAATGAATGTAAGCTGCTATGTCAGTACAGTAAAAAATTATGGATGTTTATGTAACATATTTTCATACTAGCAAACTCACTAATGAAAACTGATGGTTGCTTCCTGTTGGTCTAGAATACTGAAATTTGGCAAGAAGTACAGTTTCACAGTACAAGTAAAGGGAAAATATGAAAACTGTGAATTGAATTATATCACGGGGGGGGGGGGGGGGGGGGGGGGGGGATTTGCATTAGTTATCCAATTAAATTCAATCATTCTCAAAAGTCATGGAATTTCTGGGACTGGTATCTTGCCAGTACCAATGTTGATAACAGACAAATATCATCAATACTCTTGATTCCCATGATGGATGAACAAACTATATTCATAATTATGTTTGTACTAAACCCTCAGTGTGTGATTCCTGCTCGCACCTGCCCAATATTTTCGATTGAAACTTCCAAACCGACTTTGGCTGCTATTTTTTCAAATACATCAATTCGAAATTTAGTCTCTACCACATTATTTGCCAGTAGCTCGAGATCATCTGCAAGTGCTAGGCAGTTAACTTTTTCACGTGTCAATGTTTTGTTGACATTTCTTATTCTATTCTCCTATTACTTTCTCCAATGTACCATTAAACAGGAATGGTGACAGTACATTCCTGTTGAAGACCAGTTCAGATTTTGAGTGTTAGAAACAGTTCACATCTAAATTTAACATTTGGTCTGTTAAGGGTAATTCCAATGTGGTTTATGAGTTTTTGCTGTATTCTGATTTCCTTAAGGATTTTCAGTAATGACTCTTGATGGATGCTGTTATACTCTTTACTGAAGCCACTGAAACTTGTTTCAAACTCTTTGATGTTTCATGACACACTTAAGACTGCTAATTTGATTGTGGCAACATCGTTTTGGTGAAAATCCTTCTAGGAAGTCTCCAAAGTCTCAGACAAGTTGTTTCTGAATTTTTGCATTTATAATTGTACATAAAATCTTATATGTGACATCAAGCAGAGGTAACCCACGATAATCATTTTATGCAATGTTTATATTGTTATTGTGTTCCTGTCTTGAGGCATTTTCGCAGTGTTGGAGATGTCTATGACGTTGTTATGTAGGTTTTGAAGGGTTTGTTAATTTGCATTTTTCCATGATTCTGATGCATTATAGTTCTTAGCCAATCAGTTGATTTGATCATTTCATTGTAATCTAGTGGTTTAAACTTATGCAATAAAGTTTTGTATTTTGGATGAAGATCAAATTTAAGGTATTCTTTTAATTCCTCACAGTTTAATAATTGTTTAAAGTAGGTAACCAGAATTTTGGCACTGTCTTGATTACTCTCTACCATTTTCTCATTTTTACTTTCTATCATAAGTGTGGGTAGAGTACATTTTGATTGATATTGTCTAAATGTTTTGCAATAGTCTCTTGTTTTATGGTGAATGAATGCTTTGTCTGTAGTTTTCAGTGTTTCTTTTTGCAGATTTGTCTGAATTCTTCTAATTTATCTGACTATTAATTTCAATTTTCAATTCAATTTTTATTATCACATAACATGCCTTATACAGTCAAAGATTGTGACATAGGTGACTTACTAAGTTCCTCTCAGGATCTTTCCATTTTCCTTTGTTGGCCATTTTTTATTGGAAGCAATTATCACCTCCATTTGTCACTTAAATGTTGTTTTCGTTAACTCCAAATATACCACAGTATTTATTAAATAACTGCCTCCATAATACCTCCTCTTACTGGGTTGGAGTGGTTTGGGTTTGTTTTTTGGTGTGAACTTAGTATCTATCTTTGACATACCATGATCCAAATCAGTGTCTATTCTGTGAAGGAATTTGACAGTACAACTTTCCTTTTGTTAATGGCTTCATGATCAGTCTGGTATTTACAAGTCTTTAATTTGTATGGATGACTTCCAGAGTAAGACCTTGGTCAACACACAGTTCATTTAATTTGTGACTTTTCTTGTTTTGTAATTTATGAGCTGGGCCATCTCCCCAATACAATAATGTGTCTTCTGTCTGGACACAACAGTGGAAAATCCAGGACGGAATATAACAATATCATGAAAAGGATAGTTGTGGAGATGCTGTGTCACAGACAGACACAACAAAAAGACTGTGAGAAAATGAGCTTTCACACATACACTCATACAAATGCAACTCAGACATACATGATGCTGTCCTGGCTACTGAGGACATCTTATTTTTGTGCTGAATTCGCCAAGTTGAACTTTTTTTTTTTTTTTTTTTTTTAAAAAAAAACTTGTGTATCAGGTATCTTGGATATCAGTTGGTTGATTCTTTGCAAAATTTTTCATTTTTTTCCCTTCTTCAATTGAGTCCAAAGGGCTATTATGGACCTCAAGTCCCACTCTAAATGGGGGGATGTTCCTCATTGCTCTTATTCCTGGAGGTTCTTTAAAAAATGACATCCTCTTTGTTTTATTGGACCTCTGTGTTCTGAACTTCCTTAAGACCTGTTTTTAAAATTGTGTTTTGATTGATTACATCAGTTAAATGTTTTGTCCTGCTGAGTTTTGTTAATGAGTTTTATGTTTGATATTGCAGTGTATGCAAATGTTCTGATTTGTTGAACTGAAGCCTTTTTTTAAGTCAATTGTGTCTGTTGGGTGTCTTATTGCTCCGATTTGCATTTGTCTTCTATGTGACACCCCTCTGAACCCAAGTGGTGCCTTCACTTGGATGTCCAATCTGGTGTATTTATTCATTATAAATCTTCATGTTTGGTTGATTACAATCAAAATGTTTCTGACTGAGACAAGAGTTTGCAATGCCATATGTGATCTGGAAAGGTGATTAGTGAAGTATGAAATGTGTTTTGGTGGTTAAAGAATTTGTGAGTGTGTTTGATCTGCAATAGTTATTTTATTTCACTCACAGCTGGTGGCAAACCAGCCCCCTTGTCAGCCACCTGGGACACAGCCCATGGGATTGTCACTGCAACAGTAGATTCATGTTGCTCTTAGTTTGTTTAATACAATTTCAGATTGGTTCAGGAATGCATATCTGATTGAATATCTGTGAACATGATGTGTGCTGATAAGTAAGGTAATGTAAAAGGGAAGTTCTATGCAGGGGCTTTACTAAATGAGATGGTTCACTGGTTCAATTCTGGTCTCCAGCAAATATTTATCATGTAACACTTGTGATGTATGGAAGGTTTTCCAAGCTCTGAGTAACTTAATTATGGACTATTGTAATTAGCTACAAAATTCTATGTTTGTGGGAATAGTGGCACACCTTGCTGAGGCAGGCAGTTCAACGCCATGTGAACTTCATGAGGTGGAATGTGATACTTCTTTTTGATGATGCCACTGTCACTTGTGGTAGTTGAGTCTAGATTCTATGTGACATAATTTGCTGGAGATGCCTGGTATCCCAGGTTTTGATGTTACCATGATTTAAGTAAAACTACACAAAGCTATTGATTTCACAGGCAGGAACTCAAGATACAAACTGTACATTCCTCCTAGAGTCTACATTGTCAGTATAGCAATGCATACAAAAGTGTCAATGTATCAAATGTGCATCAGGCATCCAGCAGTGTTTCAGGGAGACACTGACAAAGATCCAACAAAATGTTTTGGATATGACCTTGTCATGAAATACACTTGGACGCACGCACACACACACACACACACACACACACACACACACACACACACACACACACACACTCACACACACAAAGGGGGGGGGGGGGAGATGCACCATGAAGTACTTGTGCAAATTGGTCAAAAATAGATATTCATACAGATATCAGCTGAAAATGCATAATTGCAAATTCTGTTGGCTGATGGATAAACATGTAATGCTGCAGCACAATTTCACTCTGCACAGCTGGCAACAATAGTAAATAGGCGAGATGTCATACCAGGGCATAAAGTTTCTGAAAATTTCATTCCATGTACTTAGGTGGATAGTAACTATGCATTGCAAACAGGTGCATGACCAATATACGAAGGTCTCCACATTTGAGAGTGAACCTGTAGTTGGGCTCAATGAATCGCTCAACATTTGAATAAGAGTGATGCAGCTATTCAGTGATGCTGGCAGGAATGAGTGAACAACGGCTGAACACAGTTCCAAGAAAGAAATGGTCGACCTAGAGAGATGACAGAATATGAGGACTGAGCAGTCGTGAGAGAGGCACTCAGAGGCCTGGATTCAACATAATCATCAATCCAACATGCAACTGATGCTTCAATGACCATGAGGACCAGTAATAGATGGCTAACAGAAAAGGAGCTGAGCTCAAGGAGCCCCTGACTCAGATTACTGTTGACCTCTGTACAGTGGTGTGCAGTGGTGTCAGGCACATTTTCCCTGGTATCTCAGTGATTGGAGTAGAATTGTTTTCAGTGATGAGTCCCCCATCAAAATGATCCCCAATGACGGTCAAAGATGTGCCTGGAGATGCCCTGAAGAGCAGTGGGATACCAATCTGATTGTCACCCATCATATGGCCTGACAAACAGGAGTAGTGGTCTAGGTTGCCACTTAACATGCCAAACTGTACATTGACCAGCAAGGTCACTGGATCGCTCCCCAGTTGAGAAGTTTGGGGCATTATGGGTAGGTCCCTCCAACCAGCTCAGGATTTAACAATCTTAACTGCCAATTGGACAGAATTTGCCATGATATCACTCAGGGGGACATTCAACAGGTCTGTCAATCGGTGCCAACCTGAACAACTGCTTGCATAAAGGCCAGAGGTGAACCAACATGCTATTGACTAGTTAAATTTGTGAAACTCTTTCTCTTGAATTGTAATAATTTTTTTGGATTGGATTGTTATGGGGGAGGAAACCAGACAGCGAGGTCATCGGTCTCATTGGATCAGGGAAGGACGGAGAAGGAAGTTGGCCATGCCCTTTCAAAGGAACCATCCTGGCATTTACCTGGAGTGATTTAGGGAAATCACAGAAAACCTAAATCAGGATGGCCGGACGCGGGATTGAACCGTTGTCCTCCCGAATTCGATTCCCTCTCCCCCCGCCCCCCTCCCCGCACATGTATGGCACATCTACCAATCCTGTCCCATTCAGATAATTCCGTCATGATGTGTCATTTTGTTTGTCTTAGAGTGCACAAAAGATGGACTGATGTGATGAATCTTGCCAATGTTTACATTTATGGACAGTACAGCACAGTTTTTCTAGAAGAACAAGGAAAAACTGTACATCTATGGCAAATGCAATGCAAAATAAAGAAAAAATTGCCACCATACAGCAGCAGTCCATCCTAGGAAGGATTTTGTGTTGTTGGAAGTGTGTTATGCTTTTATCAGGAGTCGCACTCCATGTGAAATTGCATGTGCCGCTGTTGTAATTGACATTTCCACAGCTACGGGTTGTAACAAAAGTAGCATGCAATCATGTGTGTTGTGGATGTTATGGAGTGTGTAATGCAGGTGAGAAGGAAGAAACATAAGAGAAAGAAACAGACAGGCAATAGAGAGAGCTAGATAAAGAAGGCAGTAATGAAGGATGGACAACACAAGGTTTGGATGGAAGGCAACCACTAGGTGATATAATAATGTACAGAAAGTTCTGGTTGACAATTACGAATTACTTAGGAATGAAGATGATGATTCACTGAAAGGCAGAAGTGCGAGTCATTGATAGGTACATGAACAAAAGGTACAGAGCTTTCTTAGCTTTAGGGATGAACCTCGTTTATCAAGTGTGTAGGAAAAACATGCACACAAATACACACACACTCTCATTCACATGCACATGCCTGTCTCTTTGCATTGTGCTCAGTCAACTGCTGGTTCTTCCCTGGCCCACAGGTGAGTGTACTGAGGTGAGGTAAGATTGCATGGTGGGGTGGTGTTGAGGGATGGAAAGAGGCAGGAGGCAGACAGGGAGAGGGTTGGGAGAAGCAGCTCCTAGTACACACACACACACACACACACACACACACACACATACACTGTTGGGAGAGGTTGTGGCAGACAGTGAGTTACCTTAGGATTAGGTCAGGGAGTTTATGGGAGTGAAGGATGTGCACAGCATTTTATGTTGATGTGACAACCAGCCAGCTGTCAACTGGAATAAATGGCCTCCACCAAACTCTTGTCAAAAACAAGATGGACCACCCAATAGCGCAACATGAAGGAGAGCACAACATACAAGATTTCAATGGCAACTTCACAAACTGTGCCATCTGGATCCTCCCTACCACCACCAGCTTTTCTGAGCTGCACAGATGGGAGCTATCCTTACAGCACACATTTGTAATAAGTGGATGATTATGACTGGTCACATGTGACATATTACACACATCAACAAGTTTTTTGTTTTTACATGTACTTGTGCTCTTTCATCATAGCAGACGAAAGATACGATACGATTATTTATGATGAATTTGTGGACGTCTTTGATGTTCTGGAAGTCTTGGCCAATTGGGAAGAAGACATTGGATATCGGAAAAATGAAAGTGAAGCAGAATCATTGGAAGATAGTGAAATACGTCCAAGAAGAATTTGGTGAATGCTACGGTTGCCAACTGAGT
The DNA here is from genome assembly GCF_021461385.2 of Schistocerca piceifrons. NCBI lineage: Eukaryota > Metazoa > Arthropoda > Insecta > Orthoptera > Acrididae > Schistocerca > Schistocerca piceifrons. The sequence goes on from NC_060141.1 coordinate 513,281,028, forward strand.
CAATGAATCAGACAAAGAAGATAGTGCACAGTGGCCAGACTTTGATTTACTGAGGACCAATAATAAATTTGAAGGATTTCCAGGTCCAAACATATTTCCCAAAGACACACAGAGCGTTGAGTATATCATCGAATTATATATTGGGAATGATCTATTTGAATATATTAGTGATGAAATCAACAAGTACTACAGTCAAAATAGCAATAGAAGAAAACTGGATATAAAAAAAAGGACCAGATTTGTCAATGTTACGGGTCCTTAACTTAGAAAATGGTTTAAGCTTGCTATCCTTATTGGAACTGTAAAAAAACAAAGGATTGACCATTATTGGTCAATGAATCCGTCGATAGACACACTGATATCTCACAAAATGATGTCCTGTAACCCATTCAGACAAATATTATAATTTTTACTTTGTTTCAACAGCAACAATAAACCAGATAATGCCGACCAGCTTTACAAAGTGCAATTTGTAACTGATTATTTTTCCAAAAAGTTTAAATAAACAAATATCTGATACAAACAAATTTTTTGTTTATTTACGTATGTATATTTTCGAAATTTCATGAAAGTTGGGGAACAGGGTTGAGAACTTAAGAGAACCAACAATGAACTAACGATGAGATTAGTAACACTTAACAATTTTTAGTCTTCCAATAATCTCAAGAACGGCCGGCGACAAGCCAAGTAATCAGAATTAGTGCTGCTGACACCAAGGGAATCAATTTGTATGAGTTATGCAGATGGCAAAAGTGTTAAGTTTCAGTTGTAAAGAAAACGTAATCATATTTGATTATATAGAAATATTAATGACATTAGCAGAACTAATGATTTTAAAATTGATATGGTTGTTTTACTTTGAAAGGAAAATGAGGATAATAATAAAGAATAATTCCACAAAAAATAGCAAACCAAGAATAGATGGAGTAGATTAATAATTAACTAATGAGAATAAAAAAGTAAACATGATTAATGCTTAAGTATTTGTTGTATAATTGAAAAGAATGCTTATTCTTGTGATAGGTGAATTAGATAGTGTAGAATATACACTTACTCATTTATATGGGCAGCATATGTGAGTGTACAGAATTTGGGAGAAAGGAATTCTGAAATTTTATCATTACCATTAGAGTTGCAAAATTTTCTATACCCTTGGCATGTATAACTGAGCAAGGGTGTAACCAGTTAGTTTTGTGAGTGTTCTAATAATAATTAAATGAGACCAAAGCAGTCTCAAAAGATGTTATTTGAATGTAGGTAATATCGTGCGCAAGTTCAATTATTTGTTTTATATTTTCTTACTTGTTTGAGGTACTTTTTGAGTGGCATGTTGTGGACAGAGTTCTTCAGCACATCTTCTGCTCCATAATGCTATCACCCCTGCACAGCATGACAAGGAGGTGCCTCTAAGCATTCTAGTCTGTGGAAAATCATGGAAGAGCTAGCTGACAATGACAACAAATATGTAAATTGGGGATTTATGTAAGACTTTTGGTTTCAGTGTGGAGGCAGTCATTGCTCGAGACAGACATTTGTAAACTCTCTCTCTCTCTCTCTCTCTCTCTCTCTCTCTCTCTCTCTCTCTCTCTCACACACACACACACACACACACACACACACACACACACACACACACATATGGATCTCGTCCATCCTTCATGAAATCCTCCCCACTCCACCAAGTGTGTATTTCCGCCGTCCACCTAACCTTTGTAACCTCTTAGTTCATCCCTATGAAATCCCCAAACCACCTTCCCTACCCTCTGGCTCCTACCCTTGTAACCGCCCCCGGTGTAAAACCTGTCCCATGCGCCCTCCCACCACCACCTACTCCAGTCCTGTAACCCGGAAGGTGTACACGATCAAAGGCAGAGCCACATGTGAAAGCACCCACGTGATTTACCAACTGACCTGCCTACACTGTGAAGCTTTCTATGTGGGAATGACCAGCAACAAACTGTCCATTTGCATGAATGGACACAGGCAGACAGTGTTTGTTGGTAATGAGGATCACCCTGTGACTAAACATGCCTTGGTGCACAGCCAGCACATCTTGGCACAGTGTTACACCGTCTGCGTTATCTGGATACTTCTCACTAACACCAACCTGTCAGATCTCTGGAGATGGGAACTTGCCCTTTGGTATATCCTCTCTTTTCGTTATCCGCCAGGCCTCAACCTCTGCTAATTTCAAGTTGTCATACCTCACCTGTCTTTCACCAACATCTTTGCCTCTGTACTTCTGCCTCGACTGACATCTCTGCCCAAACTCTTTGCCTTTACAAATGTCTGCTTGTGTCTGTGTATGTGCGGATGGATATGTGTGTGTGTGTGTGTGTGTGTGTGTGTGTGTGTGTGTGTGTGTGTGCGCGCGCGCGAGTGTATACCTGTCCTTTTTTCCCCATAAGGTAAGTCTTTCCACTCCCGGGATTGGAATGACTCCTTACCCTCTCCCTTAAAACCCACATCCTTTCATCTTTCCCTCTCCTTCCCTCTTTCCTGATGAAGCAACCGTTGGTTGCGAAAGCTTGAATTTTGTGTGTATGTTTGTGTTTGTTTGTGTGTCTATCGACCTGCCAGCACTTTCGTTTGGTAAGTCACATCATCTTTGTTTTTAGATATATTTTTCCCATAGGGAAAAATTCCACGTGGGAAATATATGTATATATAACAGTGAAAATAATCAGTTATTGATAATACAATGTAAATGGACAGATAAAAAAAAATCTACTCACCAAACAGTATCAAGGGAATACACACGGAAAAAGCTTTTAACTGTTACAAAATTTCCAAGCCAGTGGCTCCTTCTGGCAGAAGAGTTGAAGGGGAAGGAAGAGGGGTGAAGGAAAAGGACTGGAGAGGTTTAGGGAAAGGGATAAGTTTTAATCAATAATCTGTACACTCAGTTTTACTGTGAAGATCTAGTTCAGTGTAAAAAAAAAGGCCACCATAGATTGTGAGTCCTGGGTCACCAACTTCCATGTACAGCAACAACTCATCCTTAATGGTTGAACAGAGATGGATGTGAGAACCACACTACAATAAAATTATCCTGGCCTGCTTAGGACCAAACTAAGTCAACACTGCAACCCACCATGTGGTATAGGAGTGATCTTCAATTCATCAACTCATCTGAATTTCACCATCTTATAAATCTCCTTCTTACTTTAATATAGGAACACTCCCAGTAGTTTGCTCCTTGCTGGACACAGGCAGTATGTCAAAAAACGTAAATAAAATTAGGCCAGAGAAGGAGATTGTATAGCCTGCAACCACTTACAGAGTGAAGTGTGGTATGAAGACCATTTGTTATTGATACATGGTAAATAGCTAATAATCTCGGCTAACATAAACTATAATTTTGACGTAGCTGTGCTTGCTGCTATATTGTAGAGTCATCACAGAGAACCATAAAGTTAGAGCAAGCCTTCCCTAGGAATGGTAACAGACATGACAAAAATCATGGGACAGACATTATTCAAAACAGTGAGCTCCACAGTTTGCTTGTAAAAATACAGACTTGTGAAGACCTTTTCTGCCAAGTGGGTCTTCAAGAAAACTACAATGTTTAGAACACTGCATCTGTCATAAGAAAATTCACCTCACATAGTTCCAACATTCTTGTGCATTTGCAGCTTCATTGTTCATTACCATGTAGTCAGTGCTGTAACAGTCACATTGGGGGGGGGGGGAATGGTGGTCTTATTTGATAAGGAAACAAATGAAGTTTTTTGTGAGTCAGTCAACAGTCAATCTCTCTCTTTTTCATTGATGAAAGTTCACTTACAAATTAACCAGTGTTTGGCATGCTATCGAAATCTTAATTGCTACTCAGTTATGGAAGACCATTTCTCACTCTCACTATCATCTGCCATCTGAGCCCCTTTGCAAATGACCAGCCCAGCTAGTTTCCCCATCTCAGTTCCATTCTCTGTTCGAGTGTCCTACACAAGAGACCGTATTTATTGTCATGGGCCATCTTCTCTCGTTACCCATATGGTCTCTGATACCAATTTAGGCATTACTAACTTCTCTTGTAGTTATAGAATAGGAAGTTCTGGCAGAATTTAAATAATTTGGGAGTAAAGGTAACTCCTCACTGAATAGTAGAGATGTTGAGCCTTTGGCAGCAGATGTACAGGATGGGAATGCGGGATGGAGAGGCAGCAGGTGCATGGAATAAAAATGTGATACATCAGCACCAGTGAATTTGTGCAGTGCACAATGACAAGGATGAAGAGGAATGGAATGATAGGGGTACAGATCATGGGAAGGGGAGATTGGGAAAAGTATGAGCATGTAGGATGAGTGAATTTAGGGTGAAATGATAATTAACTGGACACCCTAGCTGCAAAGAGGCATTGATATACTTCATAGGAGACATGTTGAAATTTTGTGCCCCAACCGGGACTCAAACCTGGGATCTCCTGCTTACATGGCAGATGCTCTATCCATCTGAGCCACCGAGGGCACAGAGGATAGTGTGCCTGCAGGAACTTATCCCTTGCATGCTCCCCGTGAGACTCACATTCACAACATGTCCACACCACCACATTCGTAGTGCGCCTAATAGATGTTTGCCCATCATACTCCTTACTAGTGGCAGATTAATCTACTAAGTCCCGTAAGAGTTTGGGCATAGCGTGTGCATTTGCACAAGAAGGTCAGTGGCCGGGAAGCCATATTTTAACTATATACGAAGGTAGTATCTGTTCCCGAAAGAACAGTTACCGTTAATGACCGTGCAGCTTTCGCTAGAATGAAATGATAATTAAATGGACACCCTAGCTGCAAAGAGGCATTGATATACTTCATAGGAGACATGTTGAAATTTTGTGCCCCAACCGGGACTCAAACCTGGGATCTCCTGCTTACATGGCATATGCTCTATCCATCTGAGCCACCGAGGGCACAGAGGATAGTGCGCCTGCATTAACTTATCCCTTGCATGCTCCCCATGAGACTTACATTCACAACATGTCCACACCACTACATTCATAGTGCACCTAATAGATGTTTGAGGGAGGTAGTGGTCAATGGCAGCAGGCCATGATCATGGGAGTGTTGGTATCAGGAAGGTGGCATTAGTACTGACAGATAGGGATCCAGGTGGTAATGTGTCAGGGATGAATGAGAGTCAGTAAATGAAGTGATTCATACCTTAAATATGAAGGACTAGGCCACAGAAAATTGTTTTCAGATGTTGGTAGACAAGAGTGGAGAGTATTTCATTGGAAACACAGTAACCAGCTGCAGTGGGGCATCCAGGATTGTTGGATTTATGGATTTTGGGAAGCATATGGAGGGTGTTTGTATGGGGACTAATGGGTTTGTCAAGGGAGATGGATGTGAGGAATGATTCTGGAATGGGTCTAATGATTTGAGTAGGATGGAACAGCATCAATTTTGCTTAACATTTCACTGCGGCTTCTGATCTTTATTCATTCTTTGGAGTCCAAAAACCTAAAACATTTCAGTGGTGTAATTGATAAGCATGTCTTTTCCATCATGTTTGCAAGCTTTAATGTAATGTTTTCGGATATTCCTTATAAACCACAAGTTGTATCCTTGTTCCAGTTCAATAAACTCTACTGTCACTTGCCCACTAACAACTAGTTGTTGAAGAGATGTCCAACAATATTACTCATTATATGAGTGGAAGGTTACATGATTTTAGAAAGGTGACCCAGCTTTAGGTAGGAAAGGAAACTGACAATACTGGCAGCAGCACATCTCAAAAAGAGACTCATCTGCCATAGAGTCAAAGTACCCAAATGTTTTGAAACTTATTAAGGCTTCTCTTATACTGTCCCATGGAAATGTGTACATAGAGAGAAGAGATTCCCTTTCAAATCACATATTAGGAGAAGACAAAGAGTGATGACCAAAAGATTTTTAAACAGTGTTTTGACTATGAGGGATGCTTTGGGACAATATCCCCATTTACTTTCTGTTTCTATTGACTTGCAACTCATTACATATGGATAACAAGCACATGCAAATTATCCTTCTTATGAGGGAGTATACGAAATGAAAAGTAAACTTAGATTAGAAGAAAACAAAAAAAGAAACCAAAGGCATCTTGAAGAGGAGACTAAAAAGAAGAATAACATAAGAAATAAGTTGGCTGTGAGACAGCTGCTCTGAAAGAAAAAAGAGATAAAAGAACCCCAACTGTCTCAGGATGGATGAGAAGGCTCTCTCTCTCAAGCTTCAGCTAAACTGAAGAGGGGGAAAAAGATAGAAGGGCAACCAAATTGGCCAAGGGTATGTTTGGGGGTGCACAGATCATGGAAGAAGAAGAAAGTGGGTAAGGAAGGAAGGTGGAAACCATTCAGAAAAATCTTAAATATTTTGTTGATATTTGTAGAATGCCATTAGTCATAAAAACATGATGTAGACTTTGTATGTGAGTTCCAGTTACCAGTATTGAATTACCAGTAGCGAATTACCAATGTACCTTAGTATATTAAAAAATTTGTAGAAGAGAGAAAATGACCATACGGTACACGATCATAATAGAGAGATTTATTATGGTCTTGACTGGCCTTTTTGGCAGCAGATTACTGAAATAATTTGTCATCTTATAATCACTTTCTTAAAAATTTTTCATCACCTTTTAGTCATCTTTCTCAAACATTTTGTAACCTTACTCATTTTTTGAAATGCCACGGTGATGATTCAACCTAATATTCCTGCATTCAGAATCAACGTAGTAGTGGTTTGTGTAAAACAACATGAGAACCTCTGACATTGATGTTAATTATTCACCTTCAAACCATGAACTAATTATTCTGGGTAACATCTGACATCAAAATAAAGTATTCAATGCTGTGTAAAATGACTTGGTTGAAATTTTCATATTACCTACAAGACTCAATGAAATTTTGAATTACACAAAATGTTTCTGGCTACAAATTTATAACAGTAGTATCTCAAATTATTCAGTGAATGCGAATTTCATGACATCATGCAATGTATATAATTGTATTACTGAACGGTGACATATGAAAATTTGTGCCAGACCAGGACTTGAACCTAGATTTCCACTTATTGCAAGTGGTCACCCTAACTATTTCAGATATTTGTGCACACATTCAGGCCCAATCTTGCCCACATCCTTACATCATAGTCTTTTGTATGTCTCCCTTTAAACTTGCAACTGTACTTGATTCTCATGTAGCTGATACATTACGTATATTTTGATTATCTGCAGCTGTATGAACTATTATACAAAATTATTCACTGAATGTAAATTTCATGATATCAACTGGAGTGGGTACAGATGTATTACTCAGTTGTGACATATGAAAACTGCGAAACATGAAAACTGGGAAACCCAGGTACATGTCCTGATCTGGCACAAATTATCGTATGCACAATTAAGTAATGCATCTATGCCCATTGCAGCTGAAGTCATAAAATTCACAGTCAGTGATTAATTTGGTATAATATTTCATATAATTGCTGATTATCGAATCATATGCAATGTATAGTAAACCAAGAGGCCATACAGTGGCAGAAGTGGTCTCAATTATTTGCAGTAATGCCATTTTTCCTGAACAGGGATCAAGTAATGTTTGGAGTTTAGAGGGAGATGTACATAAGACTGTGATATAAGAATGTGAACAGTGACATATGGAAGTTTGGATTGGTCAGGGGAGGATGGTCTTATCTGCCACTGAGAGCATTACTTAGGCTGCACTTCTTGAAAGATTTAACAATAATGTCTTCACTGACTCCAGACGAAACTATTTTATCCCCTGACACACCTGTTTGATTGTAGGTCATTTGAAAGCTCCCTTCGGCATGAGTTCATGTTGGGTTTCATCCATCATCTGTTTGTTTCATTCCTCTCTCATATGTTGGTTTATTTATGGAGACATCAAGTGGTTGCAGTTGTGAAGTAAGCTCTGTATTTACCTGTCTCAATTTCTCTTTCACAGAATTTTTTAAAATGATTACTAAACTGATCTGGTACATAAGAGAACTCTTCTTCAATAAAGCACCTTTCATCTCTCCCACACTCTGTTAATCCATAATTTTGTTATCAGCCTCATCTATCCAGCCCTTCTCATGTACATGAACAACAACACCTGGTGGTATTCCAGAAGATTTTGGCATCGCTTTTGCACGTGAAAATGGTCATTGGATTAACTTTAATACCATCAGTGCAAAATGATAGGACAACAGTGTAGTATATGTGTAGGTACATATAAGATTTATCTGTATAGATAAGCAAGATGTATTAATTCATACAGGCACCAGTTGAATGCACCAAAGATATATTAATTCATATTGTGACATGTTAATGTATTCTGAGTGGGTGACAGAGACATTAAAAATGATATACCTTCAGATCTTTTACAACACCTCTCTTGTTTTAATGCATGTAACATAGATCTCCTGTTCTTATCTGCCATGGTGTACACATGTACATTTGTTCTATATGTGTCTAACAAATAAAAAGTGGATAGCTCATGGAAGAAAAATCTTTTATTTCTGTGAGCTTCACGTACACCTGTTCCCCTCTATGGACATCATGACCATTGCAGCAAATCTTCGGATGCTCAAGAATAATCTTCAAGAAGAAGAACGCTGCATCATCATCAGCATTATTGTACTAAGAGAGAGAAGAGGTAATTATCGTTAATAGGAAGTGAACTTTTGAAACTAATTATTTCTAGTTCATGTTGCAGAAGATTGCAAGCAGTTCCTATTGTCATGTCCTGCATGGTGTTTGTGTAAAAGAAAACAACTTTACCACTCGACAGCTGCTGATTATGATCTACATCTACATCTACATCTACATTTATACTCCGTAAGCCACCCAACGGTGTGTGGCAGAAGGCACTTTATGTGCCACTGTCATTACCTCCCTTTTCTGTTCCAGTCGCGTATGGTTCGCGGGAAGAACGACTGTCTGAAAGCCTCTGTGCGCGTCGAATCTCTCTAATTTTACATTTGTGATCTCCTCGGGAGGTATAAGTAGGGGGAAGCGATATATTCGATACCTCATCCAGAAACGCACCCTCTCGAAACCTGGCGACCAAGCTAGACTGCGATGCAGAACACCTCTCTTGCAGAGTCTGCCACTCGAGCCTGCCAAACATCTCCGTAACGCTATCACGGTTACCAAATAACCCTGTGACGAAACATACCGCTCTTCTTTGGATCTTCTCTATCTCCTCTGTCAACCCGATCTGGTACGGATCCCACACTGATGAGTAATACTCAAGTAGAGGTCGAACAAGTGTTTTGTAAGCCACCTCCTTTGTTGATGGACTACATTTTCTAAGGGCTCTCCCAATGAATCTCAACCTGGTACCCACCTTACCAACAATTAATTTTATATGATCATTCCACTTCAAATCGTTCCGCACGCATACTCCCAGATATTTTACAGAGGTAATGACAGTGGCACGTAAAGTGCCCTCCGCCACACACCGTTGGGTGGCTTGCGGAGTATCAATGTTGATGTTGATGTACCAGTGTCTGTTCCACTATCATATAATCATACAATAAAGGATCCTTCTTTCTATGCGTTCGCAATACATTACATTTGTCTATGTTAAGGGTCAGTTGCCGCTCCCTGCACCAAGTGCCTATCCAATGCAGATCTTCCTGCATTTCGCTACAATTTTCTAATGCTGCAACTTCTCTGTATACTACAGCGTCATCTGTGAAAAGCCGCATGGAACTTCCGACACTATCTACTAGGTCATTTATATATATTGTGAAAAGCAATGGTCCCATAACACTCCCCTGTGGCATGCCAGAGGTTACTTTAACGTCTGTAGACGTCTTTCCATTGATAACAACATGCTGTGTTCTGCTTGCTAAAAACTCTTCAATCCAGCTACACAGCTGGTCTGATATTCTGTAGGCTCTTACTTTGTTTATCAGGCTGCTCTGTTTCCAAGTTCTTCTGCATATGATGTTACTTTCAATTTATAGCCCACCTCATATGAATAATTTTTATTTTTTCCATTACAAAACTAGCTACTAACAAAAATATTGTACTGTTACTGATAACACAAACAACTTGCAATTCAAGTTCACTGGCACTGTAGACTGCAATGATGCATCTTAGGCTAGACAGTGCTCTGGGTTTGTGATAGTGGGGCTGGAAGGAGAGAGTGTTAGCAAGCTTGTGATACCAATGTCATACCTCTTTCTTGCACCAAATTAATTTTATTTTTGTACATGCATTTTTTTTCACATGCACTTGTTTTCATAGTTACTGTTTTAGCAACTTTCATGGCAACAGTTCCGTTACTTGGCACATCAAATATAAGACGATGTTCGTTCATATATGCTATATGGCTTAGTTCCGCACAGGTTTCATTTTGAAGTTGAATAATAAAGCAATAGAAAGATAATCTTACCTCTTCATACTCTTACGGCATTTTCTGAGATATTTTGGTTGTAGTTCGCATGCCAAGTCCATGACGCTTCATAAACCTGTAGCACCAACCATCTCCACTCTTAAAGTCTGCTAAGTTCCCCTGTAGCACTGACTTACATGTGTATATTTGAATAAATTTTTGTGTTAATTCTGATGCCGTTTTGATGGTGTCCTTGTATCCATTTCAATATGTTACCTTCTAGTTTAGGACATTTCGCACTCAATCCTCTATTTGCACATTTAGCCCTCCTCATTTGTTTTCAATCCTTCTCTACTAGCGTACCAATCACAAATTGTTTCTTCTGTTGGTGAAGGGCCAAAATGCCACTCAGCTGCTCTGTTTCCAAGTTCTTCTGCATATGATGTTACTTTCAATTTATAGCCCACCTCAAATGAATAATTTTTATTTTTTCCATTACAAAACTAGCTACTAACAAAAATATTGTACTGTTACTGATAACACAAACAACTTGCAATTCAAGTTCACTGGCACTGTAGACTGCAATGATGCATCTTAGGCTAGACAGTGCTCTGGGTTTGTGATAGTGGGGCTGGAGGGAGAGAGTGTTAGCAAGCTTGTGAATCCCCGCAACTCATGTTCGTCCCACCGGTGCACTGCTGTTGCTTGTTGAATGCATTATTGCCAGATAGAGACAGGTTTCCTGCAGCATCAAAAATATGGCCATTTTTGAGACTTGTGGGAATTTTAAGTCATCACTGGACATTTTGATATTAATTTCAAGCACAAGACACATCTGAAACTTGGGAGGTGATTTTTCAAAGAAAAAAGTATGTCTTATAGTCCGTAAAATAAGGTATTACAAAATAAGTGGCAGAAAATGGTACTAGTTCACTTTCAAGTTGAATCAACAATAGGGAAAGATAAACTTACTACATTGATCCATAACATGCTGACGGCCAACTTCATTCAGATCACAGATGATGTAAGCATGTCAAAAACGATAACACGAACCAATGGCATATTGCACGGGGACCCATTAAGCCCTTCAGTTTTCAATATTGCCACATACGATGTTGGACACATAATAAGAAACGGAGGACGTCAAAATCTACGTATATGCGGATGACATGGTCATTGGATCAAACTCTAGACTCAACCTGAAAAGAGCAACCATTCAACTCGAGAAGTGGGCACAGGTGAACAAAATGGAAATTAACACGGGAAAAACCATAAAGATAACATTACACAGCAAAGGTCGAGAAGCTGTGGAGAACAGAATATATCTTGGGACGGAGCCTCTTATGACAGTCAATAGCTTCAAATATCTGGGACTGGTTCTGAAAACCTGCCAGATCATTCTGAATACATGTAAAATCTTGAGCAGCAGCTGCCACAAAAGCCATGTTTGACATCAAGGCAATATCCAGACTGTCACTGAAAACAGCCATGGCCTTGTTCACCGCAAAAATATTTCCCATCAGAACCTATGGAATAGATCTCATTTGGGAAAAGTTGAGTTTAAAAGACCTAAGGACTCTGGAAGCAGTTAAATCACACTTCTTGAAAGCCGCCCTAGGTGTTTCAAAACATACAAAGTCGAGGCTAGTGTACAAACTTGCCAGGGAACCCTCGTTCATAGAGGAATTGTGTATGAGGCACCCATCCACCGACAACTCGAATAAACCCCTCATGAAAGAGAGAAGAAGAGAAGGGAATAGCAGTGCATGGATACCACCACGAAATATGCAAGAACAAGAGTTTCCATGACCCTGGCAGCAAATGTGTGTGCGTGAATTGTGCGACCAACTCCGTGACTGCTGTAAAATCACTGGTAGAACTCTTTAAATAATAAACAAAGTGAACACTTAGATGTGACGAACAAGATGTGATACCACAAATCTATGCAATTTATGTAACTTATGCACAACTTGTGCACATTTATTCTGATAATAAAATACTTTACAGGAAGGCAGGAATATTTAACTTACAAATGGTGTAGGTCATTTTCTTCGTGTGTACTGATTAGCTCACCAAGTTTTTGTATATAGTGAACTGTTGTGGTAACGTTAGTTAACTGTAACTTTTACTAAACATTATTCTAATGAAAATTAATTACATAAATGGAATTGGAACACTTGAAATAAGTACCTGTACCACAGATACCAATAACATAGTGTTGAAAAAAGAACTTGAGATTCTCAAGTAGATGCTACATATCACTAGGTCCATAAACGTATTGAAAATAAGACGAAATTTAGTGAAAATTTTTTTTGGGTGTTTTTGGGAGTAGAAAAAGATAGAAGATGGAAAGGATCCATTTGCTTTGTCACAGTGTTGTCAACCAATTTTCTGTTGATCTGCCAGACATATAACCCACTGCTGGAAATACCACCAATGGAAGCATCTACCTAATTTAGTCCAAAGACATCTGATACCAATTCCTCCTGCAGTTTCTCCAGTTCACCAGATTGGAACTGACCTCTTGAGGGGAGTTCCAAAGTAAAAAAAAAAAGGTAGTAAATGGATTGTAGTGTGCACTGACCAACCCAGCTGCTATACTGTCATGAAGGCTGTTCTGATTCTGATTCATGTTTCTTCTGCAAGACATAATTTTGAAGCGGGAATGGAGCATCATAATGCATGATTATATGACATTGTCCAGGACTAGTGTCAGAAGTAAATTTACACTGCAAAGTTGTCCACTGATTCACAGTTCCTGCTACCTGTAAATTAATGGTCTCATAAAATATTTTTATAATATATTTGTAGATTTGCTCTTGACATGCAGTGACATCAAACAAAAGGATTGGGCTGCAGCAGTGCCTGTCATGATATTTGCATACAAAAAAGCAAAATACAACACTAACACTTTAATGCAGTTTTTCCTGATCCATGGTTGAGAAGCTGAAAGAGAAGTGGATACTGTGTTACCTTTTCATCTTGACAATGCTTGAGACAATTACATCAAATAGCTCATCACCAGAAGTGATGAAGCAAGACAGTTGGTAAGCGCACACATGCATGCACACACACACACACACACACACACACACACACACACACACACACACACACACACACACACACACACACACAACCCACAACCACACACAGACACACACACACACACACATAGAGAGAGAGAGAGAGAGAGAGAGAGAGAGAGAGAGAGAGAGAGAGAGAGAGATTGGATGCTTCGAATAACGACCATGAATGTAGTATCTCCAGACATTGATGTGTACGCTACAACCCTGATGACCCAGTATAGATTCTTACACTTGTACAGAAAGGTGGCTATCATAAAAATTACTGAAGTTCCACTGTGCCTGTACTGAGTCTTACATGACTTTTCAGACAATGAAATAAGAATTACAGAGATGTTTACCATCTCCACACCATAAACCCATGTTCTAGTCTTGGCCAGACATCAAGAACAGTGGTTCCACCACAAGGAACATGAAGACCTGCCCAATGATCATTATTCCTTGGTGTGAGTAATTTGAACAGTGGGGTGACCATGAGGATGTGACTACACAACTAAAAATTCTGGGTCAGCCAGTCCTGCCAAATAAAGAACCACTAACTAGATACAGATGATACAGATACGGGAAACCATAATCCATACAGGAACAACGTGTTACTCTTTTTGGGAGGTAGTAGCAGTTATAGCACATGCTGTGTGTTTTTTCTCTGTGGTGTAGCAGCTATAGTCAAATTTAATTCACCTTCTGCTGTTATTTATCACATAACATTCATAGTTTATAGGAGTTATTTATTTATGTAATATTTTAATTCGCCAGTACATTGTATGTTGTTCAAATAGAAGCAATCTCTACCAAGGTAGGCAGTTCAAATGAATCTGCACATTTGACTGTGCTCTACATTCATGTCTTCAGTGCAAAGCATTGGTTCTTGTTGATGACCCTACTCTCCTAACACATACGAGGGCAGTTCAATAAGTAATGCAACACATTTTTTTTCTCGGCCAATTTTGGTTGAAAAAACCGGAAATTTCTTGTGGAATATTTTCAAACATTCCCGCTTCGTCTCGTATAGTTTCATTGACTTCCGACAGGTGGCAGCGCTGTACGGAGCTGTTAAAATGGCGTTTGTAACGGATGTGCGTTGCAAACAACGGGCAGTGATAGAGTTTCTTTTGGCGGAAAACCAGGGCATCTCAGATATTCATAGGCGCTTGCAGAATGTCTACGGTGATCTGGCAGTGGACAAAAGCACGATGAGTCGTTGGGCAAAGCGTGTGTCATCATCGCCGCAAGGTCAAGCAAGACTGTCTGATCTCCCGCGTGCGGGCCGGCCGTGCACAGCTGTGACTCCTGCAATGGTGGAGCGTGCGAACACACTCGTTCGAGATGATCGACGGATCACCATCAAACAATATTCAAAGGTTTGTTCCCGCTGGGTCCCTCGTTGTCTAACTGAACACCATAAAGAGCAAAGGAGAACCATCTGTGCGGAATTGCTTGCTCGTCATGTGGCTGAGGGTGACAATTTCTTGTCAAAGATTGTTACGGACGATGAAACATGGGTTCATCACTTCGAACCTGAAACAAAACGGCAATCAATGGAGTGGCGCCACACCCACTCCCCTACCAAGAAAAAGTTTAAAGCCATACCCTCAGCCGGTAAGGTCATGGTTACAGTCTTCTGGGACGCTGAAGGGGTTATTCTGTTCGATGTCCTTCCCCATGGTCAAACGATCAACTCTGAAGTGTATTGTGCTACTCTTCAGAAATTGAAGAAACGACTTCAGCGTGTTCGTAGGCACAAAAATCTGAACGAACTTCTCCTTCTTCATGATAATGCAAGACCTCACACAAGTCTTCACACCCGAGAGGAGCTCACAAAACTTCAGTGGACTGTTCTTCCTCATGCACTCTACAGCCCCGATCTCGCACCGTTGGATTTCTATATGTTTGGCCCAATGAAGGACGCAATCCGTGGGAGGCACTATGCGGATGATGAAGAAGTTATTGATGCAGTACGACGTTGGCTCCGACGTCGACAAGTGGAATGGTACCGTGCAGGCATACAGGCCCTCATTTCAAGGTGGCGTAAGGCCATAGCATTGAATGGAGATTACGTTGAAAAATAGTATTGTGTAGCTAAAAGATTGGGGAATAACCTGGTGTATTTCAATGCTGAATAAAACAACCCCTGTTTCAGAAAAAAAATGTGTTGCATTACTTATTGAACTGCCCTCGTACTTGACTACAGATTCTGCATGAAAGTAGGTCCAGTGTTTGTTAGATCTTTTTCAGTTAGTGTTCGGTATGTCACTGTGAGAGGGCAACTGCTCATACTTTTTGCAGTGTGAGTGTTCATATCTCTGAATAACAAAGCTGCACAATTACCATTTCAGTGTACTGACCACTACAGGAAGGTCTTGGAGGAAATTTCTAAATTCATCTGGTAGGATTCTTCTATAGCTTCACTAAATGCCCCATTATATATAGCTTGCATTTCCTCATATTATGATATGGTAAAATAAATATGATGGATTGGCAACAACAATTTGCTAAGAGTGCTGTAGACAACATCAAATTACTTCTAGAGCATTAATCAGTCTGGCACTTTTGACAAATTCTGTTTTTATATCTTTTAATATTTTTATAGATGTTGTAATCTAAGGTCTCTTTGATTATGTAGTCATTATCATCAGCCATCATCATCCTGCAGAGTTTCCAGTCACTGGTGCAGTCTGTTTTAAACATAAGCCTCTCCATCAACTTCTGTCCTCCTGCCATCTCTTTGTCTCCACTTTGATGCAGTCTCATCCTTTCCTTTGCATGCAGCCCTTAACTCCTTTCAGCCACCAGTCTCTTGGTCTTGCTCTTAATCTTTTTCCCTTTTGTGTTGTGTATCTTCCTAGGTATCTCCCATTTGCTTAACATGTTAATACCACCTAAGTCTTGATTCGTGCTTCACGAATTCTTGATCCTTCTATTCCTTATGTTGTTCATCTTTTTCTATCCAGTACAATTCCTCAAGAATTTCATCTCAGTAGCTTGTATTCTGCTTCTCTCTTTTCCTTTCATTACCCAAGTCTCCAAGGCATATGTAAGGACTGAAACATACTACACCTGGTATATAAACCTTTTGATGTTTTGATGGAGATCCTTGCTCCATATCAGGCTTTTATTCAAGAATACTTCTGTTTGTGTGCCCCTGCTCTTTTATTTCTCTGTCGTTTCTTTCATTCTCCTATATTAAGGTTCCCAGATACTCTCAGGTCTCCACCTCCCTCAGCTGTTCTCCACCAACTCTTATTCCAACTTTGACTCTCTCCTTCTTCCTGGTTGTGATCAGTATTTCACACTTTGCTATATGTCCAGCTGCTCCTTATTTTCCCCTCCTTGCTTCCCTAAATCATCAAATTATGTGCAAACACTATTGCATTCACCTGTCCTTCATCAATTACTTGTGCTACTCTGGTCATTATCACATACCAGGGCAGTTCAATAAGTAATGCAACACATTTTTTTTCTGAAACAGGGGTTGTTTTATTCAGCATTGAAATACACCAGGTTATTCCCCAATCTTTTAGCTACACAACACTATTTTTCAACGTAATCTCCATTCAATGCTACGGCCTTACGCCACCTTGAAATGAGGGCCTGTATGCCTGCACGGTACCATTCCACTGGTCGATGTCGGAGCCAACGTCGTACTGCATCAATAACTTCTTCATCATCCGCGTAGTGCCTCCCACGGATTGTGTCCTTCATTGGGCCAAACATATGGAAATCTGACGGTGCGAGATCGGGGCTGTAGGGTGCATGAGGAAGAACAGTCCACTGAAGTTTTGTGAGCTCCTCTCGGGTGCGAAGACTTGTGTGAGGTCTTGCGTTGTCATGAAGAAGGAGAAGTTCGTTCAGATTTTTGTGCCTACGAACATGCTGAAGTCGTTTCTTCAATTTCTGAAGAGTAGCACAATACACTTCAGAGTTGATCGTTTGACCATGGGGAAGGACATCGAACAGAATAACCCCTTCAGCGTCCCAGAAGACTGTAACCATGACTTTACCGGCTGAGGGTATGGCTTTAAACTTTTTCTCGGTAGGGGAGTGGGTGTGGCGCCACTCCATTGATTGCCGTTTTGTTTCAGGTTCGAAGTGATGAACCCATGTTTCATCGCCTGTAACAATCTTTGACAAGAAATTGTCACCCTCAGCCACATGACGAGCAAGCAATTCCACAAAGATGGTTCTCCTTTGCTCTTTATGGTGTTCGGTTGGACAACGAGGGACCCAGCGGGAACAAACCTTTGAATATCCCAACTGGTGAACAATTGTGACAGCACTACCAACAGAGATGTCAAGTTGAGCACTGAGTTGTTTGATGGTGATCCGTCAATCATCTCGAACGAGTGTGTTCGCACGCTCCTCCATTGCAGGAGTCACAGCTGTGCATGGCCGGCCCGCACGCGGGAGATCAGACAGTCTTGGTGGACCTTGCGGCGATGATGACACACGCTTTGCCCAACGACTCACCGTGCTTTTGTCCACTGCCAGATCACCGTAGACATTCTGCAAGCACCTATGAATATCTGAGATGCCCTGGTTTTCCGCCAAAAGAAACTCGATCACTGCCCGTTGTTTGCAACGCACATCCGTTACAGACGCCATTTTAACAGCTCCGTACAGCACTGCCACCTGTCGGAAGTCAATGAAACTATACGAGACGAAGCGGGAATGTTTGTAAATCTTCCACAAGAAATTTCCGGTTTTTTCAACCAAAATTGGCCGAGAAAAAAAATGTGTTGCATTACTTATTGAACTGCCCTTGTACATCATCACAATGAATAGCGATGGTCAAGGTGCATTTCTCACTTCAAGCCAGTCTTCTGTTCCAGTCGGTCTGATCTCTCTCATCCCACTTCCACAAAGATCACTCATCTATTGTACAGTTCTTTTATCCTCCTTATAACCTGCTTTTTTACTCTCTGCTCTCTAGGACTTCCATACATTGTTTCTACATATTCTATCATAATAGTTTTTCATTGTCCTGAGAGGCCATGAGTAAATCTGTTCCATATTCATAGTGGTTTCCCTGTAACTGTCATATAGTGAAAATTAGATTTACTGTGGACCTTCTTATCCTGAACCAGTGTCATTCTTCACTCTCCCTTATTTCTGTTTTTGTTGAAATGCATGTTTCCAAAACTTGCTCAGAAATCTTTGCACAGTTGCTCTTTAGAGTGATTCCCTGAGAGTTTTTCACTCTTATTTTTCTTACTTTTCTTGAAGATCTGGATTGTTATTCCCTTCTTCTAGTCTTCTGGCATTCTCCCTTACCACAAAATCATCATCTCTCAATAGAACCATTGTATCCCCATGTGTCCTGCTGCTCCCACCATCTGCACACTCAGCTCATCCAAATCTGATGCCTTCCTTCTGTTCATCTTTCTCAGAGCATTTTCCACTTCTCTGTATGTTATATTTTTCTCTCTCTGCAGTTCCTATTCTTCTTCCTTTATTTCTTCTTCCTCCTCCTCCAAGTCCCATTTGGGTTCAAGAGTTCTTCAAAATACTCCCTCCACATAATTTTGTGTTCCTTCTTATTTTCTACCTCTTGACCACTTTTATTCACCATTCAAACATAGTCCTTCATATCATTCCACCCTTTCTTTTTTACTATCCCATGTAGGACCTTTTCAAACCTTCACTTTCCTCCTCATTATTCTAGTCCACTCTTCACTCCATCTTCTTCCCTCCTCTTCCACCAATCTGCTAACTTGGCTTTGTCATCTTTCATGTCCAGTACTCTTCTCTTGTCTCTCTATTCTATTTTGGACCATACCCTAAAACCTAAGCCTTCTTCTGCACTGTATAGTTCGTATCTTCATTCCCCCATAATGTTTCCTTCAATCTGTTTTTGTTGTGTGTCCTTCCACGTACTACTACTGCTGCACTTACTGATGTCCTCTTAAACCTACCTCATTTCTCCTCCACCATATTTTGTTCATCAATTGAGAAATTTTTATTCACTTTTTTGAGATACTATAACTTGCTCTTTTCTTCTTTCATTTTCCATACTCTTACATGATCAGCCTGGTTTTCTGTCTGTTTCTTATCCATAGCGCCTCTCAGGTTCATTATTAGCAGTCAGTGGTGCAGTCCAAGGCCTCTGATGGTGTTACCTTGATATCATTTTGTTGCCATAGAGGATATTTGTATTTTCAACTACTGTTTTTATGTAGTATTGCATTTAATTATTATTCCATAAAACTATATTGAGGGGCTTGTAGCATCTGTAGGTGATTGTTCCTGTCAACCACTTTAATGAATTAAAATTAAAACATCCACAAGTTAATAATTTTTACTTTGTATCTTACAAATAACAAATAAACTGTCAAAATCCTTCATAAAAGTTTTGAATTTGCAGATGGCCATCTGTATAATGTAGCAATAACTAACAGTGCACTTTTCAGTACTAACTCACAAGCATATGCTTAAAGTTCTGATATGTATAAAGTTTAATTACTGCTGAACTTTTAAATTCATATGTATTTTTGTGGGAGTGTGCCTCCTTTACTAATATTTCATCCACATGAAAAAGCAGCTAATTATAACCATGTTGTATTCTTTGTGTTTCAGCCTCTTTTTTTTGTGCAGTTGCAATAGAAAGTATTTTACCTGTACAACTTGTAATTATAATCATTTACATGCCATACAGTTTTTATGTTTGTTGTTTTACAGGTTTCAGACTGACAGATTACATCAGTAACTTCAGGTCATTCCTAAGATACAATTCATTTACTTTATTTCTTCCTCCCAAAATATTCAGATAAAGGAATCTGATTTCAAATTTCAAACTCTGTAAATATTCAGTATAACAAGGGGCTTTATCTTAATTTGATGATGCCTCACATTATTCTCTATATTTTACTTACCACTATTTCTCACAAGGCAAAATTAATTTTTTACAGATCACTTTTTCCGTTCTACGAGTATAAACATATGTTAAGTGTTTTTTGCTGTAATTAGTTGTGTGTGATTATTTGACCCATTGTTTTATCTCTATTACCAATTTTTAAGTAATTTAGTGAATTAGTATTTTGTACTTAAAGGAAAAGCATCAGTCATGGAATTATTTGAAGACTGTATTGTAATGAAGTGAATGTATTTCCCTTGCAGCTACCTCTCTTTATTATTAACCTTCTCATTGATGAGCACACATTACTACTTGATCCTCCGGAGCGTGCCTATATTGAGTCTCTAAGTCAGTTGATGGACTTCTGGGAAGAAACAGTAATAAATATAAACACGTTTCTTCCAGATCCATATTTCAAACCGTTCACTGAGTAAGTTTTGAATTTGTTTATGCTATTCATTAGAAAATCTATTTGTTTCTGGGGATATAATCTTTTATAATCCAATGAAGTTTGTCAATTTGATGTCCTAACCATTTTCTTATGATTCTTCCTGCATTCTTTGTAATGTTATCTTTCTGCCTTTGACTCTTAAAAAAATCAGCTTTAAACATAATCATAGAGAACCAAGTCATATACAAAAGTAGCTTATTACAGTAAGTAAGTAATAACTGTCGAGGATAGCGTGTGATGTTGGAGGGATGAGAGTGGATATAATAAAACTGGATATATCCAACAAAGTAATTCATTAAATGATAAATGACTATTTTCCTAACAGTGTACTCACAAACAAGGAAGACATATGTTTATTAAAATATAAATGTGGGGCTCTGCTGCATTCTTGTTTATCTGTGTTTGTCTTTACTGTCTGATATTTATTGTGTTTGCAAAACCTTCTGTCAGTACACAGAAGTTTCCTACATCATAAAATTTTTGCTCTTATAGTGTCTTGACATTCGCCCATGACTTGGGTTTATTCATGTAGACATTTTTGTGTGTATTACAGTGAAGAATGACAATAGTTTTGACAGAGATGAATAGTCAGTTGTCATCTGCACAAGAAAACCTTTATTTGGTTCACTTTACTGTTTTCAACAGTTCAAACTGTTATCTTCATAAGTGAAACAGCCTCAAATCATTGGTAAGCCAACATCAAAATAAGAATTGGATAGTGGTGTCCTACAAAGGACTGGCAAAAAGTGCAGCACCTGGGCTTAAGTGTTCTTTGTTTAGAAGGTGGTGCATTGTTGCTGTCTTCAATTCCCAACATTTTAGCGGCTTTCTGTCTTATTTGTTTAGTCAAGGAGTGAGTGGCTGTTCTCTTGCACATATGGGATTTACTAATGACCTTCTGACATCAGATAAAAACATTATTCAGGAAATCCTCTCATTATTATTTGCATATATGATGAAGGCGTTAATGCAAGCAACGTCAATCATTCAGAAAAACAGGGCAAGTGGCTAGCGTCTACTTTTTCTTGAAGTTGAATAAGTAGCGCACATTTCATCTATTGTGTCCACACCTGTTTTGGTCTTATTGTACATTATTATAATTTCTGGTTTCTTTTCTTCAGCAGTATTAGTGTCAGTGGCACTGTCATGATGCGAAGATGAAAGGAGAATACCGTTTTTGCACTTCTTTGGTACATATGAAACTATGGTGATATCCTTTCTGAATCCAAAAAGGCTGCTTCTGAGTTCTAGATCTCTTGTGCAAACAAAGTCTGGAGGGAACACCCTCTATTTCTTTCTAAGAGTTCCTACTACTGTAAGTTTCTTTTTCAGGAGCTCTTCAGCTAGTGGTATGGAACAAAACCATTTGTCTAGTGTCACGTTGTGTCTTGTACCTTCAATAGGCAATACAAGTCTATTTACTACCTCCTTATGCGAGTGTGACAGTGCAAAGGGACCCTCTGTTTCCAAACATAGATTTCCATCCCCAAAGTATACCATGTTCTTACGTCACATAAGATGAAAATTTTCCAACCATCCACTGTCGTATACTGAGACACAGTATAATTACTGACACAGTTTGACATGAATAATTCAAACACAACACTTCTCTGAATTCAGTTAGGTGATCAAGTTCTGTATGCTGTGGTCTGTCTTGAATATCATCGAATACCAAACAATGCAACAAGAAACGAAAGCACTGTAAACTCATTGTTGCATGAAATATTGCAATTCAAAACCATTTGTGTCCCATAAGTCTTCCAGATTTTGGTATCCTGCGCCGTAATGCCCAGCCAATATCAAAAGATCCAGAAAAGATTTGATTTCTTCCTCATTTGTTGGTTTGGCATCACAGTCTCTTGTAAAATTTGATGCAATGTGTTGTATGTAAATATTTGTGCACTATGTAATCATTCTAATTATTATGTCATTTATAAATATTGAAAAACAATCCCTAGCAGTTTTCGCAGATTTTGTGATAGCTTTCACACCAGGGAGATGAATAATGAGGCCTACACTTCTAGTTCTTATGTTGCGACTAGGACAACTTTTCATATGCTTGCTTTCATTATCTGCTGCACTTACTTGTTGTTCCAGTTCCAGGTTGTCTTCATCCTCTGTTCTTGTGTCACTGTGATGAGAGAGAACTTCACAACTGTCTGTTTCCTCCTCTTCCCCTTCTCCTCCTTTTTAAAAGTTTCATCTAACACCTCTTCCAGAAGCTTCCACACTCTTTCTTGTTCTATTTTGTCACAATCCATAGCTGTTTTAACTGCACAGAGTGACAAAATACAAACAGCTGCTACAGAACACAACTGTGTGCTTTCTCGCAGCACTGCAACATAAAGAGACGTGCGGGGTGCCGACAACACCCCAAGGCACGTTGTTGCGTGTTTTCTTGGAACATGCACTTCCATTTTAGATTCTGTTGTTACTCAAAGCTTTCATATTACGTCCTAGAAAGGTACCAAAGAACATGACGTTATATTCCTATCCAGTACCGGTATGTAACAATCCATCGATAAGAATAATTGGTATGTTCTGAACACCCCGCATGACTGCTTAAGGGTTAAACTTGAGAATTATTGCATTGGATCCACTGGAATATTTTTGAATGCTGTAGCCTGAACTTGGCTCCAAGTGATTTCTGCCTATTTCTGTACATGAAAAAAGGGCTTAGCCCCTAAAGCTTTGACTCTGCTGCAGAGCTCGAAGATGTTGTCATGATCTGAGAGCGATGGGAAAAACCCACTGGCTAAAATGGAAATTGGTATTTATGTTCTGAATGACTGGTATTTTTTGCTATTTTTAAGGTCTCACTTATAACAGGGGTTTTCATTCTTTGCTAACAACTGGGTAAAAAAAGGCAAATAAATTTACTCTAACTGCAGTGCTAAAATTATTGCTTTTTAAATGAAACTTTAAAAAAAAAATGAGTGATGTTATTCATACAGAATTCATTGCTTTGAAATATTGGGTTATTATAGAAATTGTGAAAACCAAACAGTACTATTTTAATAACAACACTAGTTAGAACTAGCATGAAACACAAGACTTAAGAATCGATACAGCATTGTAGAGACAATAATGTGCTTGTTCCCATGTGACATGGTATATTACACAGTACATATATACATGCAGTATGCAAGATTTGTCCCACTTGGTGTGTATGGTAGAGTCTTACTGTCATCCCTGAATATTGATTGTATCGCAGAATCGTACAGATTTTATATGTGCACTTTATTTACCAGTAATATAGATTGACAGTGAGTTCTGAAATCTATCATGAGACATCAGTAAAACAAAGATGAACCAGTTGTAATATGTGCTATGGTCTCTTGACTAACAGTGTCTTTTATTCAAGTAACAGTGCTAGCACAGTCCACCTTTTAAACTTGAGAATTATTGCGTCTGATGCATCAGAATATTTTTGAATGTTGTAGTCCGAACTTGGCTTCAAGTGATTTCTTCCTATTTCTGTACATGAAAAATGCACTTAGCCCATAAAGCTTTGACCCTGCTGTAGAGCCCCAAGATGTTGTCATGACAGGAAAAGCCCACTGTCTTAAATGGAAATTGGCATTTAAATTATGAATGACTGGTATTTTTTCCTATATTTAAGGCCTCACTTATAACAGGGGTTGTTATTCTTTGCTGACAACTGGTCAAAGAAGGGCAAATAAATTTGCCCTAACTGCAGTGCTAAAAATTTTTGCTTTTTGAATAAAACTTTTTTTTTAAAAAAAAAAATGAGTGATGTTTATTGATACAGTATTCATTGCTTTGAAATATTGTGTTATATCAGAAATTGGGAAAAACAGTGAGTACTATTTTAATAACAATACCTACAGTTAGAAATAGCAGAAAACACATGACTTAAGAATTGATACAGCATTGTAGAGACAATAACGTGCCTTTCATGCCGTTATGTAGTGCACTATTCTGTGTTCAAAATTGTTTTAACAAAAAGTTTATACTGGTAACTTTTTTTTTCAAAGTTCTGATTCAAAATAGCTAATTGTACAGTAATATTTCCATATATGAGAAATTAAGTCATATTTTTAAAATGTATTTTACAGGCCCATGATATGTGGAAAAGCAGAAGGAAGACTCTGTGGTACAGGACCTGAAATTGATGTCATCCTGAAAGAAGACAAACATCGTCTTGATATCCGCACAAATATTATATTAAGCATTCATAACAATTTTGAAGCAATTAATAAATATATTCAGAGATTTCAGTTTATTAGAGAATTTCACACTGTTAACACAGCAACTGACATGGAATCTATAACTAATGAAACAGGTTATTGGTGCACGTTACTTGAATATAGACAGATTATTATTTGCTGTCACTTAAATAAAGAAATTTTTTATTTCACTTTAATTTTATTAGTTACTAAATGAAATGTGTCCAGTTTTCTCAAGAGATTTATACACAGTTTATGATATTCTTCCCTTCTTTTTATTCTGTTTGTTCACTAGAGTTATATTGGTTAATTATTTCTGGATGCCTATACATATATCATATAGGCCTCTGAATTATTGAACACACCAATTATAAATTGAGTTACATCCTTTGTGGTATCTGCATACATTTTGTACAATATATGGAGTTGGCATTTCATATGGCATCATGTTAACCTTCTTCTGTTCTGTAATAATGAACTACTGTACGTGTAAGGACATCACTGCAGAAGTTCATTTGGCTTTCAGAAACTCAGTATAACTAAGCAACTCCAATGAGAACATTAATTTCCTTCTAAGATGTATCATTGACTGGACCTCTGGCATCATCAATGGCTGCTTACAAGCAGTGAACTAGATTTCTGGCATCAGCTCTGAAAAATAGGAGGGTCATTCAGTACTTAAAGAGACAAATTGGTCTGCAGAAAAAAGCATTTATTTTTACAAAACAATAGTTTTTCTACTTTTCAACATTTGAACATTTATGCAATTGTTCCAACGGGCTACAAACTTTTTTATTCCATCTGCAAAGAACTCTTTATCTTGATGTTTGAACCTATTTCCCACAAACTTTTTCACATTCTCATTATCTTGGAACCTCTTCCCACATAATGCCTTCTTCAGTGCACCAGGTGCTAAATCAGGATTGTAAGGGGGATGAGGCAGTACTTCTCAGCCCATTTTGTTTATGGTTTCACGGGTTAGTTGAGCAGTATGAGGATGTGCATTGTCTTGCTGGAGAATCACATCTCTCCTCTGAGATCCACGATGTGCCTCTCCCATGGCTGGCTTGACCTTGTTTAAAAGCCAATCCAATCCGAGTAATATTGGCTGTGCATTGTATGCACCTCTTCGAGATAATTACACAAAACTGGATCTTCAGCACCCCAGAACACTGTCAACACGACTTTTCCTGCTGATGCTTCAGTTTTGAATTTTTTCTTGACAGGTGGGTTGGTGAGCTTCCACTCCATGCTTTATCTTTTTGATTCTGGCTCATAATCGTGAACCCAAGTTTTCATCACAAGTCAAAATTTTGTTGAGGAATTGCTCACCTTCTCTTTCATAATGTTCCTTTAGCTCTGTGCACGCCCCCAACCTTGTTTCCTTGCGTAGCTGCATCAATTCCTTTGTGACCCACCTCGCTAATGTTTTGCAGTACTTCAGCTTGTCACAGATGATGTTATGAGCTGTACCAGTACTAACTTGGACCTTATCAACTATCATTTCCACAGTTACACGGTGGTCAGCACGAATAATGTCATGAATTCTACTTTCAAGTGAGGGAGTTGAAACTGCAACTGGTCAGCCAGAGGGGCATTCATCAGTCACTGAGTCATGACCAGTTTTGAGCTGCTCTACCAACTTGTAAAAATT
Organism: Schistocerca piceifrons; assembly: GCF_021461385.2. Classification (NCBI taxonomy): domain Eukaryota; kingdom Metazoa; phylum Arthropoda; class Insecta; order Orthoptera; family Acrididae; genus Schistocerca; species Schistocerca piceifrons. The sequence goes on from NC_060141.1 coordinate 513,307,587, forward strand.
TGCACAATTCATACAACGTTCACCACAAACTTTAGACATTCTACAGTATATATTCATTGGTTTCTCGCCTTCACCAAGTAAAAAATGAATAATAGGACATTGTCTAACTAAGCAAAACAATGTTGATACATCAGCTGATCAGGGCTCATCACAGTGATGCCAGCTTACAGCCATAAAAGTCCCAAACTTGCCCTACTAACAGTTCTTTCCCCAGACCAATTTGTCTCTTTAATTGTTGAATGACCCTCATATATTCAGAAAACTGAAGTTGATTTTGGTTGCTGAAGTATACCTATTTTGCTGTGAAGTGTATAATTTACTCACCTGGTCATCTGAATGACAGTTCTTTATTCCACTTGTTGTGTATGACAGTTCTTTATTCCACTTATTGTACACTCAGTAGAAGACTTTGCCCTTTTTGTGAAACTTTGTTGTGAAACTGTCTCTGAAGCATGAATGGACTATTTAGTTATGCTAAATTTCATTTTTTGATACAACCACTGAAATTATGAGGAGAATAGCTGGCATCAGTTCTGAAATGATGACTTGAGGCAATCCTCAGAGGCAAAAAACAGAATTGAGTTTTTTGGTAGCACTAGTCTGGTTGTAGAAGTCATGGTGTGGCAAAAGGATATTTACTGTGAGCGTCGACAATGATGAGCCATTGTGTGTTTCAAAAGGGGCCAGTCCATGCTATGTGAATGCATTGCCAAGAGTGCCAGGTCATGTCCCATTGAAAAATTCTTTACACAGCACTGCCCAGTTTCCCATGCAAAACATGGCTATGCAAAGTCATCACTTTGATTTGTTTGTCCATCTCTTGCCACTTGCAATATTTTGCTGTAATGCTGTGGAATTTGCTATCTAGTTTGTTCATTTTGCATCTGTAACGAAATTATATAGTTTTTGATAGTAAAGCTGTTATGTTGTACAATGTACATTACTGGCAATTAAAATTACTACACCAAGGAGAAATTCAGATGATAAACCGGTATTCATTGGACAAATATATTAAACTAGAACTGACATGTGATTACATTTTCACACAGTTTGGGTGCATAGATCCTGAGAAATCAGTTCCCAGAACAACCACCTCTGGCCATAATAACGGCCTTGATATGCCTGGGCATTGAGTCAAACAGAGCTTGGATGGCATGTACAGGTACAGCTGCCCATGCAGCTTCAACAAGATACCACAGTTCATCAAGAGTAGTGACTGGCGTATTGTGACGAGCCAGTTGCTCGGATACTTTTGACCAGACGTTTATAATTGGTGAGAGATCTGGAGAATGTGCTGGCCAGGGCAGCAGTCGAACATTTTCTGTATCCAGAAAGGCCCGTACAGGACTTACAACATGTGGTCGTGTATTATCCTGCTGAAATGTAGGGTTTTGCAGTGATTGAATGAAGGGTAGAGCCATGGGTCGTAACACATCTGAAATGTAACATCCACGTGAACAAGAGGTGACCGAGACATGCAACCAATGGCACCCCATACCATCATGCCGGGTGATACACCAGTATGGCGATGATGAATACATGTTCCCAATGTGCATTCACTGCACTCTCACCAAACATGGATGCGATCATCATGACGCTGTAAACAGAACCTGGATTCATCCGAAAAAATGACGTTTGGCATTCGTGCAACCAGGTTCGTCGTTGAGTACACCATCGCAGGCACTCCTGTCTGTGGTGCAACGTCAAAGGTAGCAGCCATGGTCTCCGAGCCAATAGTCCATGCTGCTGCAAACGTCATCAAACTGTTCGTGCAGATGGTTGTTGTCTTGCAAACGTCCCCATCTGTTGACTCAGGGATCAAGACGTGGCTGCACGATCCGTTACAGCCATGCGGATAAGATGCCTGTAATCTCGACTGCTAGTGATATGAGGTCGTTGGGATCCAGCACGGTGTTCTGTATTACCCTCCTGAACCCACCAATTTCATATTCTGCTCACAGTCGTTGGATCTCGACCAACGCGAGCAGCAGTGTCGAGATACGATAAACTGCAATCGCAATTGGCTACAATCTGACCTTTATCAAAGTCGGAAACGTGATGGTACGAATTTCTCCTCCTTACACTAGGCATCACAACAATGTTTCACCAGGCAACGCCGGTCAACTGCTGTTTGTGTATGAGAAATCCGGTTGGAAACTTTTCTTATGTCAGCACGTTGTAGGTGTCGCCACCGGTGCCAACCTTGTGTGAATGCTATGAAAAGCTAATCATTTGCATATCACAGCATCTTTTTCCTGTCACTTAAATTTTGCATCTGTAGCACATCATCTTTGTGGTGTAGCAATTTTAATGGCCAGTAGTGTATCAGTGAACCAATGGATCTGAGACTGAAGTGTTGATATGAGGCCAAACAATCCAAATGTAGTTTCCTTAGCAAACATAGTGAATTATAATTTCTGTTGCTGGTGCATTTCACTGGTGGGAAAAGTTTCCACAGCTTCTTATTCAGATTGATCTAATTGAACACAATTATCTATATTGATAATTAGAAAAAAATGAAGACCAACATTGTAGTTTTTGTATTGTTCAATGTTGTACATATTTTGCTGGATGCAAATGTGTCAATTTTTTGTGATTAGTGACAATAAAAATAATATTCTGCCATGCAGATATGTGTGAAACTTGTAACTTCTTTTTCTGACTGTAATTTACTTGAGCCTTGCTTAAAATTTTTAACACAAATGCTATGTGGCTCTCCGTTGTTGCCCATCTTGTGGGCTAAAATTGTGCTGATGCCATATATAGAAGTGCTAACTTCAAGTGCTATTCATTTGCTTATATCAAAGTTCGTAAGATGAGTCTGACTAAGCAAGCATACTATAATTTCTGAAATGATTGTTTGCATTATGGCACCATTTGAAAGGAATATTTTTATGACCGAGGTGATGCATTGCTGCTGCAATTTGGCGTTTGTTTAGAATAAATCTTACACAGTAAATTAAAAATGGATTGTAATTACTGATTGCTGTTAGGAGAATGTAATTTTCAAATGGTTACCAAATGTTTGGTTATGGGATATATGCACTGAGCATCAGTCCATGTAGCTGCAATGACCATTGTGTGTGTTCGGCAGAGTGGTCAGCATATCTGCCCAGTAAGCAGGAGACCTGGGTTCGAATCGTAATCTGGTACAAATTTTCAAGTTTCCTCACAGATTTAAATCAATGCCCACTGCCAGCTAATGTCATTAATCCCTATATGACTTCTGTTTGTTTAAGTTGTGGCTAATTCACCATGAATAGCATGCAGTATAGGATGTGCTCTGTGCAACTTAAGTTTGGCATTCTCTTTAAGTTTAATTTGTGCTTTCAAGTGATTAGTATAACCCAGTGCACCAGTAAATAACTGCTGATATTTGCCACATAATTGTTGAATGCACTTGTGTCAAACATGAGTACTTACTGCATGTACATTACCTTTAATTCTCAGACTGAACAAATCAAATAGCATCCAGTTTAGCCTAGTGTTATATTGAACTTTAGTTAGTCTCACTGTGTTGGTCATGTTTTTGTATTTTGCTTGAGTGCGCATGTCCCTTGAGCAGAAATTCTTTCCCCATCATAAGTTGTGAGGTACGGTTTTGATTGCTGAAGTTTTGGGTGTCCTAATTTTTTGTATGTTTACTGATCAGTAAAGTAACTGAATTACTAGTAACTGGGTGCAGTCTCACATTTTAATTGATATATTTTTTTAAAGTAATGAAAAATATGTGGTGGTTTCTTTGAATCTGAGTGTCGGTACTCTTTCCTGAAAGACGATTATGCTTTGAATCACGGTTGAGTGCATTATGTGATTTAGCCTCTCTGGGGAGAATTGACTTTCCAAATTTCAATATTGTGCATCACAGATTTCTATTCCGTTTAGACTGAATTCAGGAAGGATGACTGTCTTTGAATTCTGATTGTGGTATCTTGTTTATTTTCATTTTCTGAAAGTGAATCTTATGTGGAACTAAAACCACTTTAGGGTTCTTCTATAAGCACACTTGCTGATTGTGTCCATTTTTGTGATGAAGTCAGCATTCTGCTTTGTAGAAAAAGCAATATTTTCAGCTATTCATTATCAACCACTTAGCGCATGGCTTCAGCATGCTAGGGCTGTCGTGCCATCTCATTTGTGCTCTGAATTGTTTATGCTAATGACAGTGAGTGATATGAACTGTTCGTGACTTGAATTCCCATGTAGAATACTTAGCTACAACTTTGATTAGGGAAAATCTAACTCCACAAAGTCACATAGAAATTTTCACAGGCAAAGACTGTGGTGCTTTAAGATATCTACCCTCATTGTATTGCCTGTTATACACTATGTGATCAAAAGTGCCCAGACCCCTACTACTGGACATTAATACATTGTGTGTCCACTATTCACCTTTATGAGAGCTTTAACTTTACTGGAGTCACTGTCAATGAGGTTTCTGAATGTCTTTTGAGAAACTATAACCTATTCTTCCTCAAGAGCCAAAAACCAGAGAAGGAAGCAATGTTGTATGCTTTAGTCTGGAGAAAGGTGATGTCATCACTCATCCCAAACGTGTTCCACTGGCTTCATGTTGGGAATCTGGGCAGACCAGTCCATTTCAATTGTCATGCTGGTACAATCATCACCCCGAGGGGGGTATTAAATAAACAGACTGGTCATTACTTTTTGTTATGTCATTAATAAAAAGACTCTTACATTGTCTGTGTATTCTTTACACCTACCTCTGCCTTTTCCAGGAGCCTGAAAACTATTTCTGTGGTCAGTCACAAAGCGATGGAGAACATACTGACCATAAATTCCAGTCTGCAAGCCCACATTACTCATTGTGTTCACCGAAAGATTATTTTGCTACCTGCAATTTACTCAATAGGATCAGTAACAATGTCTATAAATAAAAGTTTTGAGTTTTAGTGGATGGATATATTCAGTTTACATGCACAAAATATAATAATATTCCTGATAATAAAAATGTCCCAATTGGAAACAGCACTATTAACAGTTCAGAGGTGACCTCAACAGGAAATTCCAAGTAAAATGGTTTGTCGCCTTGACTTCACCAAAGTTGATTGCTCACCTTAAATGTGGAAAATAATCTCACCACTTACCACACAGTTTTTCAACATTATGGGCAGCACTTCCGTGAAATCTAAGTGATCTGGGGTGGTCTTCAGTCCTCATGAGTTCACTTCCTACTTTTACTGAAAACACTTTTAGCAGGTGCCTAGCTCTGACATCATCTGAGGCACAGCACATGCAGGCATTTGACTGACATGGAAAGATTGATAGCTTGATGTGAAGGGTCTCTTTCATTGCCTCTCTGGCTGTAAATGTATATATGGGCACAGTGGACTACCAAACAGAACATCTGCTATCACCACCATAAGCAGAGGTAGCAGCATCTAAATGGCTCCTTTCTTCAGACATGTATCAATTAAAATCATTTAATAATTTTCAATCTTCTTAATTTTTTTCGTAATTATAGTTAAGTTTGCTTTAGCTAGTAAAAAGTTTTTTGCAATAATTTCTTGAAACTTGGTACAGCTGTATTATTTAATGAATGTAATCAAGTACTGTAATTAGTACTTTCTATCACAAATACAAATGACACTTAATCTATTATGGAGAAGGACGTTTTCATTTGAAATTTGATTTTTAGCAAATGATTTAAAAACTAATAGAGGTAGCTTATTGATGTCACAGATATAAGGTTTTTACATCAGACTGAGGATATATACAAATTTTCATCTTTTTTGGTTCAATATTTAGCACTTTCAATTTTCTGTAAAAATGCCTATTTTGACCAAAATATTGCTGTGATCACGTTGAAACTTTGTAACTCTTGATTGTGACATACTTTTTCACATTCTAAACAATTCTTAGCTTTCTAGCTTCATTATTTAGAGCCACTTATTTTTTCTTAAATTCTTATATTTAGTTAAACATTTACATTTAATCATTCAATTGTAATGTTAACATTAATGTACTGAAGCATACACTGACAAAGTTCGGAAAAGTTATTTTAATTTTTAATTTCACTCTCAGATTATGATGCAGTTCTTTTTGTATGCTAAGCACAGGCGTTTTATGATGATGTGGTACTAGTAGTATTAAACTGACGTAAGCCCCGGCACACTCGCTCACCGCTGCACCTCTTGCAGTGATACAATATTTGTTTAACCTTATCACCTCCTATTTATTTTTGTGAAAAATTTTATTTTTTGATAGAATTAAATTTTAGAAACAAGTGATGTTACTGTAGCTGACTGATTTTTCTTAATACTATACCCACAGAATTAACCATATGCATATAAAGACAGAAAAACATTGTAAAGTGAGCTTTCCTTACAAATCATGTACATAAAATAACATAGAAACATGAATTAAAATTTTTGATTCTTATAGAATTAATTTTGTGATTTAGAATTTTCAGTCTTTACATGAAAGAGAAACATACAAAAGCATTTTTCTTTTCATTATTCACTCATTTAACCACAACCGTAGGCACTGTGGCATTTCTCCTTATGTACCACTTTCACTAACACATTTATGGCAGAGGGTGGGAAGTATCTATGGTTTGATGTCTTACATGGCATTATTACAAAAAGGGAAAAGGCACTGCGGTTTGTGTCCTTGCTTTCTTCTCCAATAAAGCTTGTAGGCTGCTTCTCATAAAGCCTCCATGTCCCTCAGAAACAGGTAACATACCCCAAGCTTCTGTTCTCAGGTTACATCTAAGGGAGGAAAAAACATATTCTATATTCCATTTTCTGTTATTAGGTTTTTGAAAATGATTACTTGCACTATCCATCTCCATTAAACTGTGATGATACTCTAGCTCACTTTCACTAGTTACCTCATTATTAAGATTGAATAACGAACTTTTCAATTTTTTTAACCATGACTATTATACTCTGAAAATCAACATGGGTTTTTAGAATAGGCACATTTTGGACTAGTTTTGCAATTTACTTCATTACATTGTAAGCTGCTTTACTTACAAAATTGAGTAGCCTTTGTAAGCTCTATCTTCAAGTAGCTTAGTTATCATATGGATTAATATGTTCAAGAAGTTATTCATTCAACAGCAGTTACTTTTCTTTATTACACACATAATTAAAAAGTTATTTTTTATTATAACACACCAGTACTCTACAATCTGCATTTCTTAACCCCCTTGTGTGTGTGTGTGTTGTTTTCTGTATGTGTTAATACTTACCTAACAATTGACCATCTGCCTTGAGCAAGATTATGCACTTCTCAACCCGTTTATGAGATTTGAAGGAATTACATATGAATTTTCCACCATTTTGCTATATATGTCAGTCTACTGATTTCATTTATTCTATTTCTCCTTATTTTCATTTATCCATGTATTTCACTTTCCTACATATTTTGATGCATCTTTCTAATTTTTATCTTTGTCGGCCTACTGACCTTATTATTTACATATAGTTTTGGTGTGATCCTCACACCACTTTCACACATCTCCTTTAATTAATATCAGAATGCTTTGGATTGCCTCTGGTGGCATCATACTATTACCCTTTCTTAGCTACAGACAACCTTACTTCCAACACGACAGTTGTTAATTTATGCAGAGTTTTTTTTCAGATTTTAAGAAATTTCAGCTTCAATTACTTCTCTTAACAAAAAGTATCTGTATTCTGTTGTCATTAATCCTTTTTGTGGATCTTATTCATTATTTATTTACTTCATTCATTATTTTTCTATCACTGGTGCTCATAAGTTACACATTATTATTTTAACATTTTGAATTTACATTTGCGAGCTACCTCTCATATATTCTTAAAAATATTCATTTGGATATATTCATTTCTGGAAATCATTCTTACTAACTAGGAAGATTTTACAAACTAATAGCATATGTACAACATGAAGGCATATATTCCTTACTGACTATAGATAGAACAGAAGAAGAGAATGAGAGCTGAAAGGGAAATACAGTTTTATCCAGCTGGGATCACACACTACACCAAACTGTATATCCACCAAAGAGTTGCAGACCCCTTACAGAATCTAATTACTGTTGATTTTGAAAGGCTTCAGATCTACAATATGCTCAATGACACCCCATGCCAACCTATCCTGAATTTCTCTCTTAACAGCTTACTTTCTTACAATATGTATCTGATAACGTTTCTTGAAAAATACCTGCCCAGACTTTACATTCAAACACCATACATACCCTTTAACTTCTCCATGTGTATTTGAGAATACATTGAGTGGTTAATACTTCCCTTAAATCTGCCCTCTGTTTCTCAGAAATTTGATTTTTTGACTATACTTTAGCCTGTATCTCTTCCAGGACATAGTTCTCTTCTGCATTAGCATTTTGCACAGTACTCCCAAATTCAGTATCTTCTTCCAAGTTTCCCTTATTCCTCATTACTCTAATAGGCAGTTCCCCTGCTTGATTATTACTGTCCACATAATTTCCAATGAAAGCCTCTGTAATCACTTGAGAATCTGGTAAAGTTAGTATCAAGTGGCTCTGATCACAGTCAATTTTTCCTTTATATTTCCTTAAAGGATCTCTATCAATCAACATTTTGAGACTTAACCTGAACACGATTGAAGAAGGATGATCTCTTATTATGTTATTATTATGTTACCTATACCAATTGGTATCAAAGCTTTTAGCTGTACTGGTCTAGAAATATTTTCTGTAGCACCTATTGTTCTTAAACCACTTACTTCTATGACCATTAACTCATTCTTATTATGAATATAATCAAAAAGTGCTTGGGGCAAAGCGCTTGTTTCACTGCTGCTATCAAGAAGACAATGCACTGTTACTCTTGATATGTTAATTTTTATAATAGGGTGAGTTATTCTAGTTTGAACATGTTCCTCATAAAAGTCTTCTAATAAATTCTTTTCAATCTGTTTCCAGCTAAAGTATTTCGTTCAGTTGCAAGTACATTTAACTTAGATTCACTGGGTCATCAACCTCTACATCTGCAGCTGCCTTTTCAACCAATTTAAAATCAGAGCACTCGATGACTTCCTGTGCTTTCATTTGCTGCACATAGCTAAACTACTCTCTACCTCTGAGAGGCTGTGTCCCTGCTCAACATTGCTATTTATAATACTGTTGTCTGCTTTTAAGTTTTGTGGCAAGTTAATACAGCTAATAGGTTCCCTGACCTCATTATTATTGCTACCCTCGTCATCTAACAACTCCTCCTCCTCAAAACCTAGCAAAACTATTTCCTCTACCAGAATTTTAACATTCAGATTGCCATTATTGTCAAAGATATAAGCCTTTACCTCATCTCCATGCTTATCAGATTCAAACCTGTTAATTTGATCCTCCCAGCACTTTTAATTTTCCTTCTTGTCCCATTTTTCTAATGTGTCCAAAATGCTGTAAACTAGATGATGAGAGTGGTTTAGCATATTACTGGTACTTTCTGTTCCTATTTCATCATCTCTGTTATTGGTTTGAGTGTGCTGACTGACTCTGGTCCATGTTTTTGTTACTGGCTGTGTTACAGTTTGTGCCTGGTGAGAGTCAGTTTCTTTGTAGATGGGACTTAGTTTCCCATACACAGCCTAATGTGTTTATTCAAGTCAGAATCAGATTGGTTAGCATTGTGCTCTCATCTTGTTCCAGTGGCATATTATTTATATTTCTGCCTTTGCCATATTAGTTATTGCAAAAACATAGTGGCTGCCTACCTCATCTTCCTCTACCGTAGCTTTGGCAATGATAATTACATAATGTATTATGAACTTCCATACTCCCAACATTCATGTTCCCATTACTATTATTTCTGTTGTTTGTATAACTGTTAGAGGAACTATTATTATTCTGCACATGCTCCTCAGCAGCAGCTACTCTTTCTACTCATTCCAGATACTCAGTGAACCTATCCACATTATCTATAGGTGCAAAATGATTCTTTTCTGCCAATATCAAGGCAGCTTACTTTCTAGCCCCGTGATCTTCATTTCCAGTTTCATTTTTTCAGTCAGATGTGACAGCTGTGAAACCCACTTTCTAGAAAACTCTTCAACTGATTGACAATCTGGAGTAAATTTTTACCAATCCAAAATTTTCTCAAAACATTGTTCTGTTTGTTGGAGACCAGTTCTCATTCCAAAATGTAATTTTAAATTGAGGAAGTGTTTTGCATCTTATATCAGCTGACTATCACAAAGCATCTCCTGACAAATGACTTCTGATGAAAGAAATTTTCTCATGTTCTGATCATGCATTTGGCAAAACACCCTCAAAATCATTCCATTGCTCTAATTGGTAAATTTGTTTGTCTGGATCAAAATGTAAAAATTGACAATGTCTGATAAAAGCTGTAACAATTGAAGCAACATACTGTTTTGCAAGATCTGGCAGACGTTACTCTATTTTCTATGTTAATAAAATTAGTATTTAGTTCTTCTACTTGTAGTTCAACTGCTTCCACTCTGCCAGATATATTTTTATCAACATCCTCACATAATTTTTCACAGTCAGATTTTACTGTTTTAATATACTTCTGACAAGCATTTACTTTATCAGTTGCCTCTCTAAACCAATTAGACCAAAGTTTGGATTCATTGCCTGTCCTTTCTGACAACCTCCCTTCCATACAATCATCTGCATCTTTTAAATCTTTACAACTTCATCAATTTTGATTTTGAATATACTGTGCAATTTATTTAGCGGTTGCTATATTCTGACTTGCAGAACATTATGATCAGAATGCATTTTGTAATTCAAGCTATTCAGTCATGAGATCATTTCATCCTTCAGTTCTTTATGATGTGGTTCAAGTATTGGAAACAGTATTTGCATCCAATTTGGTGCCTCTACCTTGCCACTTGGCCTTTCAGCCAGTTGGCTGAATTTCAGAAATATTGAACTCAGTTTCATTATCTGATAACTCTAATAATTCTACTTCTTCTATTTTGACTTCAACTTCAATTATATCATCATCAGAAAATGGTTCTAACTAAGCTGTAACAGTGAAATTTACCTCCGATTGTACTTTTGACAAATCACCCTCAGATTTTGGATTTATTACTTTGACTGAACAATTCTAATTAATTTCAATTTGTAATTCAGAGGATTCATTGTAAGTGACTGGTTCCATGTTAACTTTCAAAATATCTTCATCATTATATTCCATTTTTAATAGCCTGTCAGCAGAAATTAAGAAATTCTTTAAATATTTTTGACTTGTTGTGTTTGCTTGACTTCGACAAGTGATGTATCAACAAATGTGATCCGAGGCATTGTGACGTAATGCAGGCAGCAGCAGCAATTATGGTTGTGAGGATGGTGGCAATATTGCCTACTGCAGTAGCTCAAGGGAGGGCTGGGTACTAGTGAGCACAGGCAGTAACTTGCAGGTCCATCAACTCCATGATGATGCACTGTCACTGTCTTCTTCTAACCTCAGCAGCAGATGTAGCCATAATGTAATGTCATCTACTTACCTCCTTGTGTTACGTTCAAGATTACTGTGGCAAACATTCTCAATTTAGTTTCCACATTCACGAGGAAATCTTAACAGTGTTCACACACTGGTTTTGGCATATTTCACTGTGGTATCCTGTTAGTGCCTACCAAGTTCCCTGTTTTGTACTAATCACTTTCACATTTCAGTTTCCCGGCTGATGCACCATATGTGGGGTGGAAAGGAAGTAATGGAACTGGCCATTACTTTTTGTTATGTCATTAATGAAAAGAGTCTTACATTAACTGTGCATGCTGTATGCCTTCCTTCATCTTTTAAAAGAGCCAGGAAATATTTTTGTGGTCAGCCGGAAAGCAATGGAGAACATTCTGACCATAATTTCCAGTCTGCAAGTCCACATTACTCATTGTGCTCATTGAGAGAAAATGTTCCTACTTGCTATGTACTCAGTGGGATCTGTAACACTGACTATAAATAAAAGTTTTGAGTTTTAACTTATTGACATTTTCAGTAAACGTTCACAAGCACGAACTATAATAATGTTTATTATAATAATATTGTCCCTATCTGAAACAGCTCTATTAACAGTTCAGAGGTGACCTCAATGGGAAGTTCCAAGTAAAATGGTCTATTTTGCTGACTTCCAACTAAAATGGTCTGTCACCCTGATTTCTAATCACCAAAGTTGATATCTCACCTTAAAAGTGGAAAATAATCTCATCACTTGCCACACAATTTTGTCAACATTATGCGTTGCACACAAACATTTACTTCCATGTAATGTAAGTGATCCAGGATGGTGTACAGTCCTCATGACGTCACTTACTACTATTACCAAACCCACTTTTGATAGAGGCATAGATCTGACGTCATCCTACGCATGGTACATGGATGTGGACTGATTGGTATCTCGGTGTGAGTGTGAATATATATATGTGTGTGTGTGTGTGTGTGTGTGTGTGTGTGTGTGTGTGTGTGTATCTCTCTCTCTCTCAGGAATCTTGAAGAGGCAGAAAGAAACATTCCACATGGGAAAAATATATTAAAAAAAGATGCTGTGACTTACCAAATGAGAAAGCACTGGTAGATAGACACAAAAAAAAAACACACACACAAATTTCAAGCTTTCACAACCCATGGTTGCATCATCAGGAAAGAGGGAAGGAGAGGGAAAGACGAAAGGATGTGGGTTTTACAGGAGAGAGTAAGGAGTCATTCCAATCCCGGGAGCGGAAAGACTTACCTTAGGGGGAAAAAAGGACAGGTATACACTCGCGCGCGCGCACACACACACACACACACACACACACACACACACATGTCCATCCGCACATATACAGACATAGGTAGACATATGTCTCTTCCTCCTTTGCCTCCTCTTTCCATCCACATAGCCATCTAAGGACTGTTTTTATAAGCCTCCCCTCCTTTCTTAATGTGTATCAAATCCACTTTTGTTTCCTTCATTTTAGTACATATTTGGTCACTCGATCTTCTCAGCACCACTTCATTCTTCACTGTATCCATCCAACTTATTCAATCCAGCCTCCATCATATCCAAATTTCAAAAGTCTCCAACCTTGCTTGTATCTTTCTTCCTCAGTGTTCACATTTCAGCACCATACAAAACGACATTTTGTTAACCTTTTCCTTAAACCTTTGTCCATGTTGCTGTAGAAAATTCTCCTTTTCTTATAAAATGACTCTTTCACCATTTCTGTTCTGGTTTTAATTTCAGTGCTGCTCTTTCAGTCCATTTCTGTCCTGCTTCCAAGCTATTTAAAGCTTTGCACATATTCTAATACTTCTCCATACAGCCTTATCTTTACTTTTTTATTTCCGCCCAGTGCCATTACTATTGTTTCCTTTGTATTTATTTTCATTCCACAAATATTTCCACTATATCCCGTAATTCTCTTTCACCTGTGGCTAGGAGGACCATGCCATCTACAAACCTCAAACACTATATTCTTCTTCCTCCTACTTTTACCCGCTTGTCATCTGGTAGGCAGTGACAAATCATAATTTGTAATATTCATTGGAAAGGGTTTAAACATTTAATATTTCTCCTGGTATCACGTCTGTACCTACTGCTGTCCCATTTATCATTGCAGCTATTGTATTCTTTGCTTCTTCATTATGACTGTTGGTCCTTTATCATTCTCAATGACACTGTGCATGGAGTCAAGTTCCAGAGTTGTTGGTTTGTGATCTGAGTGTTATAAATCTCTTAAATAGTCTTCCTATTTCTGTAGGATGTCCTCACAATCTTTGTATGCTACATTTTTCTGTTTACTGAGAATCTCCATAATAGCACTTCCTGGCCTGTTTAGGTCCTATGTTGTAGTATTTACTCTGTAGTACAGTAAATCATATCTTCCCTTCCTCCCCAGTTATTCAGTTGAGTCATTTTCCTTTTTCAGCCATTTTTTCCTAGCCTACTTTGTTTCTCTGTGCAATTTGTTATTCAGCCTTCAGTACATTTTTCTTGCATCTTTATTGTTTTTATTTTCAAATTTTCTTTTCTTTGCCATCTGCAGAAATATCTCGTGTGTAACCCATGGCATTTTTGCCCTTTTCCCATTTACATACCCTATACTTTTCTGCCTTGCTGTTACAGTTCCTTCCTTCAATGAATTCCAGTACTTGTTGACACTGTCAGGGGGTTATTTGTCTTGTAAAGTGTTAGTACATTCAAATGATAGCATTTCTGTAATTATTTCTCTCCTGGATCTATTCTGTAGCTCCCACTTCTTCACCATCCCATCCTTGTTCAGTCTTTTTTTCCGTTCAGTTTCAGAGTCCTTTTCATTAATCTGTAAAAACAGAGTGCTTAAAGTATCACTTTGTTGTCCACCTGTCTGTCTGTCCAAATGTTAAGAACCCCTTTTCTTACGAACAAGTGAACATATCAAGTTCTAATTTTTGTCATGCATTAAGGCTTATGGCCCATTGATGTGTAAAAATTTTGAGCTTCTAAATCACTTAAAATCATTAATTTATATTTCTATAATACAATCACATATTTTTAGTCATTTTCCATCCTTCTGTCTGTCTGTCCATCTGTTATCCCTTAACCTGAAACATCTCTCAAATGTGTGTAACTAGAAACATTTGTTCTCTTAGTTCTCATAACATTTTTTATCACATAACTTCACATTAGTTGACAAAAATAAATAATCAGCTAATTCATGTTATAAGTAAATTTAATTATTCAGCCTTTTTTGTTTACAGTATTTAAAATAAACATGAAATATCATGAGTATGTGCGGTCATTTAGTATCAGTATTGAAATGATAGTTAATGTTGTTACATCAGTCACCATCCACATGAAAATAAATCAAAGATTGCCAAAAATGTAAATGAAGGTAATAGTCTAACGAACTGAAAATATTAAATCATAGCACATTTACATAGCTGACACACACATCTTTCTACTACATTCTTATTTGCCATTTTCCTTTTGTTGGGTGCACAGCACTTCATATACTCTTCCTCTTTCCTGTTCTATCTCTTGGTATGGCTCTGCTGGATTCCTGAATGTCTTCCAGAACTTTGTGGATGATTGGCTTGATATCTCATGGTAAATTTTGAATTTACAGGTGCCTTCTTAAATGTGGCTTGTTTCATTTTCATGGCTAGACTCCTGGTGAATTTGAGATGAGCCATTACGGTGTTTCCTCTGTAGCATACATACAGAAAAAAGATGTTGACACAACTTGATGTTTACTAGTTTGTAATAGACTGCCATCAGCCAGTGTCATGTATGTCTGTCTGATGAATATTTGGCACACTTCATGCCAAGCAAACCTACACCAGATTTCGTTGCATTGTAGTTGCAGATAATCCAGGCTCATTTTTTATAGTATCTTTATCAATTGTGTAATGCATTGAAGTTACAAGAATAACTACTTTGTTTCTCTTAGGAACAAATGAAGGCAGTGTTGTGTTTTCAGAGAAGCCATAGAATGTTGATCCAACTAGTCTGCTTTTATCAGTCAAAATCTCTGGGGAAAATTTGTGCTTGTTCTTTCTGACTGTTACCACATAGGTTAGTCCCCTCTTTTGTTGCTCACCAGTGACTTCTATAGTTGAAACCAGTGGTCAGTGATAACGTTTCTGTTACTTCTTTCTATTGATTTGCAGAAGCATATGGGAGGGGCTTGGTTTGGACAACTTTTTCTCTTCTTCTATCAGGCCACATCCCTCACTCCCTTTTCCAGTGTATACATTGATCAGCCAGAACCTTATGGCAACTTACTCAATAGCCTGTTGTCCACCTTTGGCACAGATAACAGTGACAATATGTCATGGCATGGAAGCAATGAGGCTGTGGTTGGTCACTGGAGGGAGTTGGCTCCACATCTGCTCACACAAGCCACCTAATTCCCATAAATTCTGAGGAGGGGGGTGATGAACTCTGACACCACATTCAATCACAAGCCAAATGTATTCAGTTGGGTTCAGATCTGGTGAGTGGGGGGGAGGGAGGGGGGCAGCACATCATCTCTGTGATTGGATGGATTAGTTGCTGTCTGCAATTGTAATCTTATTTTACTCAGTTTCACATTTGTATCTAAAACTGTTTTGTCTAACATGTCAGCAGGCCTTTTCCCCTAATATCAACTTTTTGCTGTTAGCACAGACATTCCATCTTTCAAAATGCTGTGTTGAAGTGGTTTTTGTTGTAATTTGGACACATAACACAACCAAGAATGTTAGTACAACTTTATTAGACTGTGGCATGTACGCCAGTCACCATAACATACATTCAACACAATAAGAGAAGGCAAATGTATACAAGCATTAATAATATGATAACTGAGAGCAAGCATAGTGTGGCAGGGTTTAAATAAGCACTCGCCTGTGGCAGGCTCTATTGGAAGTTCACAGTATTGTTCTTTCACGGTGCACTCTCGCATATGACAAAACACTGCTAATGCACACTGCTTTCAAGTGTAAGCAGATTACTTCAATCCTTTTCCCTTGGCGAACAGCTTGGATTCACGAGATGTCCATTGCATCTTCCTCTCCGAGGCTCTGACTGAGATGATGTGCTGATACTGGATGTATGGTTGGAAGTACTTGGGGTGCGGGTAGAGTAGCAGTCTGAATTCTTGTGTCGACCCATAATGGACGTTGATGTGAGCTCCATGTTCACATCAGGTACAGTGCTTGGTAGTGGCGGTGCCCTGCGGTTGGCATCTGAGGCAGAGGAGATGGCTCTGGTGGCAGTACTGGTAGCAGTATTGGAGAAGGTGCACCAGCTTCATCCACCAGTGATGGAGAATCCCTTACATGTCTTCTCAGCGACACAGCTACCTCAAGTGATCCGAGGCAGTCCGCCTTAGTGATGTCTGTGCCCTGGATGGGGTTGTCTGGTCATCCTCACGCAGGCGCAACTGGTCATAATGATGCGCACAGAGACACTCCTCCATACAGGTGTTGCAGAGAATGCTGTCGCACCATCGAGAGATGACATCAGGAATCCATTTTGGGTGACGACCAAACCTGTGAACCCAGACAGCCATCACATGCCAGAAACAGGACAATGCCTGCATGGACTGGCATCCATGGTTGGGCCGCAGGAGATGAAGGAGCATTCGGGGTAGACACCTGTGAAGCAGTTCGGTGTGGCTGTTGGCCCCGAGCAGTGTGTACCAATAGGAAAACAGAAATTTATCCAAGCCAACTTCCGATAGGGACTGAGTCATGTACTTTTTCATTTGCAGTTTGAATGTTCTAATAAATGTTTCGGCCTCACCATTGGACTGTGGATGGAAGGGCGGGACGAAAATGTAGTGAATCCTGTAGGCATTGAAGAAGCAGGCAAACACCTGCAACACAAACTGAGGGCCATTATCAGAGACCAATGTTGCCAGAAGTGCTGTGATGGAAAAAATTGTCAATAGGGCCACCACAATGGCAGAGGCGAAAGTTGATGGACAATAAACAACATATGGGAATCGAGATAATGCATCAATAACTATTATCCAGTTTGTATTAAGGAAAGGTCATCAAAATTGACGTGGAGACAGTCCCAGACCAGAGAAGGTTGTGGGCATTGAGACAACATTGCCCTCAGGGCAGCTTTCTGCAATGTGCATTGAGAAAATGCCTTAACCAAACCAGCAATGTCATCATCCAAACCAGGCCAAAAAACCTCATTGTGGGCTGATGTTTTGGAGCATGAACCTCCGTCCCCCCCCCCCCCCCCCCCCCCCAACTGCCCGTGATCAGCAGCATATATCAATTCCAGGATCTCAGAAAGGAGTGCCAAGGGAACCACTACATGAGTAGCTCAATAGTCTGTATCAAGGTGTAGATCACCAGGAATGACAGAGAAACAATAGTGAAACACATAGTAGGTATGGAGGGGTTCAGATGTCTGCAATGGAGGTGCCTCAGGCCAGACATGTTTTAAGCATTATACCACTTTACATAAAATCAGATCGGTAGTACTAGTCTGCATGAGCTGAGTGCTAGTGATTGGAAAACTATTGGCAGTTTGTTGAGCACGTTCATCAATGTGGAAATAGAACAATTCCTCCCAACTGCAAACTGGATCTGGACCAGCCATAAGATGGGAGAGTGTGTCAGAATTTGCATTTTTAGCCATGAGGCAGAAGTGAATCTCATAGTAGTACAAGAGAGGAACAGTGCCCAATGTTGGAGACGATGTGCTGCTTTGTCTGGCAATGATGCTGAGGGGTTAAACAATGAAACTAATTACTTGTGATCTGTGACGAAATGGAATTTTACACCATACAGGAAAACATGAAACTTCTTTAAGCCATAAACAATGTCAAGGGCATCTTTATTTGTGAATGTCTTTTCTGAGAGAATTAAGCAGCTTCGATGTGTATGCAGTGGGCCACTTTGGGCCATCAGAATATTTATGAGCTAACACTTCCTCTAGCGCATGCTGGGACACATCTGTTACTAACACTAAATGTTGAACCAGTTGGTAGGTTATGAGGCAAGGTGCAGATTGTAACATAGACTCCAGTTTGGAAAATGTCATTTCACATGCCTGCGACCAGTGGAAAGATGTCCCTTTTGCAGAAAGGCATTAATGGTTGTGCAACCGACACCACCCCAGGCAAAAACTGATGATAATAAGTGATCTTACTAAGAACCAGGAGTTCTTGACCTACATAAGATGCAGAAGAGCCACAATGGCAGAGACATTCTGATGAAGGGTTCTGATACCAGTACTAGAGACCCTGAACTCAAGATAAACAATAGAAGGTTGAAAGAAGTGGCACTTTTACAAATTTCGTTTTAACCCTGTGGCCTGTAACACCAAAAAGAGTGTACATTAGTTATTGAGATAATCAGAACTGGAGGCACTGGAGACCGCAATACCATCAAGATAGTTGGCACAGCCAGGCACAGACCTTGTGAGTTGTTCGAGAAACCATTGAAAAATCATGGGGCACCGGCCATGCCATTTATTTGCAAAGGCAACCTTGACTGTTGATGACATGGCTAATTCGTAGAATATCTGCTATGTGATCTTGGTGTAAACATTATTGACAGACGTAATTCCAATATGGCTTATGAAAACATTATTGACAGAATAATGTGCACATGTCTAGCTTGTAGGCAAAAACAATCAGAACAACTTAGCAGTCAGCAAAAAGTTTGCTATGGTTAAAAGGAAACACTGTTAGGGTGCTGGGCCAAGCAAAAACTGCTACACTGCCACTTGCACTGCTCAGTATTTTTGCAGTTTCACTATCAGACAGTCTATGTTGGATTACATTTGCTGATTTAGATGACAGTTCTGATATTTCACAATCTGTGGAAATGGTTGCCTGAACTTCTTGAGAAGTGTTGATGGTGCTAACAGTATATCAGACTTCAGCTAAAGAAGGATCTGGATGTTGTAATGCTTGAGCATGAACTTCACTGTCTGGTGCTACCTGATCATGTCCTGTATCAATTATTCTGCATGTGATACTCCACAAGAACATGACAATTAGCATTTTTGACTTAGGCCTTGCACATCTGTGTCCATGATGCATAACTGCCAGATGTTGCCTTATGAAGTTGAAGGAACTCTAAACAAGCAGCCACTACAAGCATTTCTATGGCAGAATGATCACTTAAAAGTGGATGAGTAGTGGTGAGGGGTGGCAGTGATGACTCAAAGTGTATGATTTGACCATCAGATGGACTAAGTTGCATTGCATTTGCTGATTGAGATGGCATTTCTGATATTTCACAATCAGTGGAATTGGTAGTCTGAGTTGCTTGAGAAATCTTTGAGGTGCTAGCCAGATGCCAAACTTCAGCTAAAGAAGGATCTGATCGCTATAATGCTTGAATGTTCACTTCACTCTCAGGAGCTAATCAT